>NC_044327.1:28998122-29346122 GCF_007399415.2 Gopherus evgoodei
TCATGCATATGCTTCCATACTCCAACTTTGACCTGCAGAGGTATCTGCAAGAGTCACACACAGAGTTCTCTCACACTGGGAATGCGAGGTGTTAAGTGTTGCTCAAGCAACCCTGGCAGCAAGGATGTTCTGGAGGGCAAAATCCAACCAATCTTCAAGTATGGTGTGATAGCCCTTCAGTGGATTTTGAAACAATGTTTAATTTTACTTTGAGGTAGCAGCGTGCTACTTCCCATATAGCCTGGGCTTCAATTTTATTTTTAATGAAAGGTTCAAATAATATTTCCTGTTGCGGTTAGCTAATGGGAAAATTTTAAATTATTATAATAATGAAATGGCAGTTTTATCCCAAAAGGGTACATTTAGTACCAAATGTATTATTCACTAACTCCGAACAAACCAAAGCAAACCTACATACTATAACAATACACCACAGAGAGCAAAATACTCCGTCAATTATTCTTTATGAACATCTCTAATGATGAGGTCTATACTCTCTCTTGAATTGCTTGCCTTGTGGTAGAGTATGGAATGGAGAACAGCACCTTGCTGGATCTGTAGTTTGCTGCATCCCACACAGATCTGTCCTGCCCTGCTTTCTCTGTTTCTTTCTGTTACTAATAACATGCCAGTTAAATTATGAAATGAATTAACAGAAAGCTATACATAGTCTTATCATTTTAAGCCTGCTGCCTACCTAAACAGGGTGCTTTATTCCAATTCAGATCAGCCTTTTTATGATACATATTTCAGTATACCTGAAAACAAATTTCATTACATGGAGAAATTCTAGATCAATGAGCATGATGTAATATTAGGGGCTTGCAAATTATAGTTGAGATAAGTTGATAATTGATTGTTTGATAATTTTTCACAAAAATATTCCCACCCACACAGAAATCTATGCCTGTATGTCCAAACTACAGTTATGGCTGGAAACTAAACAAAGGTAGAACTAATTTATCAGTAACTTCAAGCCAGCAAGAACAAGCAGTTTTAGTCAGAGCTGATTTTTATTAAACACATACATGTAATCATATTACTTTTACAAAGCGGTTGGGGTATAAGGAATATGTTTATGAGCTAGCTCTGCTGAAATGGTAAAAAATAATAGGAATAGAGTAATTGTAAGTTTGCTGGCTTAGTGGACCCAAAAATGTAATAAGAACTGAAAAATTTAGGGTTTCACTCAGAACTTCCTGCAGCTATTTGACCATACTGATGACAGCAGCCAATCTGAGAGGAAATAAGAGATATCTGCTTTAAATATGCAATGTACAATTCTGTAAGTGTCCAAAAAAAGAGCAGAGGAATTTGAAAACCATGCATGTGAAGACAAGTACACTCACATTTTTCTTGGGGAAAGAATACTCAATTTTTAAATCACAACACATAACAAATATTAAATATTAATATTGAAAACTCTGTGAGCAACACCTGCCCCTAGACAAGTTTATTCTGACAGCAAATTTAATTCCCAGTTACTTTTAGGTTTTCATTTCCTTAGTGAAACAAGAAATGTCACTACCTGAGCAGTGCAGTTATTTGTAATATTAGTATTTTCTCCAGGTGCTTAAACAGAATTCTTCTTTTTCACAAAGAACATTAGAAATTAAAAAGGAATATGTATTCAAGTTGCAGCTTCTACAGATCTGTGGGCAAAGGTTTCTAATTCAAAACAATCTAATTTAGTAGCACATATAATTAATATAGTACACAAACTCCTATATACATTTATATTATAGATTGCAGTATACCTGATTTGATTGACAAATAAAAGGATCTATTCACAGCCTGGGATAGATTTATAAAACAAGATCCAAACAAGTTCATGAGATCCTAATATTTGTAAACCTTGTAGTTAGTCAAACAGAAAAAAACAGTTCCATTGCATGGTTCATATGTGATTTTGTAGTTAAGCATACGCACTGTTGGGATTTAGATTTTTAAGAATGTAAGGTAAATTGGTAAATTGAACAATAGCTTATGAACATAACCTTGAGCTACCCTATCCACTTAGCCCTTCTTCCTCTGAAATTTATAAAATGAAGTTATTGTGCTTAGATTCATGAATAAGCACAGCATGTTCAATACGTCCGCTGTTGCATTGACATTTGTTTCAAAATCATTTAATTAAAAGTCATTATTGAGAACAAAGGATTCATTAACAAGCTGCACATCTGAACAATTGATGGAGATGTATTCTGAATATCATTTTAATCCAAATTAGAAAACTGCACAGATCTATTGCTGCAAAACATTGACAGACTGCAACTCCTTCGGAATGTGATTTAACAGTTTTGTAAAACCAAAAAGTACATTAAAGCTTGGCCTTATTATTAAACCTAAGATTGGACTCATCCTTGCACATTATTAATGTTAAGATATATTATGTCTTTTTAAAGCATACTACCATGTTCAAGGTTATATATGCTATTAATAAAGTCTGAAATATTAATATTGGGATGATGGCTCTCTTACAAGATATTTTCTTTTTTAAATTTAAAGTATAGTGTTTTCAAGGTGTAAAATAAAGTGAATTCTTGATAAACATTTTTCAGTTCTGTTATGATCAAGGCATTACATTAAAAGGAAATGTGCAGTATTTGCAATAAATCCAGGCGTTCCAATAACCACTGGATTATTTCATTTATTACTGATCTATGAATTCAGTACTTTTTAAGCTATTTATTAAAAAACATCATTTTTTAAAATTCTCTCTCTCTCTCTGTTATGCACATATACAATTTTAATATTTTGAGATTAGGGTAAAGATTTCGTTGGGTTTATTCACTGTTTATAAGAATAGACAACAAATTACCGGCAACACACAAAACTGTATATGGTAAGCTGTTGGCAATATCCTATTAAATTAAATGCAAAAATTAAATGTAAGAAAAAGTGTTTGTGTTCATAAGTATCATAATATTCATAAAATCTACCTCATTACTTCATAAATAGAAACATTTTACTAAAACATCAGAAAGTCTGTCTTTCTGTACATACAATACATATAACTAGGTACTATATTCTTAAGAGCTTTATATATGATTCCCCCATCATAAAGTAATATGAAAAAATAAACACACTATAGAACTAAGATATACACAAACCTCACGTGTATCTAGCTGATAGTTTATGTTTTTAAAAAAATATACTGACGTTTACTTTCCCTTACAGTTTATTGCTGCCTCAGTAAATGTTTCTCTCCCTTGTGTTTTAGTAAAACATGCCCATATTGAAGAACCCACAGATGGAGAAAGTGTATAACTGCTGTTCGCTTGATTTTTTCCTCATCAAATGAAATTTGTTATTATTGCTACAAAATAGAAGAGTCCAAATGAAATAGTAAGATAGGAAACACTTGAACAGTACTATACTAGTAAAGCCGAGGACACAGACTTCACTTATTAAAACCTCATTTAACAACAACAATGACAGAGAGAGGGAAAAAGAACATTGTTTTCTTGATAATTTTTTTTTTTTAATTTTAAAACTTCTTTTAAAAGGTGTTATTTTTAGGCACATTCTCACAAAAATTGATTTAGAACATCCATGCTGCATTATGATTTTAAATACATAGTATATCCATAATGAAAGAACAAGTTTGTAATGAGGTTTATAATAATAGTGTTTGTTAATTAACTTTTTTACAACTGTAAGCAAGGATTGTAGTATAATATTTCCTGTTCTGCATGAAGCATTTGCAGTTCAACATTCCCAATCATACAGGAAAGAAAACAAACTCATGCATTTTTTTTACTCAAAACTTCACGATTTATTTATGCTGTATTTTCCTGACATAAACTTTGTGTGAATAATGGACATATAAACAAACTCTGGCATTAGTAATTTGTACATTATGAAGTTCAAACGTGAGAAATAATGACCTACTACAAGAGAAAATAATCTATGTTTGTATGCACAAATTTGCCTCAGGTCCTACAGTTATAAACATATAAATAAAAAACATGAACTAAAATAAAAAACTATCAACAATCACTTGATTCTCTACAATATTAAGTTGTGATGAATTTTTAGCTCCCTTTTAAAAATACACATGCAAGACACGCTAATGGCATAACATTTAAGTTAATTATCTGTATTTTACAGATTAGAGTTCCTGATAAAATATGCAAGTAGTGAAAGTATTGATACTCCCGCCCACCCCCGAAGCAATGCCAGCTTACTGAAAACTATCCATACAAAAACTTTTATTAAAATAAGGAACAGTGCTCAACCCCTCAAAAACCTTTGAACAAGCAAGATTAATTAAATCTTCTCTGCAAACATTTTAGAGTATCTTCCTCTAAACATGTCAGCCACTTTAATAACTCATTTCAATAATCTACATACATAGAGTACTAAAGTCTGATTAAAGTTTTAAATATGAATCTAAATATACTACCATAAGGTATTAGTCCCATTGACAAAAGCTGATTCACAAAACAGCTGATCACTCGCTCTCTTTTCCTGAGTAACTAACCTTTTAAAATTAATATGATAGCTCAAACTGCAGTAACTCAACAAGTAGCAAAGACAGAAAAACTCCCCTTCTCTGCTTTGAAAATGTACAGAAATGATCACAAGCAGCAAACATAATTTAAATTAAATACTCCCTTAATATATGACACCCTTATTGAAGGCTCATAGAAAACCTCCACCATTAGAAAAAAGAATAAAGTCCTTGCAAAGTAGTGTAGAAAGGCAGTAACAATCAGACAGCTTCCTTCTGTCCTAGGACTGGGATGTGCTATCCACTGGTGCTCCCCATACCCACCAGCCAAGAATAAAGTGCCTATTGTCTCAGCACTGTACTAATTGTGAAAAAAACAGCCCATGCAGTAAGCATAATAATTATCCAGACAAACAAGCAAAGGCAATCAAGGAAGGAATGAAAAGGGTAAAAATACATGACCAGACAAAGCAACCGAAGAATGAAATTAATATTCATAATGGAATGTTAGCCAGCAGAAGGTCCCCATTCATGGCATAGCTTTTCATACAAGAGACCTTTTGTCTACAAAAATCAGTATATGAAGAAAACTTCATGTAGCACTGGTGAGAAGAAAAGCTTTTCTTTCCAAAATACTTGCTCCTGGCCACAGTATTTTGATCTAAGTAAAATTTGACTCCTTTACCCGGTAGCAATAAAAAGTTGTCTGTCAGGGTCCACGCCTCCCTGGGTTCTTTCTCTCTCTCTCTCTCTCTTTTTTTTTTATCCTTCATTTGCAGCTGTATAAATACGAACAAAAAAGCCACGCTTGCCCACACAAAGAAAAAAATGGACTGAATATGCATAGGCTCATTAACTAAATTTAATTATGCCAAGCGGCATATTAATCAGTAGTTGCTCCAGTTACTGTATTCATTGTAAGGGAGGAGGACTCCAAATTAAGGGGAAGCGTGGGGGACAAATGCATACTGATTAGGAAGCTGCTCACAATGTGATACAATACACTTTCTAAATAATTATTCAGAGGAAACAGAATAAAGAGGCAGATTTTTCTGTTTTAAGACCAACTCAAGAACAATTAGCCAAGAACATGATGACATAGCTGCTTTCTTTTTCTGTGACTGCTTCTACCTTCACATTCTCACACCAACCAGCTTGGTGCACACTGTAAACTTTGCATTTTGCTTTTTTTTTTTTTTAAGAAGAAAAATCTCATGCTGTCCTTGCTGCCTTTTTAAAAAGAAGGCCCATACCCCCGTCACAATAGAAGAGAAACTCTATATAATGCACTGTGAAGTTTAGGGATTCCACAGAGTCACTGAACTTGTGTTTGAAACTTTTGCACAGACTCTGAACTTTAAAACATGTGCATCGCAACAATGAAGGAGGAGTTCAGAAAAGGGGGAAAAAAAATCTTTCGGGGAGAAAAAAAAACGTTTTCACGCCAACTTACCATCCACCAGGTCCTGGCTGACATGTCATAACATAGCTGCCATTTTATGGAGCTGTCCGATGCCTTCCCTGCCATTACCCTGTCAGCAACCTTCATCAGATGCAGCTCAATGGAAGATAAGACACCTAATCAAGAAAACATCAGCAGTGCCTTGCTGAGCTACATGTAGGCCAATCCTTATCACACTGCATCATGGGAAAAGCTCCTTTATCAGCAAGAACTCCAACCTCACAGATATAAAGACAAGGATCAGGTTGGTTTCTTTTTTTTTTTTCTTTTTTTGTCTGAAGGGATTGGTGAAACTAGCTAGCATTCTTTGTGTATCATGTGTACAAGAGTTTAGTATCTTGCAAGTGGGCGGCTAACTGCTTTGCTGGGCTAGGCAGACTAAAGTTTATTTGCATTCTTCTGTGTTGTATATTGTTTGACATGATCCGTGGTCAGCTCTGAGCAGATGGGGGGTGGGTATAATTGCTCAGAATTAATATCTCCCCAACAAAGACATAACAGTTTCATTGACACAATCGGGGCATGGTTCAGATGTCACTATGCTCGCGCGCACACACACACTCACAGAGAGGAACACACAGGTAGCAGCTGCAGCTGGATTCAGCTGTGGTTGCCAAGGGCTACACACTCTATTCTCATACTGGACATATGGAAACAGTTTAACTCTTTGCAATCAGAGTTTAACAAGAAATTAGCAGACTGGAAGGGTAAGTCAGCATGAAGAATGGGGGTGTGGCCAGGATTTCAGTGCTAGAGATAGGAGGTGATAAGGTGGGAAAAGCTCACTGCCTTCCCTCTTGATTCTACATTAGTTAGCCAGGACAGATATAGGGAGGAGACTGGTTTTGTTCCCTCCCACACCACAGCTTCTGATGATCTGTCTATTGTACCTGTCACTTGCAGAAACAGACAGACATTTTTCAAGCAAAATTTCCTCTCTAGAGATGCTACGATTTCTCTTTGCCTATTTAAAGCACCATGAGGTTCTTCGATGAAAGGTGATATAAAAGAGCTACCAATTCTGAAATTACTTCACATTGTACATATGTGCTTTTGTATTTCAACAAACAGACACACATGAAACCAAACTCACCTATATGAAAAACTTACATTACAGGGGATACACAAAGCAAATAGGTTTCTGCCACGTCCCTGTCTCTATGAATCAAAGTTGGTTTTGCTCCTATATTCTCAACAACTGGAATAAATTGCCAAGGAAGATTGTGGAATCTCCATCACTGGAGATTTTTAAGTGCAGGTTAGACAAATACCTGTCAGGGATGGTCTAGATCAGGGGTAGGCAAACTTTTTGGCCCGAGGGCCACATCTGGGTATGGAAATTGTATGGCACGCCATGAATGCTCACAAAATTGGGGGTTGGCGTGTGGGAGTGGGTGAGGGCTCCCAATGGGGATGCAGGCTCTGGGGTAGAGCCATAAATGAGGAGTTCAGTGTGCAGGGACGCCAGACTGGGGCAGGGGTTGGAGTGCAGAGAGAGGTACGGCTCCGGCTGGGGGTGCGGGCTCTGGGATGGGGATCGGGATGAGGGGTTGGGGATGCAGGTGGGTGTTCTGGGCTGGCACTGAGGAGTTCAGAGGGTGGGAGGGGAATCAGGGCTGGGGCAGGGGGTTGGGGCACGGGAGGGGGTCAGGTTCCAGTTGGCGTTTACCTCAAGCAGCTTCTGGAAGCAGCGGCATGTCCCACCTCTGGCTCCTACGTGGAGGCGCGATCAGGCAGCTCCTATTGGCCACAGTTCCAGGCCAATAGGAGCTGAGGAGGCAGTGCTTGGGGCGGGGGCAGCGTGTGAGGCCCCCTGGATGCCCCTATGTATAGGAGCCAGAGGGGGGACAAGCTGCTGCTTCCAGGAGCTGTGCAGAGGCTCAGCACACGTGGAGCATGGCAAGCCCTGGACCCTGCTCCCTGGTGAGAGCTCAAGGGCTAGAATAAAACTTCTGAAGGCCCGGATGCAGCCCCGGGGCTGTAGTTTGCCCAACCCTGGTCTAGATAATACTTTGTTCTGCCTTGAGTACAGGGGACTGGACTAGAAGACCTCCTGAGGTCCCTTCCAGTCCTATGATTCTAGAACCCTAAAAATGGTCTCAGTTTAACTGCAGATTCTTCTTTGGATAAAAGCCACATTTCAGGAATAATTTTTAAAATACAGTATAGAATAAAATAAAAATAAAACCCAAACCATTCTTAAGATACTGTCAACATGTACACAGGTTGTGTCTTCAGTTGATATTTCGCATCTCAATGTTGCACATATAGAACATTTTGGTCCGTAAATTTTACAGTTGAAAAGCTGCTGCAGCTGACAAACTCCTTAGGGCATTATTTATATTTACCATGCACTAGGAGTAACAACACTAGGCTGTGGGAGTACAGGAGATATCTTGGTAGTATGAAAACCGCATACACATTGGAGGTTTTCATAACTGAAACTCATCCTTTTCATGGGACATGTTTGCTTCTATTTCCTCTCTCTTTTTGCTTATTCTTCTATAAAAGTTGCTACCATGGATAAGCTGTCTCTCCACTGGGAGAGCAAGAGAACAGCTGCCACTGTCGTTTAATGTTCACATAGTTCTTTGGCTGATGAACAGAAGGTACCCATGTGTGCAGAAGCTGCATGTAACACCTTTGATTGTCTAGTGACCCAGTAGACGCATCTGGCACAAACTTATCACCTTCAGCACACTGCAATCTACAAGAACCAGTGGAGTCACAGCATATCTGTTGGTTTTACTATGCATTGGTTTTGAAACAGTCACCGGTCTTAAAATGGCAATGGTTCAAATTGATTTCTGATCTGAACTAGAGTTACCACATCATGAAAAAAACTGTCCCAAAGCCAGGTGCATCAAAATGTTACAATTATTCCATCTTTGCAATGTTTTCTGCTGTATATACCTGAGATCAATTCACACCACCAGCTTCCTGCTTTGCAATATACCAATGTAAGGAGTTTCCATGGAGGGGTGGGGGGGAGTGACCTGTTGCAGCCAGAAGGATGAGGACACTGCCAAGAAAAGATGGTCAACAATCGGAGAGTGCAGGCTCTAGAGTATACCAGGTTACTCAAAGACCTACTGGCCCTGGAGACAGGCATTCCTGTGAGGATCCAGCCATTAGAGACACACCAGAAGGAGAGGACTAATGGAGTTGTGAGTGGTGCAGTGGAACCCAGCTTATACAAGGTGACTAACAAGAGGGACAATGATCCAAAGGAACAGGACACACAACACCCAAAGAGAGACTACAGAGACCATCACAGAATGGAGAGACAGAAAACCATCTACAGGCCAACTCCATAGGCAGGGAGAAGACTCCTCAGAGAGATAGTTTGCTGCAACTTGGAGACAGGTGACAGGAAGAAAGAGATAGGTCACTCCTGATGTGGTAGTTTGTTGAGGAAGCCAAACTATCTCAGAGACCATGTAACAAGCTGAGTCTGTGTTAAAGACAAGATTCCATCTGGTCAAAGGGACTCGTGTGTTTAATTATTTGTGTTTAATGTTTATATTAAAATATTTGTAAAATAGGGAAGAGGTAACATGATCAGTGAGGCTGAAGTCAGATGGCCCATGTTCCATTGAAGGAGTATTATTGAAGAGATACCAGAAAAAAACAGGGAACAAGGGGACTTAGGCTAGAAGCAACTCAGTCACATGAACAGAACAGTTTACAGGGTTTAATGAAGTTCTTCCACTTTTTCAATTTAAGCTGCATTCAGCTTCACTCTTGGCAAATGAAACAAATGGGAGTATAACAAATCTCTGATGCTTAAAAGGAACTTTACCTCTATCGATCACAAACGGGCTCAACTCCAGCCGCAGCTGCTGAGTCTCAAAAGTAAGTAACCTCCTTCCCTTTGGGCTGTGGCTAATACTTAGGTGTGGTGCAGGCTCATAGGAACCATGCATTCAGACTGCTCCCTGGGCCTGTCTCCCAGCTCTGCACTCAGACTCTCAGCATGCTGTGTCCCTGTATAACTAGGGCACCATGTGCCTTTTCTTGCAGCCTGTGCTCTCATCCCGTCCTCCAATCAGAGGGCGGAAACAGGAAATATGGGTGGAGAAAACATCTTCTCCAGTCTGCCAATCAGAGCTCTAAGGGCAGGATCAATCTTCATAGTATTGCTACTGTCCTGCGGAGTGTGAACTTCACACCATCTGCAATAATAAGTTTGTCCTATTACCTCCAGTGCCCAGGGGACAATAAAGGTGTGTCTAGTTTTGCCCCATGACAGCTGTCCAGGGTAATGATAAGGACCCTGTAACCCAGAGTTGGCCTTCTAACGTGGATTACAGCTGAAGGATATGTCCTCAAATGCCCATGGACACAGGTGTCTAGCCTGCAGCAACTCAGAGCTTACTAATTCCTCTTCCATCAACATTTAGGTTCACCTTGAGTTCATCAGGCAAGTCACTACTCTAACTGCATGGGCACTGTGCCTTCCTAGGGGGTTCTGGACCCCGTGACCTCAGAAACACATCTGCCTTAGTCAAGTATCAGAGGGGTTGCCATGTTAGTGTGTATCCACAAAAACAACGAGGAGTCCAGTGGCACCTTAAAGACTATCATTTATCTGGGCATAAGCTTTTGTGGGTAAAAAAAGCCCATTTCTTCAGATGGGGTTTTTTACCCACGAAAGCTTATGCCCAAATAAATGTTAGTCTTTAAGGTGCCACTGGACTCCCCATTGTATCTGCCTTAGTCACAATTCTACATAGGGACAGAACTTTTTTTTGTGCTTATGTTGGTCACAGGAAGAAGAGGCCACTGGAGGGACTAATGGCTCACTATTCTGATGTAGTCAAGTATCCCACTCCCTTTTGGCTTTCTCCTGGACTCCCTAAACCTCGTTGTTGCTCTCCACAATGGTCTTCCAGTTCTGAATTGCAACCAGGCCATGGTGGTCCCTCTGGTGGCTTACCTTCTACATGTTATACCATCTGTTGTACAACCTTTACTACTGTAGATGACTGCTAGTAGCACACCTTAGCCCACACATCGACAGACTCAGTACTGCTCAAGTGCTGTTTTGTCCATAAATTCCTTCTATTGACAATAGTCAGGCTAGAACCAGTAAGTCCGCCTGTCCCTTTAGTAATGGGCAAAGGTATGCACCAAAAAATCCATAAGGAAAAGGGCACACTCTGGAACTGCTGTCTGTACCTCTCTTCTGAAATCTTCAGCTGGTTCAGAATGGGAGCTGTGATACTCTGGTAGTCTGTAAGAGCTTCCTTATCAAGGGCTTGATACACAGCCTGTGCCTTTCCCACTACAAAGGAGACAAATGGATAGTTTAGAACTACTCTCACCTACTCAGAAGTGGCCAGGGCACCTCTTTAGATTATCATCTTGTCCCATCTTGGGTAGGGATAGCTTGGGACTTACTGGCAGCCAGATCACTGCGTCCAGGTAAAAAGGGTCTCTCCAGCACCTGTTCCCAGAATGCTTTCTGCTGGGGTGCAGCCTAAGCTTCCTGAGGTTGTTGCTGCTATTCTTGCATCTATTTTAAGAGATCACCCATTTTCTTCTTTTTTTCAGATGGAGTTTCAAAAGTGCCATGTCTCTCATTACCACATCCCATATACAATTTAAAAAATTGTTTTCACACTGATTCTGAATAAAATAAATTTTGAAATCTTTTCCTTTTCTTTTCTTTTCTTTTTTTGGTGGCAAAGAAATTCTGCTTTATGTGCAGCCCTAGTACAAAACCAAACTAAACAAACTCACCCTCTTTCAGGTGTTTGTCTCTATTAATAAAATAAAGGCCAGACCAAGCCTTCTGCTCAGTTTTGCATTATTTATTATTAGTTGTATTAACATCAAACCTATGAGTCCCAGTCATAGACCAGGACCCCATTGTGCTAGGTGCTGTACAAACACAGAACAAAAAGATGTCAAAGAGTTCACAATCTAAGTAACTTTCTTGGGTTTTCCCCTCAGGATTTCTAAACCCAAGACTCTAATTTCCAAAGGGTCATTTCCACCTCCTTCTTACCCACAGTGGAGTTAATGAGCTGCACCTGCCACAGAGAGTCTGAAAGAATCAATTTGTATCTCACAGCAAGGTTCTGACCTGGTAACAAGGTGGATCAACCAAAAAACTTTTGTGTTGGCCAGATGGACATCTAAAAATAAACACCTTTGAAACTCAGAGACCCAAACTAAACCTGTAGATTTAAAAAGGGAATTACAGAGGCTGAAATCACCATTTGGATGTGTGGAATACAGAACAGGAAAAAGTCCTCTGTCTTCTTGGGAAAAAAGAAATTTCAGGAATTGGATCCCTTTCCCAACAGTATTAGGAAACTTTTTCTATTATTAATTGAGAGCAGATGTTTACCTCACTTCACACCACTTTCGAGAATAGGGATGGGAAAGGTGGGTTGGAGTGTCATGGACTAGAAAAGGATGAAATAATCTACGGCATAACGTTCATCACCCATTTGTCAAAGGCAATTCCTCTCCATGCTTTCAAGAAAAAGACATTCCCTGAAGGGAGAAGGGAAAGGGAGTAAGTGGTCAGATGAAGGCTTACAGGCATATGCCAAAACTTGCTGCTGTGCTGAGGAAACCAAAGAGATTCCAGCTGGAGAGGTTTTTTTCCTCTTTCTTTTCTTTTCTTTTCTTTTTTTGCTTCTGAGGCCTGGCTCTGTACCTACCAAAACAAACAGGACAAGGAAAACCTCTTGGTACATCTACACTGCAATTAAACACATGTGGCTGGCTGGTGTCAGCTGGCTTAGGCTCGCAGGACTTGGGCTATAGAGCTATTTAATGGAGGTACAGACGTTTGGGTTCAGGCCGGAGCCTGGGCTCTGGGATCCTCCCCACTCACAGGTCCCAGAGTTTGGGCTCCCGCCCAAGCCCAAATAGCTGCACAGCAATTTTATAGCCCTTTATCTCTAGCCAGCTGACCTGGGCCATCTGCATGTGTTTAACTGCTGTGTAGATGTACCCACAAAGATTAAAGGCTTCTCTACACTACCAGGGAGATTGATGCTGCTGCAATCATAGAATCATAGAATATCAGGGTTGGAAGGGACCTCGGAAGGTCATCTAGTCCAACTCCCTGCTCAAAGCAGGACCAATCCCCAACTAAATCATCCCAGCCACGGCTTTGTCAAGCTTGACCTTCAAAACCTCTAAGGAAGGAGATTCCATCACCTCTCTAGGTAACCCATTCCAGTGCTTCACCACCCTCCTAGTGAAAAAGTGTTTTCCTGATATCCAACCTAAACCTCCCCCATTGCAACTTGAGACCATTACTCCTTGTTCTGTCATCTGCTACCACTGAGAACAGTCTAAATCCATCCCCTTGGGAACCCCCTTTCAGGTAGTTGAAATCAGCTATCAAATCCCCCCTCATTCTTTTCTTCTGCAGACTAAACAATCCCAGTTCCCTCAGCCTCTCCTTATAAGTCATGTGCTCCAGGCCCCTAATCATTTTTGTTGTCCTCCACTGGACTCTTTCCAATTTTTCCACATCCTTCTTGTAGAGTGGGGCCCAAAACTGGACACAGTACCCCAGAGTTAAGGAGGGGAAGCCTCGTACCCCTAAGGCTGGGAGGACTGCTGCCACCACTGATAATAAGAAACGTAGGGTAGTGGTGGTTGGAGACTCTCTGCTGAGGGGGACGGAGACACCCATCTGTTGCCCTGACCGTTCATCCCGGGAGGTATGCTGCCTGCCAGGGGCCCGTATCCGAGATGTTACAGAGGCATTGTCGAGGATTATCTGGCCTTCTGACTACTACCCCATGCTACTCATCCATGTGGGCACAAATGATACTGTGAGGTGTGACACTGAGCAGATCAAGAGTGACTACAGGGCTCTGGGAGTACGGGTTAAGGAGTTTGGAGCGCAGGTGGTATTCTCTTCGATTCTTCCTGTCGAAGGTAGGGGCCCAGGCAGAGACAGATGCATCATGGAGGTGAATGCCTGGCTGCGAAGATGGTGTCGCCAGGAGGGCTTTGGCTTCCTCGACCACGGGATGCTATTCGAGGAAGGACTGCTAGGCACAGATGGCGTTCACCTTTCGAGAAGGGGAAAGGCCTTATTTGCGCACAGACTGGCTAACTAGTAAGGAGGGCTTTAAACTAGGTTTGACGGGGACAGGTGAGCAAACCCCACAGGTAAGTGGGGAACAAGACCTGGGAGATGGGTTGGAAACAGGAGGGAGCACGGGCTATAATGGCAGAGAGAAAGGAGGGTCAGGGCAAAGCTGGGAGGCAAGATCAAACCAGTATCTTAGATGCCTATATACAAATGCAAGAAGTATGGGTAATAAGCAGGAAGTGCTAATAAATAAATACAACTATGACATTGTTGGCATTACTGAAACTTGGTGGGATAATACACACGACTGGAATGTTGGTGTGGATGGGTATAGTTTGCTCAGGAAGGATAGACAGGAGAAAAAGGGAGGAGGTGTTGCCTTATATATTAAAAATGTACACACTTGGACTGAGGTGGAGATGGACACAGGAGATGGAAGTGTTCAGTCTCTGGGTTAGGCTAAAAGGGGTAAAAAACATGGGTGATGTCGTGCTGGGCGTCTTCTACAGGCCACCTAATCAGGTGGAAGAGGTGGATGAGGCTTTTTTCAAACAACTAACAAAATCATCCGAAGCCCGAGATTTGGTGGTGATGGGGGACTTCAACTATCCAGATATATGTTGGGAAAATAACACCACAGGGCACAGACTATCCAATAAGTTCCTGGACTGCATTGCAGACAACTTTTATTTCAGAAAGTTGAAAAAGCTACTGGGGGGAAGCTATTCTAGACTCGATTTTAACAAATAGGGAGGAACTTGTTGAAAATTTGAAAGTAGAAGGAAGCTTGGGTGAAAGTGATCATGAAATCATAGTTTGCAATTCTAAGGAAGGGTAGAAGGGAGTACAGCAAAATAGAGACAATGGATTTCAGGAAGGCGGATTTTGGTAAGCTCAGAGAGCTGATAGGTAAGGTCCCATGGGAATCAAGACTGAGGGGAAAAACAACTGAGGAGAGTTGGCAGTTTTTCAAAGGGACGCTATTAAGGGCCCAAAGGCAAGCTATTCCGATGGTTAGGAAAGATAGAAAATGTGGCAAAAGACCACCTTGGCTTAACCACGAGATCTTGCGTGACCTACAAAACAAAAAGGCATCATATAAAAAATGGAAACTAGGTCAGATCACAAACGACAAATAAAGGCAAATAACACAGGAATGCAGAGGCAAGATTAGAAAGGCAAAGGCACAAAATGAGCTCAAACTAGCTATGGGAATAAAGGGAAACAAGAAGACTTTTTATCAATACATTAGAAGCAAGAGGAAGACCAAGGACAGGGTAGGCCCACTGCTCAGTGAGGAGGGGGAAACAGTAACGGGAGACTTGGAAATGGCAGAGATGCTTAATGACTTCTTTGTTTCGGTCTTCACTGAGAAGTCTGAAGGAATGTCTAGTATAGTGAATGCTTACGAGAAGAGGGTAGGTTTAGAAGATAAAATAAAAAAAGAGCAAGTAAAAAATCACTTAGAAAAGTTAGATGCCTGCAAGTCACTAGGGCCTGATGAAATGCATCCTAGGGCTTGGCTACACTCACCCTTTACAGCGCTGCAACTGGGGTGTGAAAAAACACCCCCCTGAGCGCTGCAAGATACAGCGCTGTAAAGCGTCAGTGTAATCAGGGCAGCAGCGCTGGGAGCGCGGCTCCCAGCGCTGCACGCTACACCCGTAAGGGATGTGGTTTACATGCAGCGCTGGGAGAGCTCTCTCCCAGCGCTGCCGCTCTGACTACACTCACACTTCAAAGCGCTGCCGTGGCAGTGCTTTGAAATTCCAAATGTAGCCATACTCCTAGAATACTCAAGGAGTTAATAGAGGAGGTATCTGAGCCTCTAGCTATTATCATTGGGAAATCATGGGAGATGGGGGAGATTCCAGAAGACTGGAAGGGGGCAAATATAGTGCCCATCTATAAAAAGGGAAATAAAAACAACTCAGGAAACTACAGACCAGTTAGTTTAACTTCTGTGCCAGGGAAGATAATGGAGCAGGTAATTAAAGAAATCATCTGCAAACACTTGGAAGGTGGTAAGGTGATAGGGAATAGCCAGCATGGATTTGTAAAGAACAAATCGTGTCAAACTAATCTGATAACATTCTTTGATAGGATAACGAGCCTTGTGGATAAGGGAGAAGCGGTGGATGTGATATACCTAGACTTTAGTAAGGCATTTGATACGGTCTCGCATGATATTCTTATAGATAAACTAGGAAAGTACAATTTAGATGGGGCTACTATAAGGTGGGTGCATAACTGGCTGGATAACCGTACTCAGAGAGTAGTTATTAATGGCTCCCAATCCTGCTGGAAAGGTATAACAAGTGGGGTTCCACAGGGGTCTGTTTTGGGACCAGCTCTGTTCAATATCTTCATCAACGATTTAGATGTTGGCATAGAAAGTACGCTTATTAAGTTTGCGGACGATACCAAACTGGGAGGGATTGCAACTGCTTTGGAGGACAGGGTCAAAATTCAAAATGATCTGGACAAATTGGAGAAATGGTCTGAGGTAAACAGGATGAAGTTCAATAAAGATAAATGCAAAGTGCTCCACTTAGGAAGGACAATCAGTTTCACACATACAGAATGGGAAGAGACTATCTAGGAAGGAGTATGGCAGAAAGAGATCTAGGGGTCATAGTAGACCACAAGCTTAATATGAGTCAACAGTGTGATACTGTTGCAAAAAAAGCAAACGTGATTCTGGGATGCATTAACAGGTGTGTTGTAAACAAGACACGAGAAGTCATTCTTCCGCTTTACTCTGCACTGGTTAGGCCTCAACTGGAGTATTGTGTCCAGTTCTGGGCACCGCATTTCAAGAAAGATGTGGAGAAATTGGAGAGGGTCCAGAGAAGAGCAACAAGAATGATTAAAGGTCTTGAGAACATGACCTATGAAGGAAGGCTGAAGGAATTGGGTTTATTTAGTTTGGAAAAGAGAAGACTGAGAGGGGACGTGATAGCAGTTTTCAGGTATCTAAAACGGTGTCATCAGGAGGAGGGAGAAAACTTGTTCACCTTAGCCTCTAATGATAGAACAAGAAGCAATGGTCTTAAACTGCAGCAAGGGAGATTTAGGTTGGACATTAGGAAAAAGTTCCTAACTGTCAGGGTAGTTAAACACTGGAATAGATTGCCTAGGGAAGTTGTGGAATCTCCATCTCTGGAGATATTTAAGAGTAGGTTAGATAAATGTCTATTAGGGATGGTCTAGACAGTATTTGGTCCTGCCATGAGGGCAGGGGACTGGACTCGATGACCTCTCGAGGTCCCTTCCAGTCCTAAATTCTATGAGTCTATGAGATGAGGCCTCACCAATGTCAAATAGCGGGGAATGATCACATCCCTCGATCTGCTGGCAATGCCCTTACTTATACAGCCCAAAATGCCATTAGCCTTCTTGGCAACAAGGGCACACTGTTGACTCATATCCAGCTTCTCATCCACTGTAACCCCTCAGTCCTTTTCTGCAGAACTGATGCCTAGCCATTCGGTCCCTAGTCTGTAGCAGTGTATGGGATTCTTCCGTCCTAAGTGTAGGATTCTGCACTTGTACTTGTTGAACCTCATCAGATTTCTTATGGCCCAATCCTCTAATTTATCTAGGTCCCTCTGTATCAATCAATGCAGCAGGTCTCGATTTAGGGGTCTAGTGACCCTCAATGAGAAGAGTAAGGTAAGTCTCTCCCGTCAACACCCCATGGTGTAGACATCACAGTAATTTAACCTAAGGTATGTCAACTCCAGCTACGTTATTCATGATAGTGAAGACAAGCCCTAAGTAAAGCATATTTAGCTAAAAGAGCTTGTGAATGTATCTCTTGCATCTGAGTTGTTACTGAGGATGATGATTTCTTCTCCAGAAGATCTAAACTTTTTGGCTTCTTTATTATGCAGCCGTTTCCTAGACTCTCCCTCATCTTCACAGCTCACACAAGTAGAGGTGGGACACACTGGAAAAAATAACCAAATCACTGTGGAACAGGATGAAACTTAAGAGAGAAATATCAGCCTTATTTTGAGGTCAGAGTGATGAAAATTGGCATTGTTCACAAGTATCTGTCAGACTCTATTTACCCAGCACTCTTGCTTGTTGCTGGGACTTCAAAATATCAAAGATCTGGTGTGATCTCTCCATTACTGTAGAACACTTCAGATCAAATGCACTAGATATTCTGACAAGCAGAGCCTGAAACCTCTTGAAATCCTCAACAGAAGATATACATGATGATGACACCGCCAAATCTTTAAGTGATCAGGAGATTGTCTCATGGTGTCTTTTTCAAAATCCTCCTCTTTACTGTCCCCACAAGAGCCTGACAGATTTCCAGATTTAATGTGCACATAAAAAGATGGAGCATTTGCTGAAGGAACTTCTCAAGTGACCTGAGGAAGAGCTCTGTGTAAGCTCAAAAGCCTGTTTCTCTCACCAACAGACATAGGTTGAATAAAGATATTACTTCACCACCTTGTCTCTTGAAGGATCTCCTGGCAGTTTCAGGACTAGAACCTCTGGAAGAAGCAGTAGGTTGGCCTCTTTTTTTTTTAAGAGCTCTTCCTCTGGAAGGCTGGGCCCAGAGCTGTCCCCTTTACAAAAAAAAGGGCTCTAGCAGACCAAAAAGGAAAAAAAAATATGAATTATGTTTTAATTTAATGAATACTTAATAATACATAACAAAAATGGCTAATGTTTAAACACAGAAGTTTCTTCCATAGAGCCAGGCAAAACCACTACCTAAGAAAGTATTACACTTCTACAAAAGCTTCATGTAAAGAATAATAATAGCGGTGTCACAAATAGCTACTGATATCTGTAACCCACCACTAGACAAAAATAATTAAATACAAATTAGTAAAGCAATTAGCACGATCAAATAGTCAAATGGGAGCCATTATGTTTTAAAATTACAAATCAATCAAAACAAAACCCTTGAATCCAATATATTGATTGAATTTAACAAACCAAGACAACTGATCAAAATGTTCAGATATCATCACCAAGCTCTCAGGCATCACAAATCAACTTGCATTTCTTTATACCACAAGGCACTAGAATATTAGCACTAAACCTGTTGGGGGGTGGAGGGAAGGGCGCGGACCCAAAACCAAAGACATTTTGCACTGAAGATTTGGCAGTACATTCTGAGCCCTTAGAAAATATCTGCTGTGCATCATGCATATGCTCTGGACACTTGAGATAAATGTCAAGTTCATGTTTCTTTGAATATATTCTGAATAAAGATGTACAAATTAATGTATTTAGTAAAAAAATTGCTAACGTGAATGAACTTTATAATTTGTTAGTTTCTTAATGATTTTTATTATCATTTCTAGAGAAAACTCACCAGACAAGGGTTCAGGTGAATTTGCACCATTCACTTTCCTAGAAAATTGTTTAAGATTTACATATCTTATTGTTTTCTTGCAAGGAATACAGTAGGGATAAATACCTATTTTAATTAGGGGTACAGCAGTTAGTGTTTATTCCAGTGATAACAGTCTATATACATCACATTCCTGGATCATGTTTCATTCCTAACAATAGTGGTAGAGACATCTAAGTCTGAATGTATTCCCTGAGATTCAGCTGCAAGACTCCCTGTAAAAAAAAAAACAAAAAACCATTATGGTTCTTATTCTAAAACTCCTCAGAAAAAGGGATGAATTATTGTCAGTTTCATATTGGAATGACGGATGTACGAAGAGGATCAGACATACTGTAAGCGGATGTGGAGTGAAGACTTTAGTTGCAGCACATCTTTGATCCAGAGCCTGATTCTCTAGTGCACTGCAGCCTGTGCAGTCATTTCCACACATTCAAAGTAAGTGCAAAATGAAAGTAAAATGCTACCTGATCAGAATGGTAATATTTTACATCTACTTCGCCCTGGTGTAAATGGCTATGCAAGGTGCAGGGCAACGAAGAATCATGACCCCACTCTTCGCTTTAAGGAGGATAAAATTGAATAAAGAACAAAAATTCAGGAGAAAGAGCAAAATTAGGAAAGGGATAAGTCAGAACAATTACGAATCATGATTTGCATAAATGCTTTAAAGTGCAGTTCTATAATGAGAAATAACTCTACAAGTGACATTGGGGACCCCATATTTATTTTATCCCAATAATCTTTGTATGATCTGCTGAATACATGTTAAAAAAATAGTTTAACTGCTAGCTCCGTACACTCAACCTGGAGCACAAGTATGATTTGTGCATCGTTGCCAGTATAAAATTAGGCCTCATATATTTAATGTTGCATAATTTATTAATTCTTTGTCTGATAAGGGATGCAAGAATTTCCATACAGGATCAGACCCATGATCCATCTACTCCAGACTCCTGTTTCTAACAGTGGTCAGCCTCACATGCTTCAGAGTAAGGTGCAAGAAATCCAGTTATATGTCTAGAACAGTTAACACTGTTTAACTAGCAGCCCTACAAAATCAACAAGGGATCTAAGTACAAAGCTGGTTTCTTACTTCCTTGGGCATCACCAGTAATAAAGATTCTGCAAGCCAAATCAGGCCCTCATTGCCCTCAGATGGATTTGTACAGGTGTAATTGAGAAAGGTTAGAATCCAGTTCCCTCTGAGCTGCGCTGGCTTTGTAGAGCTAGCAGTAGTGAAGAAAACCTTTTCACCTTACAGCAAACAGAATCATATATGTTGAGCAATATGAAGCAATGTTTACGCAGTTGCTTTTCAGCACTGCATTTTAAAAAGCGTCAGGTATTGGTCATTGCCCTAGGTAGGACATCAGATGGTCTGATATGCTATGATAAAATTATGCAAAACTCTAAACAGTTAATACATTTAAGTACAGGATAGCAATATAAACATTTAACAATTTCATCTGCTGCCATCTGGTGAGATGCTTACGGTCATTAACACTATTGAATTAACAAATGTTAGAATGTACCTGTGACATTTAGCAGCACAGCATGGCGACTGTATTTGCAGCATTCAGCACGCATCATGCATAAATCGCTCAGTGACACACCAGTTAGAAACAGATAACCTTTGCTCTCTTGTTCACCAGGCTGACAGAGCTCAGATGCATTGTGAAGGTGGCACTGGTCTATGCTAGGCTGAAAGCAGCAAACTATACAAAAAATGGAAACTTTGCTGGGGTCTTTTATTCACATTTGTAGCTGTTTTAAGGTCTCTTCCAAAAGACCCTCAGACAGTGAATTGCATGGAGCTCATGAGGGACTGAGTCAATTCTGTCAGGATTCAAACTTGGAGTTCTAGGGATTCTAGGTAGTTTAAATGAGAGGGTTCAATGCCTTTGTCAACCCCCCCTCCTTAACAATAATCAATAGACACATAAACGCTATCTTATGTAGTGATCCAAATGCTGCCCCCTCAAATGACCACTGACCATTTTGTGAAGAACTAACCCACACTTAACACAGTCGGTAGCATCTGAACAGACTTCAAGGGATCTGCAAGATTTGCAATCTGGAATCCACATTCCTTCTTACAAACTATTTTCAAACACTTTTTGTAATCTATTATTTGATCTGATAATTAATAGTCCTCAGATTACACAGCCTTGGTTTTCTACTCACCTGTCAATGTAACAAGGTATGGAAGCCTGCATTTATATCTTTATAACTATAATGAAAAAGTTCATTTTTGAAACAGCTGCCAAAACTAAGAAGGATGACTGAGCACTTAATGTAACAGAATATACTCATTATTTTAGTCCAACATGTAAGGATGCTGATTTTTGTGTGTGTGTGTGGATGCGGCAAGCAACATATGTCAGACTTCATAGTTTATCTGGTTTCAGCTCTGAGCTAGCCTTATGTGAGTCAGTCCATGATTCTTCAGGAGAAAGTGAGTATAGTACACAGAAAGGGGGAGAATACATTTTCACATAACTTATCTTTTAAAAAATATGCTAGAGAAAGAACTGAAGTAAGGTTTCTAGGAAAATGCACAAGCTTTTTTCTGCCTTTTCTCCTCTCCCTTGCTCCAAATAATTTTTCTGAGAATTTTTTTTTAAAACATGTAAATTTGAGTGTGGGTAGTCTTCCAAATTTCAATTCTCCAACAAGAAAAAGTTGTGGGGGGAAGACAAAGCACATCAACTTCTCATTCATCACAGGACTAATCTTCATGTATATTTTTAAATGGCCTAGCTCACTGTTAGCCATGAGAAGTCTACAAAGCACAAAAAGGCTGCATATAAGCCAGCTCAGACACTACGCTACATACACTGCAAAACATGAATGGCAATGGGAAAAAACAGAGTCCAGATGTTAGATGTGAAAGTTGCAGCTTGTGGGTAATTAATTTGAGCACTATAAAAAAAAGTTGCAGCATGTTGTTTACAAATTGAGATGTTACCGAAGTCCACTCATTAGGGTCTTACTTCATGATCCTGAAGGCAGAGATACCCATTCACTGATCATTTCTATTTTTCAGAATGAGCCTATTTTCCCCAAGTAAGAATGAGGAAGAGAAAATATTCAATGCTGCTTTGTTGCATTTAGTTTTAAGTGTTTTAAAGACAACAGAACAATTCTTTAGGATTTTTTTTAATATCTGGCAAGTAAAACAGAAGGGCCTTTTCTCTGGTGCAGCCACTGTGCTGCGTTCCAGCCCTCTTCCTCCTCCTCAGATTACTCCAGCTCGGCAACATGGGCCATCGTAATGGGGGGAATGGGGGGACAAACCATTTTATTTACTGCAATGTCATTTCTGTAAATACAATGAAAATGTCGGATGTAGACATTCATTTATTGTTAGTAGGGGTGGACCTGAGGCACTATAAAGTATGGACCCACTTGGCATTTCACTTCCACAACATTTGGCATTGTTCAAATACCAGGTTTGGTTTGGGGCCCCTCTTTGAATTAGCCTGAGTGTTCTGATGTGGCATTGCAACCTCTTCTGTAATCACCCGTGCACTGGTCCTGTCTCAATGCACTTGTCCCCAGTGATAAACCAGCTTGGATACAGGATCCTGAGAAGTCCTTAGCCTCATAATACTGGACATAGGTCTCATCACATTCTCTGTCCACCAAGCACATTCTGTCAAACACTACAGAAAGCCTCAAACCCATCTTCCCTCCAGAGAGCTGCAAATACAACAGTGGTCCTCCAGTGAGTAGGAGGAGCAGCCAGTCACAGCCACTCAGAGTATGAATAGCTATCCTTCCTACAGGCACATTTGCAATGTGTTACCTGAAAGTGCAGCTGTTCTCCTGTGCCATAGAAATCAAAGCAATTCTGTTTAGCCATCAACTCATCCCATGTATTTATTCCTGTGAAAGAAGAGGGGAGAAAAGTCTATGTTCTTCCAAGTCCTTAAGGAAGTACATAAAAATGTTGACTGATTTTCAAAAGTGCTGAGTATTCACCAGCTCAATGAGACCATTTTTAGGTGCCTACTTAAGGTCATAGAAGCCTAATTCTAGAAATTTTTCAAAAATCTTGGCCTAAAAGTATAGGGTGGCAATACATTCATACTGTAATAACTGTCAGGTGCTGCTATCATACTGTCCTCCTCACTGTAACTAATCTATTTTTATTATTATGGCAGAACAAATATATTTACAGGGCATATGAATAGTATGTTTTGGTAGATATTTAAGATGCCATTTATTTGATGTGATATTCAAATCTCTTTATAATATATTACGAGGCTTACACGTATTGTACACTTAATTTAGAGTAGTGCCACATCCTGTTAGGAGATTTTAAACACATTGTGATGTCATGTTGCACTAGGAACTTTCTTCTTTCTATTCTAGATTCAACAAGGCTGAATAGAATGAGAAAGAGGAAACTTTTCATGGTATCAGTTTTACTACTTCTAAGCAGCAGGGAAATTAAAGAAACATTCCAAGTTGCAATGAAAGGCCTACTGTACTATTAGGATGCTGTGATGTCATTAGTCTTCACCTCTGGCACATCTGGAAAGAAGAACACTCTATGTTTGATACTGCAGGTGCTATAAGTCAGTTTCTTAGTGCTGTGAACTCCACAGTGGGCTGGCATCCCACTACGTTTTTTAATGATAAAAACATACTGTCACATCTGCAGGGCATTCCGTGCCTTAGACCCCTTTTAGTTCCTCTTGAGTGCACCCCTCACAGGCCAGGCCTGGCTTTATGCCCCTCACTCTGGGTAGAACCATGCAGGGTAAACACTCTTAGCTTGGATTTCTGTGCTGAAGCCCTTTGTTTGCCAAGGCGTTAAACCAACAGGCCCAACTGTTTCAGGTACCTGTAAGTTACTTTTCTTCAAGGACCTGTGACAGCTGCTGATTTAAGTGACTCAAACACAGCATCTTTAAAACAAAATAGTATTTAAAGGCCAAAGAGAACACAATATTTAGGATAATAGGTTAACGCAACAGAAAGTCCGATATGCATATAAGTGGATCTAGGCTGAAGCTCTCTATCCTTAGCTCAGGTAGGTTCAGCATATTACTATCTCTGAGTTATGAGAACCAGCCTGCTTGTGCAGTCCCTGTGTTTTTCTGTCTCTCTCAGTCAGTTTGAGGGTCAGCCTCAATCTGCTGCCAACCCATTCACCCTTCCTCCGTCCTGAGGCCAGCATTTTAAGGTTTAGGATCGTAGGCTGTCAGCCTTGGGAAGCATACACCACACCTGGATGGAGCTAGATAGATAGCTTCTTCCTAAGCAATGACCCTTTCTGTTTACCTGAAGCTGTTTGCTTCAGGTAAACAGCAATTGTAATTGTTCTTTTTCCTGTTTTCTCCTTTGACAGTTTCCCCTTTGATTTAAGTCCTGACAGTCAGCTAAGATAATATTTTTTTAAAATAAATCTGTAATTTTAAATTAAATTTGAAACTGAACCTATGCTATATTTGTCACGATCTATTAAAATCACAAATTAAATGCAAAATATAATATTAAGCAGTACATAGTAGCTGTTGACTAGTGGAAGTCACTGGCTAAGCACTTGGAACTAGAGAGTTTTCTGAAGTGCTAAACCAACTTTTGATAGCAGTAGCCTCTTCTGCAGGTGTAGAGAGAATATTTTCTTTATTCCAGTTTATTCAACTAATTCTGAACAATGACTAGTTAATCCAAAGTTAAGAAAACAATTGGGAGTTGAAAAAACAGGAATGCTTGTTTTCCTTTCAATCTATGAAAAAAAACTAGTTGTGAAAGATCTTCTAGTTCTAAAATCTTGAATATGGTGACCAGAAACAATTTGCTAACTACAAGTAATACTGCCTTTGCTTAATAATCAGTTAGTTTTAAATTCAAAACATTCTGATGAACTTTTTTTTTATGCATCCAGCATCTTTACTGTGGTATTTGATAAAAAAACAAATGTTTTTGTGCATTTTTAATTGAATTTAAATTTACATCCAAATAGACCTTGACACAAATTTCAAATAAAAAATTAGTCAACTAGTAAATAGTTAAGCTCTATAATTGCTTAAACGTGTACAGATACAATGTTATCCTCCCAGTCAGCAAACATAAGCACCAAATTTAATGTAAATGCTATATTTGATTGCAAATCAACATGTTTTAATGCTTGCCAACCAAGCAGAAACAACCTTTCTTTAGGAAATAACTAGACAGCACAAATGCAAAACGTGATTAAAATCCTGCTTGCTAAGTTAAATAATGATTAAAATAGGTGATTTAGATCACTGATTTAATCAAACCACACTGCTCTGAGTTGAATCTGTTATTTTGCCATTATGTATCTGTGACCAGAGACACAATCAACACATTTTCTTAATTTAAAGAAACATCTTTGTTTCACAGTATCTAGGCAGTGCAAAGAACAACCAAATAGATTTTAATTTTCAGCTGGTGCAATAGTTAATGGTGATACCTATCATTATCATGTTTTATGGTACCTATCACCAAACTTGAATTAGTGTTTTCCTATATATTTTTGTCAAGATTCTCATAAGCAGTCTAGCCCGATGACCTACACATTGCCCTGCAGGGGCACTGGTGACAAAACACGTAACCGTTCCTGAGGTGAGCAGGGGTTGGATACATCACAATGGCAATACTGTCGGACTGTGGAAAAGGGAACGGTATAGTGGACATTATGTTTCACTGCCCCATGGCAATTTGAAAGTGGTTTTATAGGTCCACTGAAATCTATCTGCCCTGCCCTACGGACAAAGTGTGGCAATGCTACTTACCAGTCCATTTGTAACTATGGATGATGTTAAACACCAACTACTAGGGATAAATATTTTTAGTGGGCCTGGTTAATTTGCAACCAAAAGTCCTAAAACAGTCTGAAGAGACCTCTGGCCTGCTGATGTGAAATAAAATCTGGAGTACCAGGCAAATGCCAGATGCCTAAAAAGTGCTAACGTCATGCCAGTATTCAAAAAAGACAAGCCGGATGACTTGGGTAATTATAAGCCAGTTAGCCTGAAATCAGTCCCAAGGAAGATAATGGAAAAGCTGATATAGGATTCAATCATGAAAGAATTAAAGGATGGGAATACAATTAATATGTATTCAGTATAGTCAATATAGGTTTATGGAAAGCAGGCCTTAACAAACAAACCTGATTTAATTCTTTATGACTTTGGTTGATAAAGGTTATTGTGGAGTTGTAATATTCTCCCATTTTTGTACTGCACAGCAGCCTGACTAAAATATTAGCCTGACACAATATCACTAAAACACACATTAAGTGGATTAAGAACTGGCTAAATGACAGATCTCACAAAGTTGCTGTCAGTGAGGAATGATCATCAAAAGGGAGCTTTTTTAGTCAGGTTCTGCAGGGATCAGAACTAGGCCCAACATTATTCGATATTTGTATCAATTATCTTGAAGTACATATAAAATCACAGCTGATAAAATTTGCAGATGACACAAAGATTGGCATAGTGATAACACACGATCAGAGCTGACATACAAAAACTTCTGAATCAATTGGTTTGTTGGACCTATTTGAATAAAATGTGCTTTAATATAGCCAAAAGCAAGGTCATACATTTAGGAACAAAGACTGGAGGTCATACCTACAGAACAGGAAATTGTATCCTGGACAGTAGTGACTATAAAGGATTTAGGGGTCATAACAGACAAGCAACTCAACATGAGCTCCCAGTATGATGGTGTAGCAAAAAGAGTAATGTGATTCTTGGAGCTCTAAGGAGGGGAGTAGTAAATACAAGCACTGAGGTTATTTTACTTCTGAATATGGTATTGGTGAGACCGATAGTACAAAATTGTACCCAGTTCTGGTATCCACAGTTTAAAAAGGACAGTGAAAAAACTGGAGAAGGTGCAGAAGAGAGCCACAAAAATTATTTGAGGGCTGGAGAAAATGCCTTACAGAGAGACACTTAAAAAAACTCAATCTGATTAGTTAATCAAAAAGAAGATCAATAGGCGACTTTATTTTAGTATCCAAGTACCTTCACATGGAGAAAATACTAGGTACAAAAGGGCTCTTTAGTCCATCAGGAAAAAGAACCAATGGCTGCAAGTTAAAGTCAGACAAATTCAATTTAGAATAAGGTATAATATTTTAATAGTGAGTTTGATTAGCCATTGGAATAAGCTTCCCAGGAAAGTGGTGGATTCTCCATCTCTTGATGTCTAGAAATCAAGACTGAATGCCTCTCTGGAAGATGTGCTTTAGTCAAATGCAAGTTATTGGGCTCAATGCAGGGGTAACTGGGTGAAATTCTATGACCTGTGCTATAAAGAAGGCAGCCTAGATGATTTAATGGTCTTTTCTGGATTTAAAATCTAACATTCTATCCATTTGTTGTGATGGAGTAAACAGGGATTATAGAAAATATTGCCCAGGGTGAAAGAGTGGGCAAGACCTTTAAAAACCTTTACTGGGTAAACTAACCCTTTGCTTGAGTAGCTTATGGAGACATGTTGCCCATCAACTTAGCCAAAATAGCTTTAGGGACCGTCTGTAGGTAAAAACAATTGATGGTCAAGGTAGTGGAGAGTTTTGCAATTACCATCCTTCACTGATTGTCTGCATCACATATTGCTTCAGTAAGGGACTGCGTTCGGGTGGGGCAATGTGAGTGTCTGCCCAGGGGTTGCCATGGTGCAAAGGCCAGGGGCTTGGGCTTCCCCTCACAGCCTGCAGGGTACAGCCTAGTGTGGCAGGAACCTCCACTTTTCAGCTCCTGAATAGAAGCCCCACTCACCGCCCCATGTGTGGTCCAAGTCCTGCCTCTGCACACTGCGACTGGGAGCCCGGCTCTTCCCCGCTGCCTCCCCCGACTGTCCCCAGCCTTGCCGGTCCTCTTTCCATGGGCGGCCTGAAAGCCATGCTGCCCAATGGATGGTGCCTGGCATCTCAGCCAGCCAATGGAAGCTGGAAGTTGCCAGCCTCTTCCAGGTTGGGAGGGGAAGGGAAAGGAAGGGACCGGGAACTAAAACTGTAGGGCAGAGACCAGTAAGGCTTAGGGGATCCTGACCCTGTGCCCCAGCTCCCAGTCCCTCCCTCCCAGGGAACCCCCCTCCCTGTGCCCCCCGCTCCTAGGCGACCCCTCCCCCATGCCCCCAGCTCCCCAGCAGCCCTCAATGTGCCTCTAAGTCCCAGTCCACCCAGCTCCTAGGGGGCCCCTCTGTGCCCCCAGCTCCCGGGGGACCCCTACCTGTGCCCCCAGCTCCCAGCCCCCCTCCATGCCCACACAGCTCCCAGGAGGTCCCTCCCTCTGCCACAGGTCCCAGCCTCCCAGTTCTCAAGGTCCTCCCATTTCCCCCCAGTTCTCAGAGTGGCCATGTTTTCAAGGTCCCGCTCCTGCATACTACACTGACCTCACCATTCCCCAATATCCCCAGCTCTCAGGGGCTCCCCCTTTTTCTTACTCATCCAAAAGGGAGATATTAGTGCAGGGGGTTGGGGCTATTTTGGGAGCCAACCTTCCACCATCACTACCCACCCTAGCTACCTTCAGTGTACTGGAGCATTTCAACCTCCCTCTCCCCCCCAAAACCCACCTTCCCTGGGACTCCGGAGGGGCACTTGAATATTGGGGATGCTCAGTATTGGGGTGGGAAGAGATCTGCCCTTCTGGAGTCCCCATGTCACTGCCCCACCCCTTATCTTAACACCAATGTAATGCCATGCTGAGTGGGCATGTTTGGGAAGTGCAGGAGAGGTACGAGACTGCCCCAGAGCCCGCTCACCCTGTCAGAGTATGGAAGACTTCCTACTATATTGTCTTGGCTGTCCTACTCAACAACCAGATGAAGAGGTCCCTGTAGCACTGGCTAGGGGAGTCAGTGACTGCTGTGGGGTTTCCTATGATGCCCATCAGCATGGCATCCAGATGTGAGTCACTGCTGGGCAAGGCTGGCCCTGTGCATTGCTGATGTGCTCAGGCGGGTGCTGTGGCTAAGAGGCAAGAAGTAGGGTGGGACTGAATGTGAGGTCATGAAAGGGAGTTTGGGGCTGCAGGGGTGGAGTGGGGAGCCTGGGAAGGCAGCTGGGACTATAGGCACCAAAATACAAGTGTGTCCAGAGTGCTATTTTCGCTAAGGCTGACCCTGCTCTTCTCCCTCTTGACTACACTGTTCCCCTGAGAATAGCAAGCACTCACAGTGCCCTGTGGAATCACCTAAAAGACTTCTTCATGCTTCAGCAAGCAGAAGGAATAAGGACATTGGTGTTAGAAAAGCACTGCATCCAGAATATTCTGTAGAAAGGTTGCCTCTCACCAGCAAATGCATACGGCAATCCAGTAAGCAAAAAGTTTCCTCAATTAATCTTTGAGAAATCATTGTTATAAAGCTTACATGTGAAGCAGTATGCTTCCTAACCTGCTTGAATGTGTTCTTTTGTGCATACATAGGCAAAAATGAGACACTGTATTTGTTACCAAAAGCCGGCCTCTCTTCTCCCACATTCTCTCATCCCCTCTCCACCTGCTCCTAGTGGCTAGGGACACACTTGGTTAGTGCTTTCAAGTGATATGCTTAGTCCTCCATAAGGTCATAGGTTACTACACATGAATGCAAAACCTTAGCCTCCCTGAGGTCCTTCTTTCCAACAGGTTGTCTTTCCTTCAGTGGAATGTGAATACCTATTAGCCAGGTCTGGCTCAGACTTGAGAGAAAAATCCTTCTGCTCACACTGCTTATGAATTGTTCTTTATTTTCTCTTGCACAAAGGCATCACCCTTGCATCTTTTTTACTCAGCCTTTGGTTTTAGTGTTGCCAGTGGAGTGTGGTATATAAGGCTCCCATTGTTTCTGTGTTTTGAGGAGCACAATGTGCCTGCTTTAGATAAAAGCCCCGCCTTTTTCCTCATCAAAGCAACATTTATCTTCCCTCCAATCACTTTTTTCTTTCTTTCCTTTGCAATCAATAGAGCCAATCAGTCAGTAAATACTATATACTAAGCAAATATATTTGTGTTTTTTTAAAATCACTCCTATAATGTCTCAATGCATATTACACGATGTGGGAAAAATATACATAATCCATTAACTAAACTAAAATGCAATAATTATTGAACCCCAAATTATATGTAGCAATTCATTGCCAAAGATTTTTTAGCTTTGTTTTTAAATAGTAAGACACAATTAAGTAAGGAATAAAAACTTTACTGTGCAATTAGTAAGACATCTGTCAAAGCTAAACGGAATTTAAAGAGGAGTATAAGATAAGATTGATATCAATGATGATAGTCTGGAGAACAAGAGTTGCCAATGTTTGCACATTAAAAAAATGTAGGTACTCATCCCATCTAATGCTTTCATCACTATTATGATTTCTCAAGAGGATAACAAAGAGATGTGATTCCAGGATGCAGCTTCTTCCCCTGCCCCTCCCCAGACAGAGTATACAGAATTTATACATCAGAACTATGTTCCAGAGAGTATTTCTCAGTCCCCTAGGGATTTTTATGCTTCTACATAGATGACAAATTATATTGCCCAAGATTTTCAAAAACAGGTGCCTAAAGCTAAACTCCTAAGTCTATATTTTGGTGCCAAAATAAGTGGCCTGATTTACCAAAGTGATCAGTTAATTCCACAGTAAATTACCAATAATTATAATGTACATGGCAGTACGAATCTGATATCCTTAACATTTCCTGTTCATATTTTAAAACAAAAGTTTTTAAAAACCTCAAAGCCTGTTAATTGTGCCTCCAAGTAGTTTGTGGTCCTCCCTAACTCAAGTACCTTCATTTATTAGTTACAACGACTAGCTAGATCTTGTCATAAATTAGACTGGAAGCTCTTTGTGGCAGAGATGTGTGTTCACAGAGCTCCTAAACATGAGGTCCCAATTCTGATTGAGAAGAGACAAGTGGATACAATAATACATTGAAGGAAGGAAAGAGGAAAGATAAAGGTAACAAGGACACATGTTCCCCCAGGCTAGTTATGTGCATAATTTGGTGGTGTCAAGTAATTTAAAATTGTTTAAAAAAAATAAAAACACAAGGGTAGTATTTTCAAAAAAGTTTACTGTTTTCCTAACAATTACTTCAGTGGAAACACAATTAGGCCAACACTGAACTCTTTGAAAAAATCTCTCCCTAAGAAAATAACATAGGTATTAGCAATCCCCACTGACAATCCAACTAGCCATAATTACTTGGGCAAGTTCCCATAAGCAAGAAAAATGTTAAATAATGTTAAATAGCTGCTATTAGTGGCCTAGTAACATATAAAGATAGCAAATCATCCGAAGCAAGAAAAATGTATAAAACTTCATGAAGGAGTTTTTCTTGGTAACAGGCAGACCAGGGTGAAAAAGACCATGATTTACGACAACTCTCTAAAAGCCAGTTTTGTCATGGAAATAACAGCCATGACAAGCATGCCTCCTTAAATGTAGCTGCCAGTTAAAGGAATGGAGAATAGCTGATCTTGCCATTCTTTTTCTACTGCAAGCCTCTTCAACCAGAGAAGAATTAAGCCATTTTGCTTCCATGGGAGGAGACTACAAAATGTTGTCATCGAGCCAGGAATTAATGTGTGAGCCCCTCTACCTGTAAACTCTCCTTGATACTGGTTTAAATATGGCAATACATTAAATAGAGCACAAAGTGATCAGAAAATCAATTAATGAGCCATAACTAAACATATGACCAAATTATATGTATATGAAATGCTTTGAAAAGTTATCTATGTATCCTTTCGCTCCTTTTGCTCTTTGGACCATTAGATGCGGCCCTGAGCCTTGGCTCCCCCAGTGCACAGATAAATGATACAGTTTCCAGACATTATACACTTAAGTAAAATGAGATGTGTATCCTATAGATTCTATTGTTTCCTGTTAAAAGGCACACAAAACCAACATTCCTCCTCAACACAAATTTAAAAATTTAAAACATGAGGAGGAACAGGGGGAGGTAGTGTACAGATGTGGTCTAACACCACTCCTTCCAAAATGACCAACAGCTCTGTAAGAAAGCAACAGTAAAAAGTGGACATTGGTAGACATTTCCACTGGAAACATGAAGTCAAAAGAGTGGTCAAGTATTAAGGAACAAGCTTTCTTTAAAGTCTCCACTGTTTCCCTTCTCTACTACCCAAGAAACTTTGTATATTGATACTGATGTCAATGTAGCTACGGCAATTTACACCAGCTCAGGGTCTGTCCACCTCCCCACACAAACAGTATGGAACAGTCAGTGACATTTCACTTCATTCACTCTAAATTTGTGAGAGCACTATGACACAGATAGCCCTTTCTCCTATGTCACAGTAATGATTTGTCCCCATCAGGTTATTAAAAATAGAATCCTATCCATATCATCATCAAGACCTGGTTGAATGTTATATTTGGGGATACATTATCTTACTGGGCCTTGAAATAACCATTATTTCTCAACAGCACCTGCCCATTTCAATTATGTACAGTTCTATACTTCTGAAACAAAATCTTGGTTGACTGCATAAAGTTTATTTCAGAATGCGTCTGATCTCAAGCTAATCCTTGGTAAAGGGAGTGTTTTTGAGAAGGGAAGTCTAATAAGAAAAATATTGTTAAACTAGAGGACATACAAAGAATGTGCTGTGACTGGTCTGTTGTTTTTTTAATCAGCTGAGCTGTATTTTATTCAAACTAACACATCCTCCATCCTTCCTCAAGCCTGTTTACTCAGCTGGATGTCCACAGGGTCCAATTTTCCCTCCAATTGCCCTTGTATACTAATATAATTGCTGCTCGTATGGATAATTGGTCAGCCTACAGCAGGGTTTGCATGCATTTGTTCATCTGTACTACCTGGCAGGCATTCTCACAATTTACATCCTCAAAGTATTATTGAACATTTTGTTTCATTCCATTCATAAAAGGACTAGACATATCTAGAAATCTTTCAAAAAGCTTCAAGCATTTCAAATATTGCAGCGTATATATTAATAAGAAAGTGTCAAAAGGTCTGTTCTACACATCAGAAAGGAGAGACAAACATGATTCATTTGTTTCTAATTTATAAAATACTAAAATAAAGTAGTAGAAATCAACCAGATTTGAAATTATTACATGGGGAAAGAGCCCAGTAAAACTGCAGATAAGAAAAACTGACGTTACTGGCAATAAGTAGGAATTGTTTTCTCTGGAATATACAAATAATATAGAATTTTACAGGGTGGTTTTATGCTTTTGTGGAAGGATCATTATAAAAGTGATTTTATTATCATTATCATCATTATTATTATTATTAAAACAATCAGGTTTTTGGTTTGAAATAGAACAAGCAAGTCATGTGTCATGAAACATCATCAAATAGTAAGCCATTACTAGTGAAGTACCACAACTCAGCCATTTTAATAATTTCCTTGAATGCCCGACAATCACCCTTTTTCTTTTACTCATGATTCTTGCAGTGGAACCATCCTTGGAGTTGGAAAGAGCAATTTCCCCTCTCCCATCTCTGCTATGGCTCTGTCTACTGCTAAATCTAGTTTGTTTCAAGGTTCAATTTCTTCCCACTCACATTTTACTTAACAGCTTTCTTTTTTTTCTCTCCCCTCCCCATATCCTTGTGTAGCCATCACCATATCTCACCCCTCATCTGGAAGGCAGAACTACTGCCGTTCCCATCAACTAGAAGGTACATTAATCAAGATGGTGTTCTTTTGTAAAACCAGGCTTCATGAACGATGCTGGATCGTACAGGCCCACAGTTCTTTAGATGCGGTAAGTCTAATATTTATGGACTTTTTGTCTCACAATGCTTCCACAGACAATATCTATGTTATAACAGAACAAAATATGCAACTGCTCTGTATCTGGAACTCTAACATCAATGAAAGTTATGCACAGAGTGTGGCTGCAAAATCAGGCCCATTTAAGCAGTACAAAAGAGAAAAACAACAATATTCTAAGAGTGACACTCCTTTCCAAGATCTTGCTACTGTGGGAAAGAGGGTTATGAGAGAGGGAACGAGGTCAGATGCACTGCCGAATAAATAAAAGCAAATTTAGCCATAACGGAGGCAATAAGACTCTAGAATACATAATACTTTCTCTACTCATGTTCATTTTTGGATCATATCAACATAGAAATATGTTTTAGATGCAGAATTATTAAAGCAAATAAATATCATGCAAATCTGAAACAGACTGAGAAAATATTAGCAAGGCGTTTACAGAAAATAAAAAAATAATGCAGCAATTAAAACTGTAAACTGATTTTTAAACGATGGCCAGAGGAGGAAAAACAGAATTTTTTATTTTTATTTAAAAATAAAATTTCTAAAAATACAGTACATAATACATGTCAATACAAATCAAAATATCCACAATGTAACTTACATCATTCTGGAAAGAAAAACAGAAACATTACACAAATGAAACAATCATCAAAATAAATACAAATCATTGTTTATAAGGTGGATACACATTTCACGTTTCGATTTTAATAAAAAAGAATACCAGAGCAAGTGTTTTGGTACCATTCTCCTCAAACATCACGCATTGATTATTTATGCACTTCTTTTGCTAAACTTCAGCACTAGTCATTCTCAACATATCTAATGTAAACAGTATTAAAGTAAATGGAAACAAACAGAAAACACAACAATAAAAAACAACATGCAGATTAACTGAATTACAAAATTCAGAAAGCCCAAATTACAAAATTTGATATAGATGGCTACAGAATATATTTTATTATGGCACTTAGGTTGAAAACCATTCAGGAGACAGAGTATCTATATAATCTTCAATATTGCAGACCTGGGAAAGTCAGTTTATGTATATTCAGAAAAATATTGACTTTTCCCACAAATGTGCACATATCATGAAGTTTGCCTCAGATTTCCTGTACAACTTGAGAAATGTATATCCTACTTTAGGTCCAAATTATGCTTAAGAGGTAAACAGGTAGAACTCTACTGAAGTTAATGGGAGCAACAGAGCAGATTTTGAACCTTAGGTTCAGCAAGGGACTACTCATGTGTTTCAAGGTAGCCATACGCTTAAGTATCTGCTGAATCAGGCTCTTATTGTCTGAAACATTGTACTAGTTTTTAGGAATGTTTTGGAAGATGCTTTTTAAAATATCCAGTATGGGATAAAGGCATAACACAACAACACAACAAAATAGATGATTTGGTCTTTGAGGACAGCTCTTCTCACTCTGTCCAACAGCACTCTCCACATTTTTTTTTTAAATATAAACAGCAGCACTCTCTGACCCCAAAAGGTTTTGAAATCTTACCATTTTGACCAGTCCAGATCATAATTAGCCTTAATCCAAGAGAAATGACTATTTTTCCTTTTATAAAGACAGGGAACAACTGCCAGTATGTTTTCTGCACTCTTAACGATCTTCAACATGAACTACACATACAAAATTGAACAAAGTGTTTAATTTACAGTATATTGTTTACAATGACAATACCATTTTGATATAAACAACATACATGTCAGGCATCTATTGCATTTCATTTGGTTTTCAAATATCTTTGAACAGTACTGAAATTAGCTCTTGTAATCAATGTATTTTCAGAACAGATTACCTTGATAATTTAATTAATTCAATCTGTGAAGACAGAACCAGTTCTTCCACTCTACTCCGCGCTGATTAGGCCTCAACTGGAGTATTGTGTCCAGTTCTGGACACCACATTTCAGGAAAGATGTGGACTAAATTGTAGAAAGTTCAGAGAACAGCAACAAAAATGATTAAAGTTATAAAAACATGATCTATGAAGGAAGATTGAAAAACTGGGTTTATTAATCTGGAAAAGAGAAGACAGAGTCGACATGATAACAGTTTTCAAGTACATAAAAGGTTGTTATGAGGAGGAGGGAGAAAAACTGTTCTTAACCGCTGATAGGACAATACACAATGGGCTTAAATTCCAGAAAGGGAGGTTTAGGTTGGACATTAGGAAAAACTTCCTAACTGTCGAGGTGGTTAAGTACTGGAATAAATTGCCTAGGGAGATTGTGGAATCTCCATCACTGGAGATTTTTAAGAGCAATTAAACAAACACCTGTCAGAGATGGTCTAGATAATACTTAGTCCTGCCATGAATGCCAATATTCATTTGCGATACTAGAAAAGACAGGATGCCCACCAACCTTGTTTAGTCTTATATGTTCATTCCACAACAACATGAAAGCAACTGTCCAGTTTGATGGGTCCACTTCAGACAGCTTTGAGATGAAAAGTGGAGTGAAGCAAGGATGTGTTCTTGCCCCTACACTCTTTGGAATCTTCTTCTCTGTTCTATTGAACTTTGTGTTTAAAGACATGAAAGATGGAGAGTATCTCCACACAAGATCAGATGGGAAACTCTTCAACCTGTCCCGACTTAAGTCAAAGGCCAAAGTAAAAAAGGTGCTTATCAGGGAACTTCTATTCACTGATGATGCTGCCCTCATAGGCCACAATGAAGATCTACTACAAGAACTCATGGACCGCCTTTCCAGTCCCTGTCAGGCATTTGCTCTTACCATCAGCATCAATAAAACAGTTGTATTAGGACAGGGGGTTCCACAAGACCCTTCAATTACCTTGAATGCAAACCAGCTAGAAATAGTCCAAGAAGTCAACTATTTAGGTTCTACAGTGACCACCAACCTCTCACTGGCTGAAGAACTAAATGTTCTCATTGGAAAGGCTGCCACCATTTTTAGCAGACTAACTAAAAGAGCACGGAACAACTCAAAGCTTATCCTCCTCACCCCTCTCAGGTATGGTGGGGAATCATGGACAACTTATGCTTATCAGGAGAAAAGGCTAAACAGTTTCCACCTATGTATGATAAAGTTACCAACACAGAGGTTCTTCGAAGGACAAATTTACCAAGTGTGACAGCCCTGCTCAAGCAGACAACTGTGCTGGCTGGGCCATCTGAGTAGGTTGGAAGACAGGCGCATACTCAAGGACATAGCATACGGGGAGCTATCAGAAGGAACAAGAACAACAGGATGTCCCAAGCTTTGCTATAAAGGCACATGCAAGAGACATATGAAGGAATTTGGAGTTGATCCTGACTAATGGGAAATCTTGGCAAGTGATCGTAACAAGTGGTGCCATCGTCTCCATCAGGGTATCAGGGTCCATGACAGAAGCTGATTCCTACAGCTTGAAGAGAAAAGAGCCCATAGGAAGCAAGCAGCTCCCAACCAAGATACATACATTTGCAATAACTGCCAAAGATCTTGCAAATCTCGGATTGGACTATTCAGTCACGAGACATTGAAAACCATCTACATCATAGGCTGCAATTCCCACCATCTCTCACAGATGAAAGGATGCCAACAAACATGAGTGCAGGGGACTGCACTAGATGACCTCTCAAGGTCCCTTCCAGTCCTATGATTTTTTAAATGACAGAATAAAGTGTGTCAGTGTAACATGGATGAGAGAAATTTATTACATTGTGCACAAGGAAAAACTTAAGTGACTGAGATCAGTGCCACGTAATTTGCTCTCAAAACCCCAGTTCGTTGAATTATCCTGTGAGTTAACTGAATTGTGTCAGAATAATTCAATTAAATGGCAAAAACATACTTTACTATCTGGCATAATTGCAAAACCATCCATAATTAACATTTAAAATCAACTATGGCAATAACGTCTGGATACTAAGTTTTGTTAAACAGAAACTGGTCTGAATGAGATTAAATCTTATTTTACAAAGCATATGTATGTGAGAACATAAATTTCCCAAGTGGACAAAACCACTGTTGGTGCAACAGTCAGGATCTCCAATTACTAAATGCTACTGTAGTAGTACCAGGACACTGCATATAGCACATTTAGTCAGGAAATACTGACTTAAGGCACCCACAGTTTAAAAATAACCTGAATATTACGTGTGTGTCAAAAACAATGCTGAATATGAACACTGAGTTTCTGCTGTGTTTTACTACATCATGAAAAAGCAGCACTAGCTCAGAATCCACAAAAGAGTATGACAGCTTTTCTGCACGTTTGCTTACACAGAACCAACAGGGAATTACATATCTCAGGATTTTAAGTAATTAAACCCCTTGCTCCCAACCCTAGAAGACACATTAATATGTATTTACAGCTGCACCACAACAGAATAAAAGAAATGCAACTAGAGAGACTGAGATCTAAAAATAAAAATATACCCTACACCTTCTCAGGCTGTGAAACCAGTGACTTTTCCTGTTGCCAAAAAGAGCCTTGCATGCCTGCAGCAAGAGCTAGTCAGTGGTGGTGTTACATTACTTGGGGACTGTAATCAAGGTGCTCAGCCCCAGGGTGCTTGGGAGCAGAAGGACTGAGCTGGGCCTATCTATACCAGCAAAATTCCTATGTTGTAGAATAATCTTATAACACAGTATGATTTTGTCTGCATAGATAGGACCAAACTACATTATAATCAAGTGAGCCCTCAGAGTTCAGATCCCCTGTTGTCAGACTATGAGTTAGTGCCTCACAAGAAAACTTCAAACCTAGTGAACTTAAGCAAATTTAAGTGAACTCTGTGTAAAGGTTTTCGTTTTCACACCACACTCATCCTTACGATGCACACTTAACAAAGTGCTGCAATATGCTGTTTAAATGTAAAAGTGACTAGAAAAGATAATAGATGCAGTTCAGGACTTCAAGGCAATGGTGTCTTGATTTTCAGAGAAGTGAAATACCTGCAGCTTCCATTGGCTTCAGCTGGAAATGTGGGTGCTTAGCCCTTCCAAAAACTCAAGTGTTGTATGGCAGTTGTATTTAGACACAGCTACCTCCTTCCCAAATAAAAAGTTTACATATGCCATTAAAACTGACAGACAATTCAATTAGGCAAATTTACTCAGCAATACAAAGCTGCCCAAAATCAGGAGCGGACTAATGCACAAGGATCTGGGCCCTACAGTTTCAGACCTCCAAATTGTCTTTTGATGAGCACTAGACACCATGGCGCTGCCTATACTTTGTTGCTGTCTGTTTGGCACATGTGGAATCTGAAGGCAGAAGAGGGACAGGAGGATTGGGGCAATGAGGTGAAGCAAGTTTTTGTTCTCTTCTCAAATCATCATGGCTCCTGACTACTAACCTGATGCACACAGGGATAGCAACCTGAGGCCTAGTAGAATGCAGCAGTGTGCACAAAAGAAGCACTGAAGAAGCTAAAGAGGATGGCACAATAGCTGCCTGTTATGATTGACAGTGACCTGGAAAAGAAAAATCCAGACCAAAGGTGGTTGGGTGAGCTGCAGTGACAACCCCTGAGATATTTGTAGGTCTGACCCACAAAGACACCTTTCACTGAGAGCTTATGGATAGATGGAGTGTTTGGTCTAGTTGCTTTTTAGTAGCAAATTCTTGGTTACAGAATGTAGTATAACAGGGGTTCTAAAACTGGGAGTCATGAGGTTAGCACCTGGGAGGTCGTGAGCTGTCAGCCTCCACCCCAATCCCTACTTCACCTCCAGCATTTATAATAGTGGGTTGCACTCAGAGGTTTGCTGTGTGAAAGGGGTCACCACTACAGAAGTTTGAGAGCCATTGTAGTGTAAGGTATGATGGCCTGGTAATAGAAAAAGACTGGTACTAACTACTTTGAAGGACAAATGCAGAACATTAATTTTTGTTCTCAGAAAATTAAATAAAAATTTCTGTTCTCTCAATCACAGAAGTATGGGTGAAACAGAAACGTGTTATAAGCCTTGGTAAAGCAATTAATTAGTTGATTATTCCACTGTACATAACAAGGCTATATTAGCAAGAGGTGGGATCAATTAATGTCCACACTGCTTCAAGCTATTCTTATATCTTTCAGTATTGGATAGAACTGAGGTACACTTAGCTATTTCACAATAGTTTAAATTGTAGCTATTTTAACAGATTAATTATTATTATTTATCCTCACTGTGACACGAGACATAGACCTTATGCCACATATATGTGGAAGAAGTGACTATTATTTCTCAGGAGGTCACGACTCCACCATATTTGGAACAGAACGTTTAGTCTTTTTAGTAAAGGGATGTTATATCCAGTTGGAAAACTGGGCTCAGGACTAATTATAAACACTGTAAATTACCTCTGTCTTGTAATACAGGTGGTTAGTTAAAGCTACAGTGGTCTCTTATTATTTGTGGTTGGCAGTAAAATCAAGTTTTGGGAAAAGGAAGGGTATAAAAATCATAGACATGTTAAATGATATGATGCATCTTCTACATGACAGAAAAGTCTGCTATTTTTGTATTGATGCCAGAAAGGTTGGCAGATTATGTACAACTTATAAAACAAGCATAATGTTTTGCTGTGAACTAGTGAAACATTTACATAACTAATGTTTCACTAACTTATTACAACAAATAATCTGTAGCAATGATGCTCAGGTACCATCTTCATGATCAAGGCTCCTTACATAGATAACTAGAGGTTTGCTACAATACAAACTGCAATAACTCTTTGCTCATTACTGAAGAAAAATATCATTTGCATATTTACTGAATAAAACTGGGCAACACAAGATGTGCTTTTAAAGAGTCCTGTGTTAGTATTATAAGGTGATGAATGGAAAAGAGGGATACAGTGTACATATAAATTGTATAGTTCCTGCTGTTTGCATCTTGTTCGCAATTTAGTAAAGCTGAAACAAACAACTCTTTTGGCACCATCCTAACCTTCTTTTTGTTGGATATGAATCTTTCTCCCCCATTCGTCCTTTTATAAGATCCAAGATGCACAGGAGTTTTCCTACTGCAAAGTCTGTCCATCCATCCATGTTCTTACATTGGCGCCCATTGTTTTACATCCTTTGTAGCTATTCTGAGTCATGTCTATCAGCTGCCTGTTTCTTCAGTGAAATGCAAACCTGATTAGTAATAAGTCACACCCAAGAGTGAAAAAGAATATTTCTTAACTTCACTGCCAGCCAGAACTGATTTTAATAACATTTACAGAGAAATCATTCTGATGTGGCACACCCATTTAAATGCCCAGCACCAAAGATATGCTGTTGGCCAACATTTAACTAGGAATCTTGCTTCGATTTAATTTCAGAATGCCCATGCTAGTAGTTGAGATGTTTTAAGTGTAATTTGAAACCACTAGCTCATAGCAAAAGATGTTAAATGTTCCAAACACCTTACTGTCCAGACTCCAACCAACCCTTCTGATGCCATACTTCTACTACATCACAACATCCCGTTGCTGAAAAGGAAACAAAATGTTTCCAGAGCACTCTCAGAGCTTGGATTTCCATTTGTATGCTGCAGTAAATTTAGCTATTATTGTCTCATAGTTAATATTTCTACAACAGTCAATGAAATGCATACTTATTAGTAGGCAACCCCGTAGTACTGTTCATATTCACAAGGTTTATGAACTTTATAGCTTGTCTATATGAGGAGTTATTCTAGAGTCGCTATTCCTGATTAACCACTTGTGTAGACACTCATTATAGATTAATAATTCACACAGGGAGTGAAACAACTACTCTGCATAAAATTAATGAAATCCTACTTTAATCTGAATTAATTTCCCTGTGCAGCCAAGCCTTACAAAAGAGTAGATTAATATTAAAACCTGACCAAAGCCGCAATACAACAAAAAGGGAAGAAATGCAAGAAAATAAATAGCAGCTAGTATCCAATACTGTTCTAACCTCTTCAGGCTACTTTGAAACGTGGTTCTGTCCCTCTTCCAATTTTGATGATATCCACAAATTGAAACAAGACTGAATTGACACCAAAGAAACAGGCAGTTGATAGAAGCGAATAAAACTAGCTACATGGGGTATAATATGAAGAGAGTTGTTTTGTTTTGTTTTGTTTTAAGATTAAGTGGTCAAATATATCCTCTAAACAGTGGCCACAAGAGCCCCAAACACAGGGCTACAGCTATAGGGAGAAATGTTAGTAACACTCCTGCTAGAAGATCCTTTACATCTGTGACAGAAGCAGCTCTGGAAATCACAATTTCAGAACAAATGCTTTAATAAGTGAATAATATGAGAACGCTCTTGCCCTAAATTATCAAAAATGACAAGTGATTTTGGATGCCTAACTTCAGACACATTAAAGAGGTCTGATTTTCAAAAGATGGATACTCAGCACTTTCTGAAAATCAAGCCTCTTAAAGATGTCTCAAATTGGGCCCCGCAAAATTTGAAGATTTTATAGAAATAAACAGCAGAAATGCAAAATGGGGTATAAAATGAAGCAGATCACGCACTACTGACCTAATAGGATTCTGTATAACTGAACATTACAGTTGCTGTGGGCAAAGTGTGGGAATGGGATTCAGAGGCTGAAAAGGGAGAGGTCTACAAAAAAATCCATCACTGTGGAAAAAATCTGAGAACCTCTGCACTTTAGCATTACCATTCTCACATAAAACAGTCAGACAAAATTTAAGGGTGTATCACGAAACATGAGAATGAGTATGTGTATTTCAGCAACAGTAACTCTGATGCTTTATTTTTGAATTTTAATGTACAACAGATTGCTCAAAAGGAAAGTCGGTATTAGGTTATGCAATCTATATTTTGCCTCATTTGACAAAAAGAGTATAGTTATATAAACCACAGACCTGTTCTGAGGATTTGCAAGAGGTCTGACATGTTTCATTTTTATCTGAGGCAAGACAACAACAGTGCTTTTGTATTTGGGATATAAGATAGAGTCGCAAGAATATAGATTCCTGCAAACCACATACTTTGGGTGTATTGTTTTCTGTTCTCTCCAAGTTATTGCTCCAAATCATCACTGTCCGAGTATGAGGCCTCAGCAATCTATTAATTATAACCGCAGGGACATCATCTCTTCTCTAATACAAGAGCTAATGTCATTGCATGACTTGGCCAAAAGAGGGCACTTGAGGAACAAGAGATGAAAAGCTCTCCTTAAGACTTGAGTATGTGTCAACTTCACCACAAGCCCAACAGGCCAGAGTCCTAAACCATACTAGGTAAAAACACCTGCTAATCAACCAAACTGGGCATCTTGTAAACTGCAGATATGCATATGTTTATACATATGCACAGTTTACACTATATACATTCAGACTTTGTTTATTTTTAACTCAAGATCCATGTCATTTTAGGATAAGGTCACAATCTAGTTATTTCTTCTTATTTGGAACATATTTACAGAATATTAGATTTAGACTAATTACACAGACAAAAAATAGCAAAGATTTCATGCTCCCATCATTTCTTGTATAGGTACAGTTTACCAAATTTAAATGCACTGTTTACAATTCATGGTCCAATACTGCAACAATTTATGTATTGCAAATGTGTTTTCCCCAAAGTTAAATAACCGAAAGGAAGATATAAGAAACATAGAAGGAATAAATGTACATTCCATAATGAGTGAGTCAAGGACATTTAAACTTGTTTATCTTCTCTTTAATCAAAGGCTCAGTGCTTTAAATCAGGGTTTCTCACGCTTTTTGATACCAGGGACCAGCTTGCTGCCTTCCTAAACTATATCAGGCAGATCTCAGGGACTGGTAGTTGAGAAACACTTATTTAAATGATACAACCTGCAAACTACGCTAATTCATTATCAAATAAAAAAAATCCCAATCCTATATTTAGATGCATGTGTTTTGCAAAACACGTTTAAGCAGAATGAAAACCCAGAGTGTCACAGGGAATACAACAGGCTACTTGCTTTTTCTTAAAGGAGATGCAGCAGTTACTTTATACAGTGCTCATTTGTAAATTTCAAAGGCCAGATCAGCATTTTCATCACCTCTTTGTTTAAACAACAGCCATAAGACTCTCCCACAAAGAAACTAACAGTGAAAGAGAGAGTGAAAGGAACTTTCTTTCAGAATGCTAGAAATCCCAAATAGCCTGAGATATATAATTTTCAGCTTATGTCTTGTTTGCTTTGACTATTCACTATTTGTTATTCATATTGTATGGTAGTCACCTAAGTTGCATGCTGTTATTTCTGCTCTTAGATTGGATGATAAACTTTTTAGGCAGAATAGTGAGTAACGCAGACTATGAATTTTATCCTTGTGACAATTCATGAACCTTTCAAGATTCCCAAATACCTGACAATTGCTGAGACATACATGAACAACAAATAACACAATGTTCTAAATCATAGCAAAACAAAGGCAATACTTCTATTTGTGTATCAGTTTACTATTTGACCAGCTCTAATCTTAAGGTTAACATTTCTTGTTAACCACTTCTAAAAAGAAGTGACCCTTCTATCCCAGAAAAAGAGCAAAATGGTCCCGTCCACACAATACACAAGAGGAAATTAGTGCAGTTCAATTACCCTGTTTACATAGAAATTAATGCTTGTCTATAACATCAATATTTACATATAAATAAAATACAAAAAAAGTATATTCCATACGCATTGCCCATTATACATAAACACCTGAAAAGTAATTCTAATTCTAGTTCTAGTAATGACTAACCAAAACAAAATGTTAAGTATAACTTTAGTGACCACACACTTTCTATATTCATACATGATACCTTATATTGACTGATTAAACCTCATTTTTTAAACGTATGTACTCTAATATTCGTACCATATCGATTATATGTGGAATTATTGCAAGTTACAAGGAAGTCCATGTGGAGAAAAGGGAAAAACATGCTTTATATCTGCATAGTTTCCCCTACGGTGTTTGCTCTCATAGCTTTTACTGACACAAGGACAATGATAACTTATTGTATTAAGACTACATTTTTACAAAAGTGAGAACATAAGATACAAGATCTCCCTTATATATAAAAAAAAACTTCTACAAAAAGTTTAGGAAAAAGTCTGCTTCTGTTAAAATACCACCTTTTTTCAGTGCTGTACTGCATGATTAATATCATGCATCATAAATAAAAGAAGACAGAGAATTTTAAACACAATTAGCAGAAAAAGACCTTTACATAATCTAGATAAATCTAATAAAAAATACTAAAAAATTAAATGCAGAATGAGACACTTTGTTTGAAATCTATTAATCTATGTAAACTTCAGTGTATCCTTAAAAAAAAAAAATCAAAATATCCAGTATCAAAACAAAATTGGGTAACATTGTATCTCAATTATTTATGTTTTTTTTATTAACCTCAAACACACAAGAATTCCCTCTGGAAAACTAATTTGAAAGTAAATGTGTCTTAAACTTAAACTTAGAACTAGTACTAATGCCACAACAGAATCAAAATCACTATTAAAATAAAGCCTGGAGCACATTATGATGTCTAAGATTGGTAGGTGGATTTTAATTGACTTGAGGACTGTCCTAGTTCTATTATCATAAAACCTGTAACACAGTTCCAGCATGAAGGACCCATCTGTGCCCACCATCCATCTGTTTAGACATGATTGGCAAAGTGGTAGGGAATTCGCAGTGGTTGCCTCTGCCTGAAAGGAATAAACCACAGGATCTTCCAGCGAGTGCCAAAAACTTCTGAGAAGGTCTGCTGCCATGGCTTTGGGGGCCTCGATCTAAAGAAGACAGCATTATTAGTGAAAGACAGCACTCCCATGGTGCACTTCAGACAGCTAGAACAATATAGATTGGCTGGGGATCCATTACTGGACTCTGATGAATTGTGTCCCAGCATCACAAATACAGCTTTTCTTTCATTATGACATGCAGCTGAGATTTAACTTTGGATAGGAGAAACTGAATCTGTGTCGTCAATCAACTACAGGCAACTTCTGAAGGGGAGGAAATTCTCAGGAGCAATTAAACATGTCAACAACACAGTAGCAAGTGTCTTTTGATCTGTGCTTTAGAGACAAAATATAGTTTTGCTTGCTTTAGGTAGGCAGGGAAGAAGAATAATCTGTACCTATTTTTTTTATAAAAACAAGTATGAAAATAGTGAACCCCTGCTACAGAAAAGAAACAAAAGCATGGTAGCATGCAAAAACTATTACCAGTGCCTTCAGTTTTCTTTCATACACATAGTTTTTAAACTTTACTAGTTCTTTATGTTGTACTTACATTTCTTCACAACAATTTGACATTTTTTCTATATTTGTTGTATCCTGTTGTGGGAAAGAAAACATTATTAGAAAATATTTCCTCACATACCTAAATTACAAAAATGTTATCATTAAAGTATATAAAGAAAGAAGGAACTGACCCTTAATGTAGATTCTTTTGGACAAAATCTAGTAGGATTACATAGAGCAATATCCCATACTAATATCAAGCCATTGTAAAATTTCATGCAGAGCAGTTTTATTCAGCCTGATAAATTATCACGCAGAAAAACTGTTTTCAGTGTAGATTTTTAAAATGCGGCACACTACAGAATGCTAACAAACAGATTAGAACCTTACTATAGCTAAATTAATCAAAATGTTATTTATCCATAGGACATTTTAAAATAATATGCACAAAGAACAATACCTTTCTGTTAAGCACACTTTTGTCATACTTTATACAGTCACTTGTATAATGAATGTGGAGTTGTCACACAAAAGATTATCACAGGAACAAAATATATTTCCGCCACAATTTATTAAAATGTCACCACTAGCAGAAGTACTTCAAAAAGCAGATTAAGTAGTTTTAAAATATTTACTTTCACAAATATTGTAATGTGAACAGTGCCACCAAGAGTATATTAATACAGTTTCAGTGATGTCTAGGTAACTGCTGTAGATAAAGATAAATTAAAGCTCTCTTTACAATTGCAAAGATGTTTCAGTTCTAGAAATCATCTTCTTGATAGTACCAAAAATAAAGCCACTTTTAAAACTAGTGACTAATCAGACAATTTCAGAATTGATGGTGCTGCTGTGGGACAAACTGGTAGCTCAAACCTCTCCCTCCCTTTCTCCTCACATAATCAATTCCTAAATAGGAATTGAGCTTCTGAGGAGTCATACTAGCACTTTTGTTTCCAAAAATAACATTCCAAATGTGTATTAGTATAATCTAGCTTTGTAGTATGTTCTTTTACATTGTCGACCCACTAACATTTTTTGTACTGATCTGAAAATCATAATATTTATCATTTTGGACACTGACTACTGAAAGCAAAATTCTGATTGAGCGGTTGTGCTTTTTGACTGAGTCTACAGTCTAGCAGGGTTTTTTTCACTGTTAAAGCATCAATACCTATGGAATGACAATCTAAACTGTCTCTCTCATAACCCACTACATCCTTTATGTAAGTAAAAGGGTCAAACAGGAAGAGGGGAAAAGACTATAGACCTCCTTCCACTCATTTAAAAATACTAAGATTTTAGCTGGAAAGGCAGTGAAAGCAAGTGGCCATCTCTCTCCACAGAATGAAAAATTCTGAAGTCCACCTGCTAAAGTTTTTAATTTACATCAACCGACTGGAAGCACAGAATGCCTTGTTTGGGGGATACCTTTTCAGAATTTAAAGCAGCTCAACCACTTCTGAAGAGCTGTGAGCTAGGCTGAAGGGAATGGGAGGAAAGGAGGGTTCCCCTTTGAAGTTCAGCTGCTTGAGAAGCACTGGCGGCTGAACTTAAGAAACCAAATCCTCTCTGCTGCTTCCCTCCCCCAGCATGGCTTCCAAGCGGCTGGGCGAATTTGAAAATTACGTTCACTTGAAAGTGAACCAATTTACCTTTTCACATGAAAGTGAAACTTCACAGCAACCTAAGAAACTCAGCAGCCAGGCTTGGGGAGGAAGGACACAATGGGCATTTTTTCAGTTTGTTGTGTGATGGAATAAACTGGTGGTTCTTCACATCCCAGTTTCCTATTCTGCTTCACGCTTCAATTGGGTCAAAAAAATGTTTTGGATACAATCTTTTGGTGTGGAAATGAATGGGTTAGCACAAATTTGACTACTATGATTTCAGTACAGAATCAACCAAGGAAGAAGGAAGACCTTATTTAGACAGCAATATGAATGATCTCACATTTACATAGCATCTTTCATCTAGAATGAAACCAAAGCACTTTCCAAGGCGTACTGATTGTACAAATGCTTCAAAGTAATCATTTTACCCATCTCTTGGGGTGAAATGTGGCAACGGTTTAACAATAAACAGCAACAGTGCATACTAGTTTAGGGCAGAAAGAAGAGAATAATATTTCAAAGAAAAATGCAGTATGGAAACATAGGAAGGCAGAATGTAGTTTCACAGTTACAATATGACCAGGTGTCTAGAGTGCTTTACTCCACCAAAAAGGGTCAGGGGGAACTGTAATTACCACATATGGGCAGGACTTACTATGTCTAAGTCTCATCTTAAATAATGCACCTTCAGCAGCATAAAGGCCTTTAATATCACATCCATTAATTCTGTATAGCTCAGAGGAAAGAGTGCCATCCACTGAATCACCAGTATCACTTCATGCTGTATCTAAGGGTATGTCTACACTACGAAATTAGGTCGATTTAATAGAAGTCGATTTTTTAGAAATCGATTTGATACGGTCGATTGTGTGTGTCCCCACTAAGCGCATTAAGTCGGTGTGCATTCACAGTACCGAGGCTAGTGTCGACTTTCGGTGCGTTGCACTGTGGTAGCTATCCCACAGTTCCCGCAGTCTCCGCTGCCCATTGGAATTCTGAGTTGAGCTCCCAATGCCTGATGGGGCAAAAACATTGTTGCGGGTGGTTCTGGGGACATGTCATCAGGCCCTCGTCTCTCCCTCCGTGAAAGCAACGGAAAAAAATAGTTTCTAACCTTTTTTCCTGAGTTACCTGTGCAGACAACATACCACAGCAAGCATGGAGCCCGCTCAGCTTACTGTCACTGTATGTTTCCTGGGTGCTGCTGGCAGATGCGGTACTGCAGTGCTACACAGCAGCATCCCCTTGCCTTGCCTTGCAGATGGCAGACAGTGCAATACGACTGCTAGCCATTGTTGTCATCCCATGGGTGCTCCTGGCCAACCTTGGTTAGGTTGGTCGAGGGTGCCTGGGCAGACATGGGTGCTCCTGGCCAGCCTCAGTGAGGTCAGTCGGGGGCGCCTGGAGAAAAATGGGAATGACTCCAGGTCATTCTCTTCTTTAAGTTTCATCTAATGGAGATTCAGTCCTTCCTGGAATATCATGCCAGCTGGAGGTTTCTGCCTTAGGCTGCTCTCCCAGTCAGTAGCACCGCGTGATTACACCTACCCTAGTCTACCCCTTGCTCCCATTGCTCATGAAGCCTGGACAGTAGTAAGGAGCAGTTAAATTATAGGTTGAACCAGTGCATAATGGTGGTAGAATGTGCTTTCAGATGTTTAAAAGCGCACTAGCGCAGTTTACTGACTCGGTTAGACTTCAGTGAAACTAATATTCCCATCGTTATTACTGCTTGCTGTGTGCCCCACAATAGCTGTGAGAGTAAGGGGGAGATGTTTATGGTGGGGTGGGAGGTTGAGGCAAATCACCTGGCCGCTGATTATGCACAGCCAGGCACCAGGGCGGTTAGAAGAGTTGCAGCAGGGTGCGCTGTGCATCAGAGAAGCTTTGAAAACCATTTTCATGACTGGCCAGGCTACGGTGTGAAAGTTCTGTTTGTTTCTCCTTGATGAAAATCCATTCCCTTGGTTCACTCTACTTCCCTGTAAGCCAACCGCCCTCCTCTCCCCCCTTTGATCTCTGCTTGCAGAGGCAATAAAGTCATTGTTGTTTCAAATTCATGCATTCTTTATTAAATCATCACACAAACAGGGAGATAACTGCCAAGGTAGCTTGGGAGGGGTGGGGGAGGAGGGAAGAACAGGGTGGGGTAGTTGTAGGGGCTCTCTCTAGAATGGCATGCAGCTCATCATAGAAGCAGCATGTCTGGGGCTCTGACCCGGAGTGGCCATTTGCCTCTCTGGTTCTTTGGTAGGCTTCACCCGGTACTGCTGTGGAACCCTGTTATAACCTCTGCCCTTCACGCTCTTGGAGATTTTTTCAAATATTCAGCATTTCATCTTTTGGAACAGAGTTCTGATAGCATAGATTCGTCTCCCCATACCGTGATCGGATGCAGTACCTCCCGTTCAGTCCATGCTGGAGCTCTTTTGCAATTCTGGGACTCTATGGTCACCTGTGCTGATGAGTTCGACACGCTGGTCAAACAGGAAATGAAATTCAAAAGTTTGCAGGGCTTTTCCTGTTTACCTGGCCAGTGCATCTGAGTTGAGAGTGCTGTCCAGAGCAGTCATGATGGAGCACTCTGGGATAGCTCCCAGAGGCCAAAACCATTGAATTGCGTCCACACTACTCCAAATTCAACCCAGCAGGGTCAATTTCAGCACTAATCCCCTTGTGGGAGAGGAGTACAGAAATCGATTTTAAGAGCCCTTTAAGTGGACAAAAATGGCTTCGTGTGGACATGTGCAGGGTTAAATCAATCTAACGCTACTAAATTCGACCTAAATTCGTAGTGTAGACCACGGCTAAGCTTTCCCTAGTAGTCTCCTATCCAACTGCTGATTCTGGCTGACTGTGCTTAGCTCTTTGTATCTGAGATCACAGCTTGTGGTGATATGGCTACAAGCCATAGCTCTTAAATAAACAAAAATATAGTTGGAAAAGTAATGAACCAATGAATGATGAGTGCCTGACTGGTTTAAACCTGACTGGTTTTTGTTTTGTGTTCTTTTTGAGGGAGAGGAATGGAAGCAGGACAGAAGGCATCTGTTTTAAAGTTTTCACCAGTATAAACTCTGATGCTAGAATCACAGAATATCAGGGTTGGAAGGGACTTCAGGTGATCATCTAGTCCAACCCCCTGCTCAAAGCAGGACCAATTACCAACTAAATCTTATTGAACTAGTGAATTTTTTAATTCTTTATTAATCATGGATATAGTTATCAGGCTCCATGATATCGAATGAAGAAAGGAACCATAGGTTTGACAAAACACTTAGTAAGATGATTCTTTGATACATTCATCAAGCACTTACTATTACTTCCTTGATTCTGAGCAGAAGCACTCTCTCTACTGCTCTTTTTATCTGCTTTCCCCAACCCCCACCCCTCAAACAACAAATCAGCTTTTCAAACAAAACAATGAAAATGAATTAAATTGTATTTTCAAACTTAGGCCCCTAATGGTTTGTCTATACTGCAATCAAAAACCTGCAGCTGCTCCATGCTAGCTGACTTGGGCTCACAGGGCTCAGGCTGCAGGGCTATTTAATTGCAGTGTAGACATCTGGGCTTTGGCTGGAGTGCTCTAGGAACCTGTGAGGTTGGAGGTTCCTACAGCTCAGGCTTCAGCCTGTGACGGAATGTCTACACCACAATTAAAACACCCCACAGCCTGAGTCTTGCAAGCCCGAGTCAGCTGGCACAGGCCAGCCATGGGGGTCTAACTGCACTGTATACACACCCCATGTCTTTATTGAGGAGCCTAAACAAGTGAATTACTTTTCAAGGGCTGATCACCCCAATAGCTCCAACCAATGTCAACTTATTTCATGTGCCAAGTGAACAGAATAATCAACATTCTACTGAATCACCTCACCAAAGGACTATAGGTCAGAATACTGTCACTCTATTTATTATGCTTCTAATGCAAAGCATTGGTTTGTTCAATGTTAGTATTCTGTTCAACCTAAGAGGCTTTGATTATCTGTATGGATGACCAGCTTCGAGTACTGGAAATACTAATAATATTCTTAAGAGCTACTTTTGGTACTGATCTCCAGCTAATTCTGATGTTTAAAGCCTTTGAGAGTTTTTAATTTACAAATAACTTTAAAAAGTAGCACAAGTGTGGCATAATTAATACAATCCTCTTAACATCTGATTTCAAGAAAAATGAGACATTACTCACTTTGTGCAGTAACTGAAGTTCTTTGAGATGGTTGTCTGTGGATACTCCACTTTAAGTCCTTCGGCGCCCTGCGCTTGTAATTGGAGATTTGTAGTAGCAGTGCCCCCGTTGGCCACACACATGCAGCAGACATCTCACGCTGCTCAGAGCGGTTACCTAGCACACGCAGCCAACTGTCCCCAAGTTTCTTCTCTTCCCCAGAGGATCCGTGTGAAACTCCAAAGTATAGGGGAGGAGGGGGGTAGTGGAGGACCCATAGGGACAACCATTTCGAAGAACCTCATATACTGCACAAGGCGAGTAACCTTTTCTTCTTCTTCTTCTTCTTCGAGGAGTGTCCCTATGGGTGCTCCACTTTAGGTGACTGTTGAGCAGTGCACCTCAGTGGAAGTGAGGCGCTTCGGAGTTGGTTCATTGATGGTAGATAGCATTGTGAGTCCAAACTGAGCGTCTGTAGCTGATAGCTATTCTAATACACAGTGTTTATGAAAGGTATAATCAGATGCTCTGCAAATGTCCATGATGCATACATTATTGAGAAAGGCCACCAATGTTGATAACACTCAACAGGAGCTGGTAGATGGCTGTTTTGGTAACACAAATGGATACAGCCCCATATCCATTTAAACAGTCTCTGTTTCAAATTGAATTGACCCTTGGAATGTTGTGATAGAGAGAAATAACAGAGATTACTTTCTGAATGTTTTTGTCCTTTCTAGGTAGAAAGCTAGTGCTACGCAAATGTATAGTGTGTTAAATGAGGCCTTCCTGCGGTAGACATGCAGTTTTGGGAAAAATACGAGTAAGTATACGGGTTGATTTAGATGAAAAGGAAAGGCTACCTGGGGTATGAATTTGGCATGTGGCCATAAGATCACTTTATATTTGAAAAATGTGGTATAAAGTGAGTGTGCCATTCGGGCACCTAATTCTCCCACTCTTCTTGCCAAAGTGATAGCAATGAGGAAGGCCAGCTTCATGAATAAGTGTAACAGAGAACAAGTTGCTAGAGGTTCAAACTGTTTCCCCATGAGACTGTGCAGAACAAGGTTAAGGAGTACTATATAGGAGTAGGGTCTTTTAGTGTGGGATAAGTGTCTTCCATGCCTTTTAGAAAGCGTTTAGGGGTTGGGTGAGCAAAGATAGTGACTCTGTCCATCTTGTCATGGAATGAGGTGATGGTGTACTCTGATGGAGCTGTTGGATAACCCTGATTTTTGAGGCCTAGTATATAGCCTAGGATGCTGTGTAGTGGGTCTGAATCTAAAGAGTATGTTCATCATAGCACCAAATGCATAATCATGTCCACTTCTGCGTGTATGTTTTGTGTGTGCTTAATCTGCAACTGTTCAATAGTATGTCTTTCACCTCCTCAGAATAGTCTCTGTCGACCCCCATTAGCCATGGAGTAACCAGGCTTTGAGACGGAGAAGGGCTAGGTTGGGGTAATGGATGCATCCCGAGTCCTGTGTCAGAAAGTGAGGTATCATTACAAGGATTTGAGGTGGTTTCACTGCCATCTGTCTCAGGTATGGGAATCAAGCTTGTTGGGGCTATGTGGGTGCAATGAGCATGACCCTGTATTTGTCCTGCCTGATCTGACTCAGAAGTGGAATTGGAGGGAATGCATACATTAGTGGTGCTTCCTATTTTATGAGGAGAGCATCGCCCAAGGAGTGGCATCCCAATCCAGCTCCGGAGCAGTATTGTGGGCACTTTGCATTCTGAGCTGTTGCAAATAGACCTATAATGGGGAATCCCTGCCCCATAGGCTGAATATGATGGAAAAGTTGCATTATCCACATCCATCCACTCATGAATTTGTGAGAAGTTTCTGCTCAGTTGGTCTGCTGTCGTGTTCTGACATCATGGCAGGTAAGATGCTGAAACGTCTATGTTGTTGGTGATGCACCAATTCCAGAGGCATACTGCCTCTGTGCACAGAGGGTATGATCGCACTCTCCCTTGGCGGTTTATATAAAACATGTATGCGATATTGTCTGTAAGAATCTTGATGGTCATGTTTTGGATTAAAGGAAGGAAGTGCTTGCATGCATTTCTGACAGTCATTAATTCCAGTATGTTTATGTGCAGGATGTATTCCAATGGAGACCAAATGACCCTGGTTCGTGTTGTTGCGTAAATGAGCTCCCCATCCCACAAGGGAGGCGTCCATAGCGATCGTTGTAGTAGGAGCTTTCTGTTGAAAGGGGACACCTGAGCAGACGTTTTGTGATTGCGTCCACTATGTGAGCAAGTCCTTTACCCTGCGGGGCACAGTGAGACATCTGTTGAGAGAATGTTTGTGTAGTATGTAGTCAGTGTGAAACCAGACGGTATCTCATGTGTAGCCTGACATACTTTATGATGAATGTTAACACAGTCATGTGCACCAGAAGTTGTAAGCACGTTCTGGTGGATGTTTGTGGACTGTCCATGATCATTGTAATCAAACTGATTAGGGTGAGGAAGTGCTGTTGAGGTAACCTTGCTGTTGTGGTGAGACAATCGAGATAGGGAGCTATAAATTCCAGTTGTTGGACAGGAACCTGGTGGACTTCTGTGCATTTATCTGTAGTCCAAAATATGTAACGAGGGTTATCATGGTTTGTGTGGCGTTTAGAGCTGCCCATTGTGTTGGTGCCCTTAAAAGACAGTCATCTAGGTATGGAAAAATCATCTTGTCTGTGGAGGCGAGCTGCAATGATGGCGAGAACCTTGGAAAAGACCCTTGGGGCAGTTGACAGGCTGAAGGGGAGCACTCTGTATTGGAGATGTTGGTGCCCCAAGATGAACTGCAGGAATCATCTGTGCATTGGGTGAATGGTAACATGAAAGCAAGCGTCTTGCAGGTCAAGGGCCGAGAGCCAGTCTCCTTTCTCTAATGCCAGAATTATTGTGGATAGAGTCACCATTTTGAAATGTTGCTCTCTCACAAACTTGTTGAGTTTTTGTATGTCTCCAGCTACTGGTCTTTTTCTGAGTGAGAAAATAATAGGAATAAAACCCTCTCCCCCGCGTTGAGCTGGTACTGATTCCATGGCACCTAATTGTAGGAGGTGGTTAATTTCCTGTTGTAAAAGGGGCTTATGAAAGAGGTCCCTGAAGCGGGACAGAAAAGGGGGGTGGTAGGTGAAATAGAGATGAAGGGGTTGAGTAACTCTTCTGGATAATTTCCAGAACCCATTTGTCTGTAGTGATGGTGTTCCAGACTAGTATTGTGACAGATGATCTCCAAATGGGCTGGAGATTGGGTTTAGTTTCGGGATCAAAGAATGTAGAGGTCTCATGCTTTCAAAAGGATTGCCTGGAAGTAGGTGGTTGAGATGTGGAAGGCTAGTCTTGGCTCTGCTGGCATCTCATCTGTCTTTTTTTACGATGTTTGTCATACTGTCTTTGAGGCTGGGTGTATTGGGGAAGTTCGGAATTGCTGGTTGTAAAATCAGCCCTGTTTCTTTTTGTTCGCAAGAACATAGATACCCAGGGTATTTAAGGTGGCCCTGGAATCCTTTAGGGTATGTAAAGACACATCCGCGTTTTCCGCAAACAATTTCTGACCTTCGAAGGGTAAAGTTCTTGACTGTGGCATGGACCTCCCTAGGGAACCCAGAAAGGTGGAGCCAGGATGCCCAACGTATGATCATAGACGTAGCAATGGAGCGTGCTGCCTTGTCTGCAGAGTTGAGAGAGGGCTGTAGGGCCGTCCTGGCAATGAGAGACCCTTCAGAAATGTTAGTCTTATACTGTTCTTTTTTGCCATTTGGTAAATGTTCCATAAAAGTTGATATTTTAGTGAATAGGTTGTTCGTGTATTTGGCTATTAAGGCTGAATAATTAGCTATGTGAAATTGGAGTGTAGCTGAAGAATAGGGTCTCTACCCAAAAAGATTTAGCCTTTGCCATTCCTTATCATAAGGGGTGGTTCTAGACTACCACTGAGTTCGGTGCAGGGTGAGTGAACAAAAACTCAGCCCCTTTTGCTGGCACATAATACTTCTTGTCAGATTTCTTACATGAAGCTGGGACTGTAGCAGGTGTCTGCCAGATTAATTTTGCAGAGTCCATTATGGCAGCATTAATAGACAGTGCAATTTTTGCTGATGGAGATGCCTGGAGGATGTCTGTAAGCTTGTGTTGGGTCTCTGGTAGCTCTGCTAAGGAAATGTCCCGGGATTCAGCTATCCTTGTGAATAGATCCTGGAAAGATTTGAAATCGGCCCCTGAAGGGAGGGAAAGGGATGGCATTATTGTTTTGTCCAGCAACAAAAATGAAATGTGGGTAGGTGGCAGGGTATCACCCTCAGGTGTGTCCTCGGGCTCCTCTATCTCCTCCTCCTGCATCTCTGAGGGAGCTGGGGCAGGTGGTGAAGGGGATTGCATTGTTCTAGATTTTGGTGGGTTGGGGGGGCCTGAGGCTTGGGCCCTATCCGGATCCCAGTATGCCAGTTGGGTGGAAGAGTCCTAGGAGGTGGTACTCATGGTTGAGCCTGCCAGCCTTGCATATCAGCAGATGTGTGATGCTGAGAGGGCCCTGGCTTAGGGAAGGAGTGGCGAGGGGTATATATCCCTGTCTCAGAGGACACTTGTTTTGAGAAAGGAGGAGGATACACCCATATTCATTTTCCTCTTCTTGTTGTCTTTCGAAGCCAGAGATCCGCCTGGGAGATGGGTGTGTCTCTGTGACAGGACAGCTAACAGAATTTTTCTTTTTTAAAGGTTTTAAGTAAACTATAAAATAGAGGGTAAATAATGAAATGAAAATGCTAATAAGGCTCAGTAGAAAACTATTGAGCTATCCAAGGTTAAGAGGAGCTGCTGTCGCTCCTACTCAAGCCAAAGGCAGTAGAGAAGGAACTGGGGGACAGGTTGGCTGCGCATGCTAGGTAACTGCTCCAGGTGATGCGAGATGGCTGCTGCACGTGTGCGGCCAGCCAGGGCAATGCTACTACAAATTTCCGATTACAAGCGCAGGGCGTTAAAACACCTAAAGTGGAGCACCTACAGGGACACTCCTCTAAGAATAAATAAAAGTTACAACTGCACACAGAAAAACATGATTGATCAGCATCTGACCAACTCAACAATCTGGTCCTCCGCACTCCAAAACCACCTATTGTTATTAGAATTAGTGTGCATGTGGTTATTCAGAAACAGAAGAGTTATCAGGATCAAGCAAAAGAATTCAAGATTCGATTAGTGTGAAATACAAAGAAATCTCAAGGAAATAAGTAGAAAAGCTACAGTTAGTTTACAATTTTAAGAGCTGAAGCAAGGGACACAGCTCAGGTGTTGCATTCAGTCTCTGGTGGTGAAGTGCTGAGTGTCTTCTTATTTTGGCAACAAGTCTGAAAGAGCAGCTTGCCTGCTATCTCCAAGGAAAAGAAGATGCTGCAATGACTAAGGCCGTTATGAGAGGGATGAAAAGATATCAGTGAGAGCTGAGTGAATCCTGCAGACCACTTTAAAGAAGCACTTGAAAAATGAACCCACCTGGGTTAATGCCTGCTAAGAGAAATATATCTTTCATAAAGATACTTTTTTAATTAATATAACTGACTACTTGAAGAAAAGCATTAAAAGAAAAGATAATGTGCACCGGGCAACAAATTGTGCAATAAGATGGAATCATCGTGAACTAACCTATGATGGAACAAATATACTGAAAGAATATTTTCCCTTTGCTTACACTGTAGATTTGAGTCTTCCAATCAACAAACACCAATCTGTAATTCTCAGGACTAATTCTGAAGCATGGAGCAGAAATCTCTTGTTCAATTACTTTCATGTGGTTAGCAAAAGTGATGTCTTATCAATAGAGCTCTACTTAATACCTGAATTATAATGAACGCAGGCATACTGTCATATCTGCACAGTATGTCCTTTCCAACTCTTCAGTGCATTGCAATGTAGAAGGAGAGAGCAATTAGGAAGAAAGGAAAAAAACCTTAGTGGCCGCTCTGAACTTGCAGCCATAGCTGTTATCTCAGAATACGAGAGAGCATACTGCTGTACCTTAGTACCTGAACAAAACAAGAGAGTCTTATTTCTTTCATTTGTCTACCATTCTTTCACTGTGCATATGGAAATGACAGGTGAGCTGTTGTGAAGTATCAAATACCAACATTTCATAAGGAATGCTAAATATTTTTAAATTAATGTTTCTATTTACTGTTTGCTCATACAACAAGGCTGGCCATACTGTATACAGGTTATCAGTCTGATTATGATTTTATTTTTGGCCAACGTTTTTTAAAATAATTTTTAATCTAAAATTTTGATTGATTAAATGTATGTGATTAGGGGTTTTTTGGTTGGTTTGTTTGTTTGTAAACCTAGCCTGGAAATTATTTGAATAATCTGGGTTCAATTTAGTTGTTCTATTCCCTCCTCCCCCATCTTTCTTTGATTAAAGATTTCTCTGTGTGAGAGATGAAAAAGAAAGTTGCATTATGCTACCTCTGGGGAAATAACCCAATTCTCCTCAGTGCCGTGACGAATTTGGCTAAGCAGATTTTTTGGCAGATTATGTATTACCTGCCCAATATGTCAGATACCTAAAAAAGTGATGTGATAAAAAGAAAGCATCTGACAACAATTTTGGGAACTCATGATAACTAGAGAGAGGATAATATGAAAAGATCAAGAGTGATTGTCCAATTTATTTCCAAGTTTGTGGTGTTTTAGAGGCAGATATGTGCATAATTATATGACATTATGAAATTTATCATTTCCCTTAATCCTCATCATTACCACAAGGAACATTCAGAGAGCAAGGTTTAGCAAAGCAAAATCCGACTACTCTCTTTTCTTCCAAAGAAACTGCTATCTAAATGATCTGATGTATACTTTGACAGAAAATTAAATATTCTAATAAAAATCCTGAGTTTTGTAAGAGGTCACACTTTGCCTTATTATTATGGTTGCTTATTTTAGTGTCTCAGTTTTATTTACTCTTCCATCAGAAAAGCATTTAAGTATCTTAGATACAGAAATGATTTCTTACTGCAATTGCCTAACAGGATTATTTTAACTTCAGTGTTTATTTCCATGAAGAGGATAAGAAGTTTTCTACAATATTCTAATCTGCAGAATTTGTTACAACTGCAAAGTATACTTTAAAAAATAATGCCATCAATTCCCTTTAGCAATACTGTATGTTACTTATTTAAATAAAAATATTTACTACTCATTTTGAAGTTTAGATTGGACTAAACAAAAATGATACCTGGTGAGATAGGTGGGGCTCTGATTATTTTTCCATAAGTAAATTGGTGAAGATGCAGGGTGTAAAACAAATTTACTCCTTATGTTTTAGACCACGTCATAAAAGGGACTGGATGATTTCAATCATAATTTTTAAATAAAGTTGTGTTTTTTATATTACTTGGAAGACAAAATGCTTCAAAGATGGAGTAGGATGATAAATATTTGAAATAAATATAGACCACATTTGTAGAAAAATACAGGTAAGAGAATAATCATTTAGAAATGGAAAAGACCTCTTAGATGATCTAGTCTATTAACTTCCATTCAAGGACTGTGCATGATTGCTTTCTACAGTTTAATTTCCAGAGCTTTATGCTGCTTTCTAAGGGTAGATTTACCTTTTGGAGGGGTAGAGAAGGCAGAAATGGGGGGGGGGGGGGGAAATAAGAGTAAGGGAGAGAGAGATGGACAGAATGTTGCCATTTTCTAATAATTTTCTATTTTTCCAGTACATACATTCTCTCTCTCTCTCTCACACACACACACACTACCATGATCTCTCTCACACACACACACACACACACACACACACACACATACACACACACACACACACTCTACCATGATCATTTTCTAATTTATTCTATCCAGGTACAGGCGATTGCCTTAAAATACTGATTTCCAACTCTGGCCCCGATTGTTGCTTTGGTAAACTTAATTATAAGGATTTATAGTCCTTTGATTACATTTCTGGTGTTTGAAAAATAGGTAAAGCCCTCATTATTTGACTAATCAAAACAGTATTTAATAGATTATCTGATTAAACATATGATTGCAAATATTTGTAATTATAAGATACATAATTGTTGAGACAAAAAGAATGTTAGGTCAGAGTGATATCATTTGTCTGTTGATGACAGCATAAAAAGAAGTGTGATGTACATTAAAGAGAAGTGGATCAAAATTGCAAAGTGCGGAAAGAATAGCAAAACTGCAATTAAGTATTTTGAGTGTATTTATTCCTTATTTACAGAATAATTTTAATTATGTAAACATAATATTTTTTATATACTTCATCACTGAGAATCATCATCAGAGTCACTATTTATACAACAAAAATGCAGAGATTTTATCTGCTAATGTAAATTTTTCTTTGGTATATTTTTCAGTTTAAATGTTTCAATTACCATGCATTGTTAAATAAAATATTAGTCTCCTAAATAAAAACTAAGATTCCCCCAAGGGGAAAAGTAAAATCCCCAAAAGGACAACAATACTACACAAAATTCATTTGGATAAATTCAACTTTTTCTTCATTTCCCTAAGTAATGGGAATTAAAACAATCAAACAAAAACACAAAGAGAAAAAAAGGAACATAAAAATAAGTTTTCTTTTTATAAGAAAAATAAATCTGACTAAATGAACCATGTCCCTCTTAACTTGTCAAGGCAAGTGTTCATCAAAATAGGTCTAATACTGATATATAAGAATTTACAAGTTATTTTCAGAAGTTCACTGTTTACAACTAACAACAAAAAGCAGGTGCTAAAAGACATTTGCCACTTGGTGATGAAAAGGAGATGTACTGTAACAACACAATACAGTCGTTAACTTAAATGATCATATTAAAGTGCTTATAAAGGACAGAGGGATGGTCAAGGAAACACAATGAACAACAGACCAAGCTACTCAATGCCAGGTGCAAAAATATTTTCTCTTCTAGCCTTTTCCAGAGTAAATAAAGATAAAATATCTCTACCTCATCCACACTGTATTGATGTTCAATGATACTGGCATATCACTGCACACTGTTTAAAGAATTAATTAACAGGAAACCCTGGCAGAATTAATCAAATTACTAAAGTCACTGTCCCCTCAACTGATAATAATATGAGCATCAAAATTTAGCAGAGACCACACAATATTTATCAGAACTATGGTAATCTATCCAGTATGTAGCTCTATGACTACAGAAATATTAATGAACTCATAAATAGCTAGCATGGAAAACAATATATCTGTAATACAGATATATTATGTAATACAGAAAGACATGAGATTGCTAGGCTGTGCTGAAAAACTGAACAAAAATCCTTTAATTCTATATTAATCATTTGTAAGAACATACGGAAAAATGAAAACACATCCCGTTTAGTATTTTAAATAAAAACAATCAAAGGTAATCCTTTAAAATTAGGTTTCAGATTAGTCTCCGCAAAGGATGCAGTTCAATTGAAACATCTGGTAGTGTTATGTTGTGAGACAGATCTCTTAACTTTGGAAATGAGATTAGTAGATCCGTTATGTGTAAGTGTCCAAGTAATTTCTAATTATTTTATCTGGGTCACAGATAATCCGCTTTTACTGGCCTCCCACTATGACATCAGAGGATCACTACTGAAGCGATTATCCTGTTACCTTCCACCAACTATGGGAAGATGGGATTTTCCTTTTGTGTGTGTGTGTGTTTGTTTATATATCTCAAAATGAATGAAAGAGAGAAGTGGCCGATCACTTCAAGCAGATGGCTGCCAACAAAATAAAGATCACCACAAAGCCTGATAAGAAGAAACCCCACACATCCGAAAAGTAACAGCTTTAACAAAAGTTAGCAAATTGAAGACCTTATAGTTCTGAAGCAATTTAAAAACGATGAAAGAGAGAGGTACATGATACATAAAAAATAATCATTAAACCATGATTTAAAATAGCATACTGTATTATTTGGTATTTGTATTTATTTTCTTATTTTATTTTTAGAAGTCTTACATAAAAGGTGCAAAGTCACAAGTAAAGGTGGACGTGTAATGAGAAGTGCTGGTAGTGCAAAAACTGGAGTTCAAAATAAGTGCAGTTTAAAAAATACACAGAAAGCAATGCAGCTTTTTTAAAGTACTTCTTAATTTTGTATAGTACTGTATCTGCTTCCTCGCTTTGGGTTCAATAATAATGAGTTATATAGTCATGTATATGAAGTAAATAAAAAGCTCTGACATTCATACTACATTTTCTCTTTCAATTATATTTATTTACTTCTTGCCGCTCCCCTTGTACCACCTTAAAACTAGGTCTTTTCTGGTATTCACACACAGAAGTCTCATTGCTCTTACTTTAAGCTCCACACTACAAGTGTCAGCTCTGAGCTAATTTTCTTTTTATTTTGTTTGTATGGCTGGTGATAGGAAAATATTGAGACAGCTGGGGTTTAGCAACTCTTCATTTTACCATTGCACAGTTATCCAAGGAAATGCACACTACAGAAAATACTCCGTCTCCATTGCCCTCAGTGAGTATGTCTACACAGGGATAAAAAACCAGCAGCTGGCCCAGGTCAGCTGACTCGGGCTCGCAGGGCTGGAAAATTGCTGTGTAGATGTTTGGGCTCAGGCTGGAGTCTAAGTTCTGAGACCCTCTACCTTTGCAGCCCGAGCCCAAACATCTACACTGATTTTTTCTGCCCAGCAGCCCAAGCCCTGCAATCCTGAGTCAGTTGATTATGGCCATGCCGTGGGCTTTTATCCCCATGTAGAGATACCCAGTGTTCCCTCCAGAATACTATGCCATTTTTACTGTCCAGCTCTCAAACGCCTCTCACCTTCTACCAGGGTGTAAAGTTTAGAAACTAAAAGAATGCACAGCATGGTCTTAAGAAATCTGTTCATACTACAAAAAGTTAAACTGAAGAGACAGATATTATTAAAGTAGTTTCCAGACCTGAAGCATACAGGCATACCAGTTGTTTCTTTAAATATGGTCTAAAAAGATTCTAACAATATGAGCAGATGGACTCAGGGCTTGTCTACCAAGAAAAACTGTATCACTTTAACTATACCACTATAGTTAAAAGTAGTACAACCCCCTAGTGTGGGTGCATTTACAGTGTATAAAAGTGCTTATACCAATGTAGCTTATTCCTGTAAGGGAAGGGGAATAAATCACACCAAAAAAAAAAAAAAAAAGAGGATCTTTATACTGATATTTACATCCACACTAGGAGTTGCATTGATTTAACTATTTGGTCAAAAATCCACCCCCTAACCAAAATAGTTCAATCAGCACAAAAACTGTTTGTAGGCCTAAGACTTGAGAGAGAAACAAAAATGAAAATGTACATTTTGACATGGGGCAAGCGGGTGACTGGAAAGATAAGCTAAGTAGATATGCTTGTTGTTTGCTCTAAGAAACTATTAAATATCAGAGTTTTGAGTGTTGAATGAAAAAAACTACTTTGGAAACCAGATAACTAAGAATACAGCAAGAATGAAAAAGAAAAATTACAATGTTTTTCAGAGTGCCAGACCTTAGGCAGACTAAACGGGATAGTTATTTTTGGGAGCCAGTAGAAATTATACAAAAAATATGTAACTTGAAGCTTTAAAGTATGTTTTCTATACTTACATATAATCTAATAACACAGACTAAGTCAGAAGCAATAGTTGTGTAATTTAACACTTGCGTAGCACTTTCCAAGCATTATACAATGATTAGAGCCCTACCATTTCACGGGCACAGAATTTTAAAAATAGTACATTTCATAGTTTCAGCTTTTTCAATCTGAAATTTCATGGTGCTGTAATTGTAAAGGTCCTGACCCAAAAAGGAGCTCGGTGTGTCTGTGTGTGTGTGTGGTGGGGGGGGTCACCAGGTTATTGTAGCAAGGGGTTGTGGTACTGCTACCCTTACTCCTGTGCTGCTGCTGGTGATGGTCCTGCCTTCAGAGCTGGGCAGCTGGAGAGTGGTGGCTCCTGGTCAGGAGCCCAGCTCTGAATGCAGAGCCACCACCAGCAGCAGCGCAGAAGAAACGATGGCATGATATGGTGTTGCCACCCTTACTTCTGCACTGCTGCCTGCAGAGCTGGGCCCTCAGTCAGCAGCCGCCACAGTCTGGCCATCAAGCTCTGAAGGCAGCAGTGAGAAGTAAGGGTGGCATGGTATGGTACTGTCACCCTTACTTCGGCACTTCTGCTGGCAGGTGTCACTTTCAGAGCTGGATGCCCGGCCAACTGCCGCTGCTCTCTGGCCACCCAGCTCTGAAGGCAGCACAGAACTAAGGGTAGCAATACCGTGCCCCTCCCCCCACCACAATAACCTTTTGACCCCATGCAACTCCCTTTTGGGTCAGAACCTGCAATTTGAAGAATGCTGGTCTCCCCCATGAAATCTGTATAGTATAGGGTAAAAGCACACAAAAGACCAGATTTCACGGTCCGTGAATTTCATGGCCATGAATTTGATAGGGCCGTAACAATGATTATCTAATCAAGCCTACACTCCCGTATGAGCTGGGTAAGCAGCTATTATGCCAAAGAAATGGAGACAGAATTTAGAGAACTGGAGCCTGATTCTCAGAGGTGCCCGCAACTACCAAGAACTTCAGTGGGAACTGCAGGTGCTCACCCCTCTGAATATCAGGATCTGGCTTTCTCAAATTAGGCATCAAAAACAGAGAAAGAAAATCAGTGAACACTTTTGAAATGTGTGCCTAAGTGACTTGTTCAAGACCTGGGATTATAACTCAGAAACTCCTACATACCACTGCATGTTATATTAAAAAAAAATAAAAAATAAAAAAATAAATAAAAAGACATTACAGCACATTGGCAATCTAGACAAATTTAAAGAAATTTTGAAAGTACATAAAAAAAAACAAGAAAGAAAATCCCATGAAATAAGAAGTGGAAGCAATACATGGGAGCTATTAAAATTTTTATATGAGAGTAATAGAAATACAGAATGATATGCCTCATACCTAAGCCAACCAAAAAGCCAGCAGGATCATGGAAATCTCCAGGAAGGGCAAGAAAGCTCAGATAAAATTCCTTTAACTGTAAATATCTCAGGTACTTCAATTATGCACTGAAGGAGGACCATGGTCAAAGTTGTTCTCAGGCAATCTTAGACTAACACTGTTCTAACTTGCATTAGGAGCAGAAAAATCGGCTCCTGGCTAACTCCAGGATTTTGAGAAGGGATAACAGGGAGGAGGCAGAAAGCCACCTCTTTCCCCATCCATCTCCCTCCTTCACATACTCAGTAATGACACTCAGGTGCACCTGAAGATCAAATACAATACGTTGTAATGTCTTGTAACTTTCTCTTACGACTAGAACTGGTCATTTTTTTAAATTTTTGTAAAAATCCATCTAATTTTTCAAAACCAATTTTCTTAATTGTGAAACATTTACCTCTTTTTCAACAAGTTCTAGTTAAGATAATATTTAGCTCAATCCACAATGAAGAGCAGTATAATGGAGGTGCCACTACATTCATCTGCCCATGGTATTCATTCAGAGTTTCTCTTCTCAGTGTATTGACAAAAATACGTTTTTAGTTGGTTTTACTCCTGTTAGCCTTGTAGAACTGGCATAGCTGAGAGAGCTATGAATTATATTCCATTTGTGCCTCATTAAACAAGACGGTTTATTAAGTTCCAATCAGTTACACCTATGCAAACCCATTAAAGAGAATGCAGTTGGACCAAATCATTGTGGGCATAATCTACAAAGACACTGAAGTTGTGGGGGTTCAGTTTGAGGGCCTGATTCTTTATTTCTGGTGGTGATAAACAAGAAGGTAAGAATCCTGCTACACTATAGACCCCATGATAAATTTGCAGGGTTGGCAGTAAAAATTAATTTATAATCTGATCATATTCGATATAAAAATCAATGAAAGCAACTGAGAACCCCCTGATGCTTTTTCAAAAATCTGTATATTGAATCTTATTTAGATGAAGTTAAAATTAATCATTTCAACATACTTACGTCATCCCTTCTCAACAACCAACATGGACTACTGGCTTTGGTTTCTATAAAGTTATATAATGAAGACTGAGGGTTTTTTTTAGCAGATTGTATTATGCAGAGGTGGTAGTTTGTTTGGATTATGGAGCAGGTCAGAATTATTTAAGTTTGTAACTCAGTTTTCTTTGTAAGCCTGATTTCAGCATCCCTTCTAAAAAACGGAAAGAAGAGTGAAACTTTAGTTTGCTGAACTCATCTAGTCACTATTTGCACAGAGGATCCAGCACAGAGCATTGGAAAAAGGGCAGGAATGCTGCCTGTTCTGCTGCACCACGCTAGGCCTCTGCTCTAGCCAATCCCACTTACAACCACTCACGTGCATCTCTGTAAATCACAAGAGAGCTCTCCAGGGGCAGATGCTAATATAGCATAAATACCTTAAACTGTGACTTCCCGTACTTTCAGATGTTTGGGTTTCTTTTAAATGTAGCCTCAGCTCTGAATTTCCTGGCTTAATTATTGCCTTTTGCTAACTACAACTCTTATCTGGATTTTTACCCTTAATTGATTAAAATAGCTTTTGAAAAATAAGTTTGTGTTTTACTGATTCTGTATCAAATTTGCTCAGTTTATGAATATTTATTATTCTACAACAGTGCCTAAGAGCATGCTAGGCACTCCACAGTACGGATTAGAACACACCAACTTTTTGCTCAAAAGACCTTCTGGTCCAATTTCAGTCAGTGGAATAAAGGAGGCAAACTAAACAACAATGTGGACTTCGGTGTGAAAGAACAAGATCAGTAAAAAGATTACCTGGCTACTCAGTGAAGTCAAATGCAGTATGGTGAAATAGGGTTTTTTAATTTTTTATATTATACATATATATTTGTTGATATACTGGTTTCCCAAAAGAAATGAGGGATTTGAAAGAGAAGTAAAAATATGTTTTTCTAAGTACAACCTCTGCAAACTTATTCTGGGATCTAAATGTCTGGCTACATTTTTTCCATCTTGCACATCATACCAGTATCAAATTCTGCAAGCCAAATGATGTACTCAAGTACACAAGCACAAATTTACTAACACTTTCTCTTTATCTGAGTACTGGAACACTTCAAAAAGTTATAAATATTCAAGATTAAAAGATTCCCTCTTCAACTATTCATTTCTAATATAAGGAGAACCATGTCAGAGCAACCAAAGCTTGGTTTCTTATTATAAGTAGATATTATGTGCTCATGCTCATTCTAGTTGGAAAGTTTCCTTCCAGAGGTTTTTTACTGGTTTTCCAGATCTTTAAATATCAAACTAATCTATCTTGAAATTGTTGCAATTCTGCAAACTTAAAAGCATATATTTTGAAGTTTTCTATTGTTATTAAACATTTAATAAAAGTCTTTTCTACCCAGCATGTATAATTAACTCATGGCCTCACTGCCTCAAAGTGTAACTGAGACCAAAAATACTGTAAAATTTTAAAAAGGGTAACATTTGCATACCTTTTATTGCATTATAAATCCAGAGTTACACTACATAGGAAAAAAATTAATGATATAAATCCTTATCAGTGCAAAAGCCATTCACTAACTGATGCAAATTAGGAAAATATTTCCTCTGTGGGTTGGTTATTCCATAACTGTTCCGCTACGGGAAACACAAGGGTTTCTTACACCTTCCCCTCCTACAGAGTATTGCCAGACAAAGATGGAACTACTTATACAGCAGTTCCTCTGTTCATATATTTATTTATTTTATATATGGTCCACGCTGCCTGACAGTATGCATATATATAGTTTAGTTACAATACACTGATAAACTATCTGAAAAATCAAATGAAATACTTACAGTGAAAATACCCATTAGCTGAGTGTAAAAGAGTCCACTTATTCCACCTAACATTATTATGCCCATGAAGGTCGATAGCCTTAGCAAGGCAAGTTCATGTCTAAATACAAAGAGATCCTATGAACAAAGGGAAAAAGAAAAGGCTGTTTAGTTTTCAAAAATTACATGAAGAAAATGATCTCTGAACAAAGCAATAACATTAGATAAGAACTGATTCATGACATTTATGGCTAAAGCAATGCATTTATATGAGCTAGGTGGTATTTTTTCAATGCATAAATGCTAAAAACTCAAAACCTATAAAATATGTTTTCTTTTTATACATTCAGACATACAAAAAGGTACGACAGATTGCCAAAGAACTCAATCCACTATTTAAGGTTTGGTAGTATAGTAAACCCTGCCAGTTTATTCCTGGCTTTTCCTCAGCAAAACATGCCACATACTATACTGTACATACTTGGCTTTACAGGAAATATTTCACAAGTAAACAAAGAAACTTTCTCTGCTATAAGACTTCCATATTGTGGCTCTAGCCATAGTCTATTACATTATTTTAATGACACTTTAAAAAAATAATACTTAGAACCTGACTCAAAGATGGCACTGTAATAAAATAAAAATATATAGTTAGGGCTGTCAAGTGATTAAAAAATTAATCATGATTAATTGCACTGTTAAACAATAACAGAATACCATTTATTTCAGGGTGGATAAAATCAATTTTTTTTTAGTTTTTTAAAATTCTGATTTTAATTTAAATCGATTTTGCTGACAAAATGCTTTTTGAGGAAAAAACCTATCTAAAAATAGTTTTAATTAATATATATTATAGCTCAAAGATATCTCATCATGGAATAGGGATTATAAATTCTAATTCTATAGTATAAGACAATATATTCATGTAATGTTTAAGAAAAAATTTGTAAATGAGTTTCAATAGTTCACAGATTAGGGACCCAATTTTATGGGGTTCCAGGGGCTTCTATATAGATTATTTAGGTTAATCTTTCTATCTACCCAATGGGACTTAGTGGTCAGTCTAGAAGATACCATCAGAGATGCTTAGTTTTGCAGTTCTCAAACTGTGGATTTTTGTCTCCAGAGACAACGTTTGTTAACAGCAAGTGTTTTTAAATATATTTTAAATAAAATATAGAGGTGAGAAATAACAGACCTCAACCTTATTGTCCCTCTGCAAATTTGTGCACACAGAGTCAATCCCTTACCTCTCTCTCTAAAAGTGAAAAGTTTCAAAAAGTTCAATGAATAGAAGATTGTTGGTGGTGGAATAGATCTGGACAAGGAGAAGAAGTCTGGAGATATATGTGAGAAGGGAGGGACAGTAGAAACAAAAGTGAAACTGTTTGAGCATCATATTCTAGAAGTCTTGAGATCTTTCAGAGTGGGGACTTCACTGATTTGAGATCTACCAAACCCTTCTTTCACTAGAAGGGAAAACCTATAATGGCAGCAGGCTGTAAAAGAGATCCAGTTGGGGAATATTTTAATGAAGTTCCTCTACCTGTGGGTAAGAAAGGCAGGCAAAATGCAAACAGTGTAACAAAGAAATGCAAGGCCTGGTTGCCCGAATGAAACAACATCGTGAGAAGTGTCCCTTCTCAGGAGGAAGCTGCATTGAAGATGATGAAAGGAACAGGTCTGAACATGCAGGACCTTCAAGTTGTTAAACTTTTTTATTTCATACTTCTTTCTTAAGGACTGCCTGTCTTCCTTCTGGACTATTCTTGAATTCTTATGTTTGAGCAAAAAAAAAAAAAAAAAAAGTGTCATTACTCTATGGTACTATCATTTTAGATGCAGTTGTGATAAAAAATAAACAGCTGAAATAGGCAGACTTTCCTTTTACAACTTCACCTTTAAAGTACTACTGAGTGTCCGTAAATGAGCAGTATAGTAATAATAATTAAATAACTGCATTGACTTATTTTGCTTAGGAGAATCCATCCTTAACATACAGGATTCTGAAGACTATCCACCTTCAAGATCACCAACATTTTCTATAGTTTCAGAATTATCTGCCAACGATAGCGTTTCAGTCACATCATGTATGTCACATAGCTACATTATATTGCCTGTAGCAAAAAGGAAAAAAAAAAACCCATCATCCAGACACAACCACAGATAAATTTGTGATAAAAATCAACAGATTACAAAAAGAGGTAACTGACGAAAAAATTGCCCAGCTTGTTTATGCAATAAACTCTCCATTTCGTATGACTGAGAACCCACACTTCATTAACATGGTTTAGTCATTAAGACTAGGAAACAGTCCACCCAACAGAGCAATTGTTGCAGGCAAATTGCTGGATAAAATGTATGAAAAAGAAATTGAGCAGTGTGCAAAAGGTCTATAGGGTGAAATTGTTAACCTGAGTCAAGATGGGTGGAGCAACGTCCTGTTTGCGCTTGTGTGACAACAGAAGAAGGGAATGTCTTCCTTACAGAAACAACTGAGACATCAGAAAATGCACACACAGCAGAATACTTACAAGAAGTAGCAGTAAAATCTATAACAAACTGTGAAAAAAAATTCAAATGTCTAGTACGCAGCTTGGTCACAGACAATGCTGCAAATGTATCCAAGATGAGAAGAAATTATTTAGAAGAGAGTCCCAAGCTAATAACATACAGCTGCAGTACTCATTTGATGCACCTTCTTGCCACACTTTTCAGTGTTCCAGAAATAAAGGTTAACGCTGTTGAAATTGAAAAATACTTCCGTAACAACCACTTTGTGCGCATGCATCTGACGAAGTGGGTATTCACCCACGAAAACCTATGCTCCAATAAGTCTATTAGTCTATAAGGTGCCACTGGACTTTTTGTCGCTTTAAACTGGCTATGTGCCTGGAACCAAAGTTTACTGAAGTGTTAAACCAGCTTTTGACAGCAGCAGCTGCAGGTACAGAGAGAACATTTTCTTTTAGTTTATTCAACTAGTTCAGTTCAATGACTAAGGCCTCGTCTACACTAAAAAGTTAGGTTGACCCAGCTGCATAGCTCAAGAGTGTGAAAAATCCACCCACCAATCCCCAAGTGGTATAGTTAAACCTACTAACTCCAGTGTAGACAGTGCAATGTCAATGGAAGAATTCTACCATCAACCTAGCTTCTCCATCACAGGGAGGCAGATTACTCATGCTGATGGGAGAACTCCTCTGTATCAGCATAGGTAGTGTCTACACAGACACGCTACGGCAGTGAAGCTTTGCCTCTATAACATTCCAAGTGTAGACAAGCACTAATTCATTCAAAGCTGAGAAACTGTCTGGGAATTCAAAAAGCAGAAAGGCTTGTTTTCCTCTTCCAATCTATGAGTAAAATCAAAAGTATGAGTTCTATTAATTTTATAATCTTGAAGGACAAGGTGACCAGAAACAGTGATAAACTCACTTTTTGCCTTATGTATCTAGCACATTTAAGGCAATTTTATTTAACTAACGATTTTAAAATGCTGTTTTTGTACATTTTTCACTGAATTCCAGTTTCGAACCAAATGCAACTTGACGCAAATCAATAATAAAAAATTAATCTAGTAAATTAGAAATGTGTCATTCACTATTTTCTAACATAATAAAAAAGTAAATATTAGCAATCTGAATAAAAGTACACCTCTACCTCAATATAATGTGCCCCGATATAACATGAATTCGGATATAACGTGGTAAAGCAGTGCTCCGGGGGGGGGAGGGCTGCGCACTCCAGTGGATCAAAGCAAGTTCGATATAACACGATTTCACCTATAACGTGATTTTGGCTCCTGAGGACAGCGCTCTATCAAGGTAGAGCAGTATAAGCTATACAATTGCTTAAATAAATCCATATAGATACAGTGTATCCTCCTGTTTAGAAAAAAAAGTACCAAATTTAGTATAAAGTTCATCGTTAATTGCAAACTACATGTTTTAATGGTTATACCACCACTGAGAACCAGTCTTCTTTAGGAAAATAACTAAAAAGTACAAATACAAAAACGTAATTATTTAAATCAAGGTTTCCTGACTGCTAATTTAAATCATGATTAAAATTGGTGATTTAAATCAAGCTAAACATAATGTCAAGTTTATTTCCTAACGCTGACACTTAAGACAGCCATATTCTTCTAGGCCATGTCTACATCTAAAATTTTGCAGCGCTGGTTGTTACAGCTGTATTAGTACAGCTGTATAGGGCCAGCGCTGCAGAGTGGCCACACTTACAGCAACCAGCGCTGCAAGTGGTGTTAGATGTGGCCACACTGCAGCGCTGTTGGGCGGCTTCAAGGGGGGTTCGGGGAACGCGAGAGCAAACCGGGAAAGGAGACCAGCTTCACTGCGGTTTGCTCTCGCGTTCCCCGAACCACCCTGCAAACCGCAGGGAAGGAGACCTGCTTGCTCGGGGGTTCGGGGAACGAGAGAGCAAACCGGGAAAGGAGACCAGCTTCGCTGCGGTTTGCTCTCGCGTTCCCCGAACCACCCTGCAAACCGCAGGGAAGGAGACCTGCTTGCACGGGGGTTCGGGGAACGTGAGAGCAAACCGGGGAAGGAGACCAGCTTCGCCGCGGTTTGCTCTCGCGTTCCCCGAACCACCCTGCAAACCGCAGGGAAGGAGACCTGCTTGCTCGGGGTTCGGGGAACGCGAGAGCAAACCGGGGAAGGAGACCAGCTTGATTACCAGAGGCTTCCTCAGGTATGCTGGGATACCTGCTTATTCCACGGAGGTCAAGAAAAGCGCTGGTAAGTGTCTATACTTGATTACCAGCGCTGGATCACCAGCGCTGGATCCTCTACACCCGAGACAAAACGGGAGTACGGCCAGCGCTGCAAACAGGGAGTTGCAGCGCTGGTGGTGCCCTGCAGATGTGTACACCTCCTAAGTTGCAGCGCTGTAACTCCCTCACCAGCGCTGCAACTTTCTGATGTAGACAAGCCCCTAGAGTTTATAACTCAAGAATTCCAGTACTGTTTGTGAGAGGAAGACCTAGAAAGAACTTTTTATTACTTGTGTTACATTAGTACCCAACAGTGGTGACAAGAGCACAAATGGTGGGACTGAGGCTGAAAGTTACATGCCCCCAAAAAATATTTCTGATCCCACATACACAAAATCATTTCTCATCCCAAATAAGATTAACCAACTAAACAAACTGGGAATTCCCTCCCCCAAGATCACCTCTCTGCTGTAACTCCAACCATTCCTCCATTACTACTGAAAATAAAAGGCAACCTCTTTCACTCTGTTCCTTACCCTCCCATCTCTTTGGTTTAGTGACAAGCCCACCACTTCACATACTGCTTATCGCAAAAAAACCATATGTCCATCACTCTCCCTTTAACACCCCACCGCCCACCCCTACCCCCTTGCCAGGTCAGAGGCTTCTTACTCCCTTTTTTTGTTATTCACAGGCCTCTACCCACTGCCTCCAAATCACGGGCTGGCCAGTTCCTCACTCTCTGCGCCTCAGGGTATGTCTACACAGCAAAGAAAAACGCGCAGGTGGCTCATGCCAGGCAGCTCAGGCTTTTGGGGCTTGGGCTGTAGGGCTGTTTTATTGCTGTGTATACTTCCAGGCTCGGGTTGGAACCCAAGCTCTGGGACTCTCCCACCCCTCCAGGGTCCCTGTGTGGATGTACCCTTAGGCCTTGTGATCAGTAGGAAAAACGCATGTTCTCGTGATGTGGTTAGCTAACGTGATTAAAATCCTAGTGAAGACAAGGCAGTCTGCAGTTTACATATGTTAGCTCCTTGAATGGCTGAAGTATTAAAACTACAAAATGCCTGGTTCTTAACTCATGTTAATTACCCTGTGTTATCTAAAATCTGGTAAGAACACACTTTTTTCTCTATTGAGGACAAGACCTACGACACTCCTCTGAAAAGGCTAGAACCTTCCCAGTTTTCCTCCCCTTGCTACTCCTTCTATTGAAGAGACAGAAGGATGGTATCTGCCACAAGGGGATTAGCACCACTAGCTTCTTTTTACTAGCCATCACTGTCCTCAAGAGATCCAACCAAGATCCATCGTTCTAGGTACTGTACAACTGATAGAAACTGATTTAGGGCCTTGAATTTGCAAAGGGACCCACCTGGGCAAACGCATATTTCTGCGAAGAATCCCACTTGTGTCACATTCCATAACATGCTCAAGGACAATGCTTCACAACTAGATCATGGAGTTGCATTGCTTGTAAATCATGATCACATCATTAACAGTGGCTCCTCAAAAGCCTGTTACTCCCCATCACCCACACAGACTTCCATGATTCTTGGATTCCTTGTGCAAAAATATGGACAAACTTGGGAAGCAATGGCAAGAAACTTGGGTTGAAAGGCTGACAGATCAAATTTCTGCAAGCTTATGCTGAAGCGTATTACATGCCAAGAGATCTTCCTTATCCATCTTAATAATAATTGCCAAAGTCATTCTGAAAAGAACCATTCAGGGTAGTGAACAGCTTCAAACAATGATGCTTGAAATCCACAGCAGAATCCAGCCTCATTCACTGCAAAACAGTTTTCATCCTTCTTTTCCAAGATCATCCACATCTGGAAAGGCTTCTTGAGCCTGGGGAAGGAGGCAAACCAGACACCACACAATTTCAAGGATATGGCCAGTTCCTGTAGTGATCCTGGGCTGAACTGCGGAAAGGAAGTCCCAGATATACTGAGAGAGACCTGCAAATTAGACCCTTGTCTTGCTCCTCTTAAATGGGGAGTCATGAGCAACAGAACCCTTTTTGACCGAGGCTGCCAGGAACAACAATAACAAATCAAACATACTCTAGTCTTTCAACCCCTAAAAAGAAATGTTCCTGAATCTTGCCAACTACCACCTAATATCAGATAGCTCTTCCCAGAGTAAAAGTATGTGTTAAAACTAGCTACAGCAGTGTTTCCCAAACTCTTTTCAGCGAAACACTGGTGTTCCGCACAATGTGTATAGGTGTTCCGTGAAAGAATCATAATTAGAAAAAAGGGTCTTTAATTTTTTTTTTAATTTTAAATTTGGCATATTTGAAGTGTAGTTTACAACTCTTTTTGATTGACTATAATTTAACCTACAACTCTTTATCTGGGTATTGATAGATCTCGTATTGAATATCATGGCGTAAAGAGAACGTGGCACACAAGCATGTTGACATCTACCCTTTTGGGCATGTTTCAGTTAGTGATGTCGTACCCCTTCCGCTCGAGGCTGCGCGAACTGCAGTGGTATGCACAAACCATTCTCTTTATGCCATGTTGAATATACCATATCACTCAACATGTTCAAACCTGTGGGTCTTTATCGTGTGTGTGATAAGCACAACTAAACTAGCTTCACTTGAAACAATATAAAATATTTGTGACAAACGAAATTTGATCAAAATCAGTATTTCTAAATATTGTTACTAAACCTAATCACCATGGATTTGTGGCTAAAAGAAGGAACTTTGAAATGAAAAGCAAGTTCTTCCAGTACTCTGTGGCCTAAATAAACGAGCAAAATATTGTGACACTTCAAAGTGAAGATGAATAATCGCAGTCTTTTGTTGCCAAAAAATCTGTTAGTACTAGTGAGCTTTCCAAAGTGAAAGAATTTCCACCGACGTACATCAAAAAACAAGAAGAAGCAGGTGTTAAAAGACTGAAACGAAAGTATGATGAAAGTTATTTGTCTTTCAGTTTTACGTGTGTTGGAAATAAAGATGCTCCTGATGTGCAGTGCGTCTTATGCAACAAAATACTGGCAAACAGTTCATTGGCTCCTGCTAAACTTCAGAGGCATTTGGAAACCAAGCATGCTGAATACAAAGACAAAGATATAATTTTTTTCATGAGGAAGCGTGACTCACTTGGAAATTGTAAACTTTCGATGATTAAAATTGCTAAAACAGACAACAAAAGTGCAACAAACGCATCTTATCGAGGAAGTTATCGTATAGCGCTTGCCAGAGAAGCTCACACTATTGGAAAAATGCTCATCAAGCCTTGTGCGAAAGATATTGTAATATGCATGTTGAGTGAGCAGTCTGGTAAAAAAATTGATGCTGTACAGTTATCAAATAACATTGTTGCATGCCGTATTAAAGATCTTGCCAATTACATGAAAAAGAGCTAGTTTGCCGACTGAAAATTTGCCATGAGTATTCACTGCAGCTAGATGAGTCCACTGACATTTCAGGACTTGCTGTGCTACTAGTATTTGTTCGATACAGATTTAATAATATTGATGAAGAGGATCTGTTCTTATGTGAATCTCTACAAAGCAACACAACTGGACAAGAAATATTCAACTGCATCAACAATTTTATCAGAAAGCATGAAATTAGTTGGGGAAAATGTATTGATGTATGTAATGACGGTGCTCGGGCAATGATCAGAAAGATGAAGGGAGCTGTAACACGAATCATAAATGTGGCACCAGAAAGCACTAAGAGCCATTGTGTTCTACACAGACAAGCACTTGCAGTTATACCATCATATCTGAAAACTGTGCTTGATGAAGCAGTACAAATTATCAATGTTGTCAAATCTCGACCACTTCAATCCAGGTTATTTAGAATTTTGTGTGAGGAAACGGGCAGTCAGCACAAAGCACTTCTTTTTACATATGGAAGTGAGGTGGCTATCCAGAGGAAAAGTGCTTGTGAGGCTTTTTGAGCTTCATAGTGAACTACTGGTATTCTTCACTTCAGATAATTCAAGATGATAATTTAATGATTGTCTGACAAATTCCTCATCGCTAATGAGACTTGTGTATTTTGCAGATATTTTTGCAAAATTAAATGAAATTAATCTGTCGCTGCAAGCAAAGAATGTGACCATTTTTACTACAATGGATAACATTTTGTTGTTAAAAAAGAAACAGGAATTCTGGGCATCATCTGTAGAACAGAATAACTTTGACTGCTTCCCTACAGTACATGAATTTCTGACTGAAATAAATTCTACAGTCCATCAAGAAGTTTCCAGCACCTTTTTACAGCACTTTCGTGACTTGCAGGCCTCTTTATTAGAATATTTTCCTACAACTACTGATGATAATGCTTGGGTTCAAAATCCGTTTGTAATTACAGCCAAACCAGTCGGCTTTACTGCACATGATTATGAAAGCCTAAGTGACTTGATTTCTGACTCTGATTTGAAATAAAAGTTTAAGGATCTTCTGCTGAATAATTTTTGGAGCAGCCTAATAGTAGAGTACCCTAATGTGGCTAAACGTGCAGTTGGAGTGCTCCTTCCTTTTGCTACAACTTATTTGTGTGAGATGGGATTTTCGTATTATACTGCAACAAAAGCCAAATATAGGAATAGACTTGATGCTGTGCCTGACATGAGGATTCAACTTTCCAGCATTATTCCTAATATTAAGCGAATTTGTGATAGAAAAACGCAGAAACACCAATCCCAATACAAACTTGTATTTGTTTATAAAAATAGATTTTCCCAGTAAATATCTAATTTGTTTGGTGTTTGTGTATATATAAAAACAGGTTTTTTTCAGTAGAACACTATTTTTAATTTTGACTCTTGCACTTGATTTTTGTACTACTTTATATGTGCTTTCCAGTTAGAAATTGTTAGTTCAAGTTATTTTAAATTTGTATTTTTTCTTTGTTTTATAAAATAAAATATATTTGAGCATAAATAACACAATTTTTTACTTGAACACCAAATGACTAAGGCAATAACTAGATCCTTCTCATTCAATTTCAAACTGGGATTAGGAACAGAAACAAAACCAGAAACTATGTTTCTGCTTTACCCATGGAAATCACTCATACTCTTGGACCTTTATGTGGCATTAAGTACAATCTACCATAGAACACTTTTATCCCACCTTAAAGTGGCAGCTGGGGTCCAGGAAAACGCACACAGAGAATCCTTCCCCAAGGGCTGTATTCAGAGTTAATGATTAGCAACTATGCTTCTGCTATCAAACACTTGCCTTGAAGAAGCACAGAGCTATAATCTCTCATTTAATCGAATCGATATTTACATGCAGCTGTTTGGAGATTGTAAGATTACAACTGGCAACAATATACACTGAACACCTGTAATTCACAACCTACCATATCTTCATTGTCTCCCAATTATCCCAGCATCTGGGCAAGTCGGCACATGGATGAGGAAAAACTGGATGAAGTTAAACAGTAGCAAGATGGAGATTATGCTGGCAGACACACACACACACACACAGAAGGCTGGCTACCACAATGTTGTCTACACTAGTCAAATACTGACATCTGTTTATTGTGAAAACATTCTGCAGTTTCAGGGTGCTGTTTTGATTCTATGGTTTAGAATTGGAGTCTCACCTAGCTGCATCTGCAGCAAATGAATTCTAACATCTTTGATTGGCTAGGAGACAGTGTCCCATCCTTGTAGATGATGACTTGGCTTCAATCATACACACATTCATTATCTCCCAGCCAGATTATTGCAGTGCAATTGATTCCAACTTCAAAATATCAACTCTGAAAATAACTCAAGAGGTGCAGAATGCCGGAACACGCCACCACAACAACACTGGTTATCAAGGCTGTTTACTTCATGAGCTTCCTACAGATCACCACACTAAGATTACAAACAGGATGGCCTCTTAATGTCCAGACAAACTTACAGGTTCAGGGCAGTTTTGGCACTGGAATTAAATGGCTAGCAGCCAAAGGTCACCCATGAAAGGTCAGCATGGGGAGAAGCAGGCCTTTTTTTCTTCTGCCTTTCACACAACCCTACCCTCTATTTCTATAAGAATTATTGTTTCCATGGGGTATCTATTTCTCATTACTCCATCTGTATTGTTAACTGTGATAAGGCAAGGTGCTACAGTCACAGCTCCTGGAGATGCAGTGCCTCGCAAGCTGAAAGCAATTGTATGAGAACCTGCTATTGGCAAATCCTTGCAGTTGCACAGTACACTTGTAAGTTGTCCCTATCAGCATGGATCAGATTTCCCTTTATAAAGATAAAAATGAATGGGGATTGGATCAGGTAGATAGTGTTCCTAATCCTACAGAGATCAAGGGATAATTCTTTTTTTGTTCAAACTCTGCATCAGCCTTGGATTTGTAATAAGGCCTGTGCACCGACACAAGGCCTGGTGGTTGCTACATGCAGTGTGTTGACTGCATAGCCATGGATTGGGTCTTTAAAAAATGCCGGTTTGATAGCTGTAGGCAAGGCTATGACGCTCATGGCTTTGAGCAATGGAGGGAAAGCTGGTGACAGTTCAAAGCAGCTGTTGCCAAGAGAAGAAGCCTGTAGCAGATATCTTTTCAAAGTTAAAGGTTCAATAAAGTTGCAGCCACTTAGCCAAAAGATTTTTAATTCTTGTCTTGTCTGCAAACTTATTTGGCCACTGCCCTTCACAAGTTTAGGTCCTTATCTTTAAGGCTTTACATGATCTGGGTTGAGGATTCCTAAGAAGACAACTTTGTTCTTTAGGGATCATGACTACCCTCAACTACTCCACTCGTACTTTCAGTATCATGTGTGGGAGATAGAGCTTTCAGAAGTGCTGGCCCCAGGCTCTGAGATTTACTCACACAGGTACTTAGAATGAGAACAAGCCTGACAAATTTACAATCAAACTGGAAAATCACTTCTTTGAGCTCACTTTCCTGTTAACACATAATATATATAAAAATTAATATGCCAACAAAAGAAAGTAAAACACATACACATGACTTTTCTCTCTGGGGGAGGGATGAAGGGGAAACCTCACATGACACTGCTAGTCTGCTTGTTTATTTTCAATTCTGGAAGTCTCTCAGATATCATGGTGATGAGCTCAATATAACAACCTGGACAGAAGAAGATAGGATAGAATAGAGAACAAAACCACAGACAGTCAGATAAAGAAACCAGATATCTCTAATTAAAAAAAAAGTTTACCAAAGAGTAATATAATGTGTCACTTAGCATAAAAATGAAAACATAAATGATATACTGGTAAATGAAAACATAAATGATATACTGATATACTGGTAAAATAACTGTTTCACTTTTAACCAGACAGCAGCCTTTCAATGTATCTTTTCCCCAAAACACTATTTTCGGTTATAGCACATTTTATCTTCTTTCCTAGGTTATTCAGGATTCCTATACAGTGCTTACAATTATACTGGGGGGAGGGTTCAGAACTCTTACATCCTATAAATTCTTATTATGACCCTAAAACAACCACTTTCCTAGAATACTCAGGGCAGAATTTCACATCTCATTTTCCAAAATAGTGTGGCAGAATCTTAGAATAAACAATCAACAGAAGTAGATACATTCGTTATCCAATTAAAGGGATTTTTATTGAAACAGTTTTTTGATATCCCATCTGTTTGGAAGCTTAAAGCATGATTTAAACTTACTGGCTTCAGTTTTAATGTATTTTTATACTTTGCTCTTACAAACATTAATGAACTGCCTCACAATCCTTTCCTTTTCAAATCTCCTGCGAAGTAATATCATGCCCTTTTTATGGATGGGGAAAACTGAGGCCTAAGTAGGTCAGATAATAAACAGCTTGCTCTTATGCTGGCAGATCCCAAGGCACTTTACAAAAGATGTCAGCATCATTATCCACATTTTACAGATGGAGAAACTGAGGCACAAAGAGGTGCAGTGACTTGCCCAAGTCAGCCAGCAGGCCAGTGGCAGTCAGGAATAGAACCCAAGTCTCCTGAGTCCCAGTCCACTGCTCTATTCACTAAGTCACACTGAGGGTTTGTCTGATGGAGAGTTAGTGCACAGCAAGCTGGGGGTGTAAACTATAGCTCACTAATGTATCACACACTAACTGGCCATATAGGCCCTGCTTACCATGCACAAAAAATTCCATAGTACACACATCCTACTCTAATTTCAAAGTGGAGTAGCTAAAAGTGCACTAGGGAACTATCAGTGCATGGTAGCAGGATCCACATGGTCTCCTAGTGTGTGGCATCATAGCATACTGTAGATTTACACTGCAGCTTGTCACATAATAATTCTCCACAAAGTTGCTTAAGATCACACAGGAAGTCAGTAGTAGACCTGGAAATAGACTCCAGGTCTCCAAATGCCCACTACTACTTTCTAACCACAAAACCATGCTCCCTCTCATACATGTGACTCATGAATCTTGTCTTTTACTTCTAAAAATTTTTTTTGTATATTTTATATAAAAAATGTCTTCCATTTTTCCCCTTTGGAGGCTATACCTTGGAAAGCTGAAATGTCAGGCAAATTCTACTACACCACTACTATACTCTGCTCTAGAACCACTAAACACTACAGGAGGTGGAGTGGAGGAGAGACAAGGAGAAGTAACAGCAGGAGAGGCCTGGAAAGCGTTTACTAAGAAAGATGGTTTTCATTCCTCTCTTCTTGCTACTTTGGGGGTCGAAATCTTTCCCAGAGATCATGGATTTATTAAATTGGATAATTTAAAGAAAATAGAAAACTAGGAAGATCAGAGCCTTGTATCTTTTGCAAATCAGAGCTAGCTGAGGAATTTGATCGCAGTCTTATTTGAATTACATGATGCTTCCTGCAAGGGTCTTGCATACAAGTCAACACTGTTTTCATTTCTTTCCTACATTCAGTTCTTCTTCAGTTTCAGCAGTAATAGTACTCCTCCTACTGGACAAACAGAAGCCATAATTGCAATCTATCATTCAGACACCACTCAGGCTACAAAGAGCCAACACGCTATATAATAAACTGACTGTGTACTTAAAGGAGGTGACTTCGGTGGTATCATACTGCAATTTCATATTTCTATTCCAGTAGGTGACTTCTTGAACTTTTCCAACTACTACCCAGCTTAATAAACTGACATGAAATCTGTTTTTGGTTTGGTTTCTAAAATCATAAAAATAAAAATGAAAGTTATGCATTGGACACAAAATTTAAAAATATAGTGAGGCTGGTATAATATATACAGACAAAGTGCTGAGGTACACACTGAGCATATTTTCATATTATACTAACAAAATACTACATAGCATTGTGTTCTTCCATACTATTAAAACAGCTTTATTTTCATCCCAATCTTATGTTTTTGTACCATGTATACCAAAGAATAAAAATAAAACAAAGTGAAGGCATGCAGCCAAAAATTTCACAAGTATTCTTAACAAGCCAGGAGAAAATTCTAAATTCCAGATGGTCAATTTTTTAAAACGTATCCAGTGTTTGCATTTCATGGTAAATATATGCCCTTACAGATTAAGGAAATGAAACCTCCTGATTAAAGCCAGAATTTCCACAAAGAATGGCACTCATGAGAAAGGTAGAATGCACTCACGTCTCTGGATTGCTGTGGCGTTTCAAGGTTAATTTGTGTGGGAAGATTAAAAAAATTTTACAAGTGGTTTGCTTAAATTCCTAATTGTGATCAAGTCGTCTTGATGTTCCTGTTCTTCTGGTGCCCTAAGGAATGGATGTATGATTATGTGGCACACTCTTATGTGACCTGAAATCCTCAGCAGCACTATCAGTAGGGCCCTACCAAATTCACAGCCATGAAATGCGTCACGGACTGTGAAATCTGGTCTCCCCCCATGAAATCTCATATTTTGTGTACTTCTAACCAGGCTATTCCATACAGATTTCATGGGGAGACCAACGTTTCTCAAAATGGAGCTCCCTACCAAAAATAAGGTTGGGGAGAGGTCTAAAAGTTATTGTGTGTGTGTGGGATTGGGGGGTCTCAGTATTGTCACCCTTACTTCATTGCTGGGTAGCCAGAGAATGGTGGCTGCAGGCTAGGAGCCCAGCTCTGAAGACAGCACCCCACCTGCAGCAGCGCAGAAGTAAAGCTCACAATACCATACCATGCCACCCTTTCTTCTGCGCAACTGCCTTCAGGGCTGGGTCAGGACCACTACAGTTACAACATTGAATTTTTAGATTTTAATATCTGAAATCATGAAATTTACAAATTTTAAAATCTATTCACCATTAAATTGACCAAAATGGACCATGAATTTGGTAGGGCCCTAACAATCAGAAATCAACCAAATGAGACGCTGATGTAACCTTCCAAGCTGAAATATTGGCTGGATTCCCAAACAAATTATATTTATTTTTCCTTTCTTTAATTTCAGCCACCAATCCTGCAGATGAAAAACAAAAGAGCTAAAGACTATCAGCTCAATGCTAGCCTTCTGAAAGCAAATCTGAAACAATTAGTAACAGGCGACACCTGCAGTCTCTATTAAACAAATGTATAGAAAATGTCAATTTGTTTACTTCTTTGTACCATATGACACAACATAGGGAACCAGGGACTCAATTTTTAAAAAGTACATGCCTGACAAATATCCTGATTTCACATCAGGGCACTTTATTCGGCACACAGGTGAGTAAAAACATGCTTTTTTGAGACTCTGTGATGATTTAAGACCCTAAACGTGGGATCTGGATGTGTTATTTAGGCAATCAAATGAAACTAGACTATGATTATTGTATAGTCTGTCTATATACATCTGCCTTCTAGTCTGCCACATTGACTGTATATAGATGCATAAATATTAAGGATAAACACCTTTCCATTCATATGCAGAAAAAACAGATAGGAATTTATTAATACATTTAATATACTGAAGTACACATGCATTTGATAATATAATTCTTAGAAAACTAAAATAAAGAGAGATCTGCTCATTTTAAGACAGATAATTCTTAAAATTTATACTGTCGTTGTGAGGCCTGAACATGGCAAAATTTACGTAATTTCCCATTACCCTGGCTCACCCCCAAAAACAAATAGTTTTCCTTTAAAAAGAAATCCAAGATCTGAGTACATCAACTAAGTAGAATGCAATTACTTAACGGAAATTAAATAATTAAACTAAAATATTTTGTTGACAGCATTTAAAGGGCTCCTATATATATGGAGGATATACTCAAAACAATTAAAATATATTGTCAAATACATGTCAAGAGTAAACTGCACCATTCAAAGATTCATACACTTAAGTGAGTATGCATTTAAATGGTATAGCAGACTGGTGTACTGATTATGATTGCATTTGCTTTTGTAATATAAAATAAGTGTTATGTTAAAGCACCCTTCAATAATTTATTAACAACACTCTTAAATATAGGGGCAGATCCATAGCTGGTGTAAGTTGTCAGAGCTCTTTTGACTTAAGTGGAACTACAGCAGTTAATTCCAGCTGAGGTCAACACAACACCTGTGTCAGACAACTAAACATTAAACCCATTTTACAGATAACGAAGTATTCTCTAAGCAGTCTACATTTTAGGGAATGTGTTTTATTCATTTAGAAAAGCACCTACTATCCAGAAGCAAGGCTATGTGAGTAGAGGAGACAAGTAACTAGCTCCATATAAGCACTGAAACCTTAAGAACTTTAAAGCGTTTGAACTTAAACAAGTGTATTCATGTCTGTGACAGAAAATCCAATTTGATTAATTTAGTTTAAGACTGAAAATCTATTTTGAGAGAACACTCATAATTACATTATAAATAAGGCAAAATATTTTCAAAGTGATCTGCAAAAAACCAACACATTTCAGTAGAAAGTACTGAATGTCCCCAGCAGTAAGAGGGGCATTTCAACACATTAATAACTTACACACAGCACATTTTACCCCTTCTTGCATGTCCAAAGAGTACAGCTCCCCAAATTTGCCAGCTGCTATCTGATGCTTCACCTCTGCATGTACTTCACTAAGGACATCACATCACCATAGATCAACATGGAAGTATACAAGATGCTTATAAAAGTAAGTCCCATTCTTTTCTAGCACTGTGCCTCTTTCAGAAAGTTTAATATTCTTATGTTTTATAATTTAGGATATAAAATAAGATGAGAAAATTTGAAGCTTTCATGACAGGTACTTTGGATGGAAAAGGTACATATTAAGTAAATTATCTTATGCATGGACTCTCCCACATAGTAAATATAGGAGAGGCACTTCAACAAACTCAGAAGTTACTTAGGAAAAAAAAAATCTAACATTTGCAGATCACTTTTAAAGAAGTCTAATTGTTCTTGTCCCTGTTTTACAAGGCTTCCATAACAACTAAAATCTCCTTTGCATCTAGGAGACAATCTGCTTCTCTTCACAATGGTTATTCCTTTACTTACCAGGAGAGTATTTGCCCATTTGTAAATATCAGCCTGGATTCTCCCTACTCTAGTATTTATTATCATGTGTATATAAAACAGGAGAAATTTTGGGGCTTTTAGATTTCAGAATAAATTGCATTATAATTGCAATAGTAAATATTAACCCTATTTTATGTAAGGATAAGATTCTTACCCAGTTAACTTTTTTCAGAGGTAGAAAATAATAATAGTGGCAGAAATCAAGTATCAATGTATAGGAACTAAGAAGCTGAGTGTAAAAACATAGCTGCAGAAACAGCCAATGATTGTCTTCACCAACACAATTGTTAATCCTGCAGCAAAACAAAGCAAATATACAAGGTTTTTTAAATGTTATAGTTAGGCATGATGAGTACCAAAGACAAAACAACTTAACTTATTTATAAATGCACTGCTAGATACGGTAATGTATAGGCCATATGCAGCTACAAGTGAATACCCACAGCAACTATCTACAAAATGATCTGGCTTCTCTATTAAAGCAATGGCAACCCTGCTTGTAGTTTAAAACTTGCCTGCATTTTCATTTGGTGCATAGGATTCAAGACCGGAATTTCTCTTTGTTAAAATACAAATTTAATGGTAAGCTCTTCAGGGCAGGAAACATGCTAATCTTTCTGTTTGTATAGCACCTAGCACAAGGGGGCCTTGATCCTGATCTGAGATTATTAAAACAATATTAAAAAAAAACAAGTCTTGGTTGTTTCTCAAAGTACAGAATTGTATTAGCTGATTATGTTCATATTTCAGGTTACTACATATACTGATCATGTAGAATGGTATACGCTTCTGAACAGACTCAGAATGAAAAAAACTCTTTTTGCCTTAAACACCAAAGGTAATCCTATGGGATTTTAAAACATTTCCAAATTGTAAAACAGCCTGCAAAAGTGTCACAGCAATTCATATTTTTCTACCACTTACTAACACAGATTACAATCTAAAGTGATACAAAACTGATTTTTGTTCTATATAAATTTAAATAAATTCAATCCACAAAGTGGAAAACTGGGACTGAAAATACTATACATATTGATAAATGCTGGATCAGGGAGCAGTCCACTGACAGGCAAAAAAAAAAAAAAAAAATCTCAAATATGCAAGAGAAAGGTTGGAGGAAGGAGAAGGTGTCTCCTAACTTCCTTATCAAAACGGTTTCAAATAATCCTGACAGTTCAGATATTTCAACTTTCCTAATTCACCCTTTCAGCATTCTAGGCCTAGTCTACACTACAAAAGTTTTACTTGTATAAATACATCAGTAAGAAGTGTGATTTGCTTTTTAATTATACGAGTATACAGCCTAGTATAGATACAGTTATACTGGTATAAAAGGTGTCGTATACTGATATAGCTTATTTTACTTCCCAAACCAGATAGAAGTTATAGTGGTAGAAGCAGTGGTGTAGCTAGGCTAGGAAAATTGGATGGGCCCCGCTTTTGGTTGGGCGAGCAATGACGGGGAGCCACCTCCCCGTACGGGGATTATGGTTTTGTGAGGCCTGGGCGAGGACAAGTGGGGGTCCTCCCCACCCCTTCTGCCTGCAGTCCCTGTGTGCTCCTGCCAGGGAAATGGGGTCAAGGCACGAGGGCTTGCCCCGCTCTGCCCGCCCACTGGGGAGCGGGGTCCGGGCGCAAGGGCTTGCCCCACTCTGCCCACCAGCGGGTTCCGGGTGCCATTTGGGTGGGCCTGGATGGTAAGTGGATGGGCCATGGCTACATCCCTGGGTAGAAGTACTTTTCTACTGGTATAACTGCAACAACAACAGAAGGTGAGAGGAGGGGTTGCTGCTTTAACTATACCAATACAGTTACAGAGAGAAACTTTCTAGTGTAAACAAGCTTCTAAGGCCAGGTCTACACCAAAAAGATAAGGTTGACCCAGCTATGTTGCAAAGGGGTGTGAAAAATCCACACATTAAGCAATGTAGTCAAGCTCCCAGCACTGACAGCGTCAGGTTGACAGAAGAATACTGCCTTTCGGAGAGGTGGATTAACTACAGTGACGGGAGACTCATTATAGTTAATATATGATAAGGAGTGTCCACACTGATGTGCTGCAGTGTTTCTAGTGAAGACACAGCCTAATCCATACATTGACTCTAATGAGAATTGGAGCAAGCCCATAGAAAGCTAACAAATTAACTACCACCACAAAATATTCAAACTGTTTTGGTTATTTATTTTTTTCAAAGTCATCCCCTGACACTTTATACTTTTAATTTGTAGCACAAACATTAGAAAATGCAAAACAAGCTTTTATATTTCAGTTCAATTGAAAGCAAATTATCTCACCATCTCACAAAACTAAATTGTGAATATCTGATTTTTATATCAAGAAGCTGCTCAGCTCTAGCAATTTTGTTTTTTAAAGTTGCATTTCCCAATATTAAACATTTCTTTCACCAAAATTTGTAAAAGTTCCAGGAGCATCTCACATTGGCAAATAGCAGCATGACAAAATAATAACGATTACATGTTATATAGCAAACAATTCTCACGATCAGTGTTTGATTGCATAGACACAGGCACATCTCAATGAAAATCCTATCTACCCTCCTGCACGATCACCTTTAATGATGAAGTATAACTGTCAGAAAGCGAATGCTTTAATAAAAATTGTACTGTAGTAAAAAGTACCCTGAACAATCAAAAAACTGCAATTTAAACAAACAGTAAATAAGGAAAGTTTCTGTGCAGCAAGAACTTATTGAATCAATGGATCCAGTCTTACCACGGACAGTGATGATCCATCCTTCTAACACAGTGTCCACAGCGTCTGCAGTGATGGGATCGCTTTGGTCTCATCATATTACATTTATTACATAGTTCCCAAAATTCTCGTTCTAGAGAGAAAATTGAAACTAGGTTAAATAAAAATGAATGTCCGCTGAAGTACCACTAGTTTTCAGATCTCATCAGTTATACATGACTGAGCTTCTGGAAAAAAATATATTCTTCTTACCGAAACCAGCATGCAAGAACCTCTCCCCAACTCCTCTCTCAACTGCTCTAGGATGGTCGGCATACCTCTACCATTGTGGGCTGATTTTTATTCCTAATCCCCATCTCTCCCTACTATTTTTAAGAGTCGCCAATACAACATGAAACTCTTGGCTAGGAACAAGGCAGGAACTGGGAAATAAAGAATTTTTGTGTTTCTAAAACTATTCTCAGTTCCACTTTTTCTAGCACACATCACCAACAGTGTTAGCTCTAAAGCTCAACCAGAGTATCAAATCCCACTGCCATCTCCAGCTCAATCCAAAAGAATTGACCAGTAAAATAATAGAATACAAAATAGATTTCTGAAAGCTTTTCCACCTCAGTATCTCAAAGTGCTTTAAACAAACATCATAACATCCAACAAGTAGAAATGTTATAGGTGAGGAACTTGGAGAGAGACAGCGTACACTAAGTTTGGGAGCTAAACTTGAGATACCTAGGGACTGATTTTCAGAGGTACTGAGCTCCCACAACTCCAGCTCTAGGCATTTCTGAAAATACAAATATTATTTGCCTCAAGTTGGGTATCTAAAACCAGTGGACACTTTTGAAAATTTAGGCCTCAAGAGAGCTGGCGAAGATCACATTGTTTCCAGGATGAAAACATACAGACCTTACTGCTGTCAATCATTTAAAATGTCCTTTACTTAATTTTTTTTAAAAAGGAGTGCAGTAAAGGTGCTGTGGAGTAAGTCCAAAATCATTATGATTCCTATTTGTAACAAGTACCATCATCTTTTTTATTTTTATTTTTAATCTGATAAAAATCAAAACTTATAAAAGGAAAGCTACACCAGTTTTCATTGCAATGCATTCTGAAAGTTTACATGAGGAAATGCTTTTCACCATAATAAATGATGTAGGGAACAAATTTTAAAGTTCAATTTGATACTTTTTGAGCCTCCTGCTGGCAGCCCCCATCTTTCCCATTTTGCAGAAAAATGACATTTGCACACTGGTAGTACAGAAGCCCAATACCCAAGATCACTAAACTAGTAATAATGCCAGATGGAAACTGATTTACAATCTGTTCCCATAAAGCCAGTGTCACAAAGGTGTCACTCTTTAATAAGACAGCTACTGTTAACAGGAAGCTCAGAAACACCCAAAGCTAGTTTTCAAATATAAGTTACACTGAGCAAAAAATGTATTTCACCATATCAACCTTCACAATACCAAAAGTGAATCTTAAATATGATTTTTTGGTCTCAGTCCTATCACTAATGGGACTAGATGCAAAAACATGATCACAATTGTCCCTAATTGTCCAGTTGTCAGCAGTATCCACAGAGCTCACTAAATGAATGAGACATGGAGAATGAATCAGCCTCTCAGTTGATGGACATGACTGCAATGTCTCAGCATGCTGCCTGGGCTAAGAACAACTATGCCTTCCACTCACTAAGGAAAGGAGTGGTGATGGTGGTACAGACTCAATTGGGAAGCATGGCATTTAGAGGTTGGAAGCCCAATGCCAGCAGAAATGCTAAGACTTAAAGCAAACATACCAGGAAATCAAAGACAGGAACCTGAAAGTCCAGTGCCAGATAGACTACTTATCCATTCCATGAGGAACTGGATGTGATATTTAGCAAAGATCCCACCAACAAGCTAACCATGGAACTAGACAGCAGCAGAGCTCTTGGAGACAAGACAATGACAAGACCTCCGACAATCAGGAGAACCCAAACCTGGAGAAGTGGCAGCCCCTACCAGTCAGGAACAGCAGATCCAGGAGCATGAGCAACAGCAACCTGAGGTAGAGAAAGGGAACGAGCAAGCTTCACCATCATTGCCTGCCATCTCCATCATCTTGTGGGACCCCCAGAAATTTCTACCAAATCCTGAGATATGTTCTAACCTGACCAGGCCCTTAGAGAGAGAGCCAGATGACATCACCACCTCCAAGTAAATCTGGAATACCACCTGGGATGTGAGACTTTGCCACTCTGCCTCCCCCAATGCATCCTTTTCCTTCCCCATTTTGTTTCTTCTCTTTCCTATCTCTCTTATTTTAATTTCCGTCTAATAAGAGTCTGGCTTAGCCAGCCAAGACTCTATATTTTGCAAGCCAGTGACCAGAAAGAGGGAGCTGAAAGCAATACCCTAAACAGACCAATGGTAGAACAAGTTTGCTAGATCTCAGAGTTGCTGATAAAACCATGTGCCATGCCTGTGTTTCTTCAGCAGTGAGGTTGCAAGTGAAAGTCAATACCAGAGACTGAAGCTCCACCTTTGCTCTTTTTCTCTCTCCCCTTTTGTGTGTTTGTGTCTTGTTTTGTTTTCTAGGAAATGGGATCAGACTTCAGCAACAGCAGCTCTAGCCCATCTCAACTAACTTCTTTTCTTTTCCCCAAAAGCATCTTATTAATATCTTTGGTACCATTTAAGAAATTGACAAAAAAGGGTTTTTTTCCTAAAAACTCTCCACAGCCAAAGTAAAATGGAATAAGAAATGTTGTTAAAATGACAGCCTTACTTAATACTTCAAATTTCAAAAGCTTTAACTGTTTGTCCTCCTTTTTCTTTAATAAAATGTTTGATTTTTAATGGTGAGTTTGCCATAGTACTAAGCAGACAAAGTTCTCTATACCAAACCGTGTTTAAAACTGCTTAATGTTGGACAGTTTCAGGGTCAAGTTAACACCTTAGCTCTTTGGGGCCATATATTCCACCAACATTAATGCCACAACACCATTAGTGTCATATTACTAGAGAGAAGAGCTCCACTTTGGCCTCTGGGGGAAAAAAGAGTTACTTTTTTTTAAATCCTCACATGCATTTTTCCAAACCAGTTGATGTCCAAAAATCTCCCGTAGTGATCCATTAAGGCCTACATCACCAAGAAGTAGTATCCCTTCCTGCAAACGGGTTATGCAGACTGATAGAGTAGCACAGACAAGTGCTTGTGTACTGTTCAGGAACCTTAACTATTCAGAGCAGTCAATGATATCCAGCACATTGGCCATCTCGATCACATGCCCTTGCAACACAGCGTATGACCTTGCTCACCTCTATCACAATAGCACCAACACTACATTTACCAAACTCTGTTTGGTTTTCAAGGGAGTGGTTGCAAACAAGGGTAATAAGCTTCCAACAGCTATTAAAACTAATATTAGAGATTATGCTAAGCAACCAACTTTGTAATATTTAGAAACAACTTGCAATATAGTACCTGTGAGTGGTATCTTTGGCCTTTCAGGCAGTTTTCCTGGATCAGCTATGGAGGCTCTCAATAACGAAACTATACAAAACAATGAAACTAAGTAGTAGCCTGAAAAATAAATACGTAAGTATTCAGAATATTACATCAAGTGTATCTTTGGCCAAACACTGCATGCCTTAATGTGTCACATTTAAATCAGTTCCAGCACAGCAAAAGATTACTGTATAGAAATGAGGCAAGACAAGAGAAAATTGCAGGAAAAAAGAAGTAAATCTGATTTAAACTAACATAGTTTAATTAACACATGTAAACCAGCATTCCATTTATGCATACAAATATTTCATACATATATTACATATAAAAAAAATCTTAAAAGAATATATTAAGATTGCAAAGTCAAACACACAAAAGTTAGGAAATACCACAATTAAGGTTGCCTATGCACATCTAATTGGGTTCTTTGTATATATGCATTATGATAGTCTTTAATTACATGATTGCAAACAATTTTTTCCACAGGACTGCTGCCTCATTCGGCGCACAAAATGAACAGTGCTCACTGAATGAGCAGCAATAATTTGTTTTCTCCTTGTTGTTCAATATGTGGGCGCATGCCTCATTTACTGCACGCTATTCAAACACTGCTCCAAAGACAGAATTATTAGCTTCCTCATCAGTTTTTCTAATGGTGTTCATCATTATGGCATAGAAGTGCATCTCAAATATTAATTTATTTTCACAACACTGGTGAGATAAAGATTTATTATACCCATTTTACAGATGGGGGACTGAGATAGAGATAAAATAAGGTCAAAAGTATTCACTAATTTTGGGTGTCCAAACTGAGACACCTAGGACTTGATCTTTCAGAGTACAGTACTTAGCATTATATAGCACAGTGTGTTCAAAGCACAACTTCTATTTACTTCAGTTGCAGTTGTGAGTGTTCAGCACTTCTGCAAATCACATGCCAAGGCCTCAAGTCAGGCACCAAAAAAAAAAAACAACACCTCACATTTAGTGACTCACCTAGCATCACACAGGAAATCTGTGACAGAAACAGGGATACAATCCAGTTATCCAGGGCAGCATTCTACTGCCTTAATCCATGAGACCATCTTTTCACTTCCTGCAGTCCCCTGCTTCATTCACTACACACCTTTCAATTTCTGCAACAATGAAGCTGGGTTCCTACAGCCCACAGCCTCCTTACACAAGCCATCATGGGCACTGAATGAGGCAGGAGTGGAAACGATCATATATGATAATATACTTAAAAAGTTATACACCTCTACCCCGATATAACGCTGTCCTCGAGCGCCAAAAAATCTTACCACGTAATAGATGAAACGCGTTATATCAAACTTGCTTTGATTCGCCGGAGTCAGCAGCCCCGACCGCCCCAGAGCACTGCTTTACCACGTTATATCTGAATTGGTGTTATATTGGGTCACGTTATATCAGGGTACAGGTGTATTATAATTCATACACACAGGGGACTGAATCAAGGTTGCATAGACAACCTGAATTCTGAGTTGCTTTTGAGTACTTCGCTTTGCAACCTTAATGCTTTTAAAATAGCTCTGTGTGTGTGTCATCTCCTAGGTTTTTAAAACAATAAATTGAAAAAAAATCTCCTCTTGTGCCATCATATTGACATCCACATGGCTCATTGGCAGGGTTGGAGCCTTTATCTCCACCCTGCAGACATCTGGCACTGGAGCAACTGAGGGCAGGAGTAGGTTGTCATTTTCTCCATGGACCTGCATTAGACGGGGATGAAGCACTTTGCCAGTGGGTTTCCAGAGATATTTGTTGATTTCAGATAAACAGTGAAATTTAGGAATCCTGGGTTTCATTCCAGTCTCTAGAGGGGAGCGTGCTTTAGTTGGTGGACACAGACTTTTGTTCTTATACCCCCCCCTCCCCTCTTCTGCCCCATCCCCTCCAACGTGTCACTGTCCAAGTCCTATCTCTTCCCCATCCCTGGTGCCTCGTCCCAGTGCCATTCTCCTCAAATAGCCAGCCTGAGTTGGCACAACTCATTAATTGCTAACATGACCACTCTGCAGTGCTGACACAGGCTAGCTCCACCTGATTGCTGCTAGTCCTCCAATATCTTCCCACAATTCCACCATGTCCCCAGATGGGACAGAGAAATTCTCCTACAATTCACTGGGAAGTAATTCATAGAATAGCTCAGCTTACTGTACTGCAAAGAACCATGTGATGTGCCTAGGGGTGCCAACTGTGACTGAAGCTATTACAGGATACTCCGCCCCTCTCCCCCCGCAACATGACAATGTTATTTTCTTAAAATATCTTATTAAAATCTCCTGGACTGCTTTCAATAGTCACCGGGAGATCAATGCCGATTTTGGGAGACTCCAGATCAGTCCTGGAGGGCTGGCAACCATAGATGTGCCCCTGAAGTCTTAAGTGCCACATACGAATGAGTGCTGTGCCACTGTGTACAGGCGAGTCTCATCTTACGCATGGGTTCCGTTCCGCGGTTAGCACGTTAAGTGAAAACTGCATATAGTCAAAATTACATTGAGTTGAATGGCAGGTGGAATCGCCCGCATTACAGGTACAGTATTAAAATTGTCATTTTTCTCTTTTGTTTTGGTTTTGCCAACCATGTAAAGCTGAAATCGCGCATGTTAAACGTGCGTAAGATGTGACAGACCTGTATGCAGCAGCTTGAATGTTATTTCAAAGTGTAGCTGCTCTCACCAGCGCAAGGCTAACTTGAGAGGTGTAGCTCAAGTGTAGAAAACTTAACTGCAGTGAAAATATACCCAAATACACCCACAATTCCCTGTCCCAGCATTAGCTGCTGATACGAATATGGGATATACACCTCTACCCCGATATAACGCTGTCCTCAGGAGCCAAAAAAATCTTACCGCGTTATAGGTAAAACCGCATTATAGTGAACTTGCTCTGATTTGCCGGACTGCGCAGCACTGCTTTACCGTGTTATATCCAAATTCATGTTATATCGGGTCCCATTATATTGGGGTAGAGGTGTGTTGTATACCTGCTCAGCTTTTCCTGGTATTGATGTACACTCATGCAGATTAGTAGGTACAGGATTCACACATGCTGTGTTGGGGAAAAAAATGCAGATATATGGACATATCCACATTGTATGTGTCAAAGTCCAATTACAGTTAGCATGTCCCTGGATTCACACATGATGTGTTGGGAAAAAAATGCAGATATATGGACATATCCACATTGTATGTGACAAAGTCCAATTACAGTTAGCATGTCCCTGTCTGTAGTCAGGGCTTTAATCTAAAGTAATAAACTAAAATAAACTATTTCAAAAATAAGGAGGAAGTTGGATTTTTAAGAATCAGCATTAAGACCAATTTTTGTTGGCTTGCTCTCCTTCTTCCCTGGAATTCTGGAACTTGATACTACATAGGTCAGAGTAAGTGCTATTGCCCACAGGTACCCATTTATTTATTTATTTGTGCACACTAGCTAGGAGAGAGAGATTGGGCTCAATGCAACTTACACAGTATCGCTGCAGCTGAAGTATGTCCCTCTTCATAGTGAGGAAAGAGGATAATTTGGGGAATAAAGAGTGTGTTGTAAAGCCAGACGAAGATAATCATGCCCATGCAGCACCACCCCTGCGGGTCAACCACAAAATGAATTTGTAGTCCCATTGTACATTATCTGAAGGCAGCTTGCCACGAAGGGAAAAAACAATGATCCTAAAAAAAAAAAAAGGGGAAAAAAACAAGCCCCCCGCCCAGTAAGTTGAAGTAGTAACATGAAAGCGTCATTGCTGGTTATTAGAAAGTTAATAAATACTGGTAAACTGTTCCCTATACTTCCAGTAGCATAACTGTTATTTGGTTCACGTGCACAGATTTGGAAACCAGGTGCAAGTTTCTCAATGTTTCGAAGCCTCATGCACAGAGTTCATGCACTACCACAGGATATACACTTATGGTTTCTTTTTCACTGTAAACATCTCATGGTTTCTTTTTCACTGTAAACATCTCATTGTCTATTGCTTAACTTTTACCATGAAGATGAGTGAAGAGACAAAGGATATAAAACCTGAAGAGGACTTCAAATGCAAGTGAAAATAGGTGCATTTACAAAGATAATCAGCCAACCAACGAGTTTAGGAAAACTCAGCAGAGACAGCATAGGGATTGGTTAATGTAAAAAAGAATTTTGATTTTCTCCCTCTCTCTTTTAAAACTAAGCCAACTAGACGGATGTGGGGCCACCACAAACAGCACACAAGGTTCTCTTTACCTACTTATGTCTCATTCCATCCTACTGTGCCACCCAAATTTTAAAAGATTATTTATATTCAATCTATTTGAAAATTAAATCCTCACATACTTCTGTAGCAATCTGCTGTTGAAGCTCTTCACTGATCATGTAGCTTCTTTTTTAAATGCTGAAAGTAGAAGGAATTGCACTTTCATAAACATTTTTCCCGCTAAAAAGGGTCACAGCAGCATGCCAAAAGTTATTTATATGGCAAATAGGTAAGACACAATGTCATCTCCTACCCCCTTTGCTCACCCCTAATTCCCATCATATTAATGATTTACAACACAATCACAACCCTTGTGAAATCATCCCACAGGCCACTTGCCAGAACAGTGATTGCAGGTTGTTGTTTTTTGGGGGTTTTTTTGGAGGTGAAGGAGCTATTGTGAGGAGGACAAGAATTCCTTCCCTTCCTCTCACTTCCTCCCTCCCTCTATTGCAAAGCTCCAGAAATCTAAGGGCTTGTCTACACTACCAGTCAGATTGATGGGCAGCAATCAATCTAGCAGGGGTCAATTTATCGAGTCTAGTATAGACAAATAAATCGACCACTGATCGCTCTAGTGTCGACTCTGACTCCACCTCAATGAGAAGTGCAAGGGTCTCCCATCAACACACTGCAGTGAAGACACCGCGGTAAGTATATCTAAGTATGGAGCTGAAGTTGCGTAACTAAGATCGATCCTCTCCTCTCCTCCCCCCACAACCTGTAGTGTAGACCAGACCTAAGAGAGAGAGAGTCCCTCATCCTAGAACTCACTCCCCATGTCAGTTGGGGAAAAAACAATCTTCTGATTTACATAATGCCCTGAAAGCCATCCTTCTATTCAAGCTTCTCTTTTTGGCAGATAGCAGGGTGAAGAGATGAGGTTATATTGTAGTTTATGGGGAGATGGGAGATAAGAGTTTGAATGACATTTCTAAGCCAGTTATATTATACATATCAGAACTGTAGAAATCCAAAGTGGATTGGATGATCTCTTTTTCCATCTCATTATTAAAGCAGGAATGTTTATCGAACACCTGTTTTTGAGTGTTTTTCTGTAATCTAATTTTAACGTCCCAAGTGATGGGGCTTCAAGCACTCCAGAGCCAATTAATTTCACTGTCGTGATGTTTTTCACAGATTTCCTCAATTTCTATTCGCCCTCAGTGTTCAGCAAGATATTTCAGCATTTTTCCCTTTTATGTCTCTCAGACAAGCTATACATATTTAAAATGTTAATCTTTCATAAACTTATGTTCATTCTTTTTTCTTTTCCTTGAATACAATCCAGTACTGAAAACAAAATTTTATATGTGGTTGCATCAGATCTCTATATTCACTGAGAGGATGCCATTGTATAAACAGCTTAATATTGCAACAGACTTCATTGCTGTCACATTACACTACACTCATGACCAATTTGCTGTCCATCATCATTAGTTCTTCAGCTTTACTGTTTCCTAGGTTTTCCAACTCCAGTCAAGTGTGTTTCAGATTACCCTCCACATCTATTGATTTGCATTTTTCCATCTTCAGTCACTGCGGAGAAACTAACAGAATTCTTTGCTTCAGGGGTCACGGTTGAGGATGTTAGGGACCTTGTCAAAGGCTTTGTAGAAATCTAAGTACACCATGTTCACTGGATCCCCCTTGTCCACATGTTTGTTGACCCCTCCAAAGAACTCTAACAGATTAGTAAGATGTGATTGCCCTTTACAAAAACCATGTTGACTTTTGCCCAACAATTTATGTTCTTCTATGTGTCTGACAATTTTATTCTTTACTATTGTTTCAGCTAATTTGCCCAGTGCTGACATTAGACTTATTGGTCTGTAATTGCCAGGATCACCTCTACAGTCCTTTTTAAATATTGGCGTTACATTAAATATCTTCCAGAAGCTGATTTAAAGGACAGGTTACTAACCATAGTTAACAGTTCCGCAACTTCACATTTGAGTTCTTTCAAAACTCTTGGGTGAATGTCATCTGGTCCCCGTGACTTGTTACTGTTAAGTTTATTAATTAATTCCAAAACCTCCTCTAATGACACTTCAATATGTGACAATTCCTCAAACTTGTCACCTATAAAGCACAGCTCAGCTTTGGGAATCTCCCTAACATCCTCAGCCGTGACTCCTGAAGCAAAGAATTCTGTTAGTTTCTCCGCAATGACTTTATGGTCTTTAAATGCTCCTTTTGTATCTCGATCGTCCAGGGGCCCCACTGATTGTTTAGCAGGCTTCCTGTTTCTGATGCACTTAAAAAACATTTTGTTATTACAGTACCTTTTGAGTTTTTGGCTAGCTGTTTTTCAAACTCATTTTTGGCTTTTCTTTTCTTATTACATTTTTACACTTCATTTGGCCGTGTTTATGCGCCTTTCTATTTACCTCACTAGGATCTGACTTCCACTTCTTAAAAGATGCTTTTTTTATCGAATGCATTATTTGCAATTTTATTTTAAATAAAGCAATCAAGAGTGTCTGGCAATGTTTCTGTTTTAGAAAGCCATGTTACTTATTGCCCATGATTCCAATAAACTCTAAATGTTTAGTAATTTGATGGTAATCTTGTTTTGGGGCGAAAAAAATCCATTTTACTTCCCCTCACTCGCACGCTTCCTCCCCCCCCCCCCCCGCCGGCCCTCCACTCGCACGCACCCCCCCGCCAGCCCCGCTTTGCCTCAGCCCCCGAACTCCTTCTGACACCCTCACCAGCGCAGAATCCCGCGGGGATCCCCACAGCGCCCCCTCCTCGCCCGAGGCAGAACTGACCGGTACGAGGGGGCTGATCCGCCCCAGCGGGAGACACGCCGGCCGCAGACTACCTCCGCCGGCTTCCACCACCTTCCGCTTCCGCAGGGTTCTACGCATGCGCGCACGGATGGCGGAGTAGAGACACGCTGAGCGCAGCGGCCAACCACACTGAGGGCGGGAGCGTACAGTGCTGGCTGCTGGGTGCGTTCTACTCCCCGCCGCGCGCGCTCTCTTCGGCCGCCCATTCCGGTCCTCAACTGCACCAGACCCGGGCGTGGCGGCTGGAGCAGGGCACAGGAGTGACGTGATATTTGGGGCAAACGCCTGTCAGAGTTAGATTTTCCACTCCCAGCGTTGCCAACCCCGAGCATTCCAAAGGCCTTTAGCCTCAGGCCTCCCCAAAATAATGAGACTGGCTTAAAAAAAATAATAAGATTAAAACAAATGTTAAAGTTGGGTTTCTTTTTTTATTTGCTTTCTGGCTTTTGAGCCATTTGGGTACAGTCAGGTGGCAGTTTCAATCTTTTCTCTGCAATTGTGAGGACTATAAACTAACCAAGTTGAAATGAAAGCTGAGGTTTTCATGTAATCACTTGACTCCAGGAGCTGGGGCTTTAGGAATGTGAGACCTTTAAAATCATGAGGAGCAGGAACAGCCCTACTTCAGGCTTGCAGCACATGCACTCCCACATGAAAGCTACGCATGCAGAAATGTTCTCTTTCTCTCTTGAATACCTCTGCTTGTATTCATAGTATTCCTCTTGTGGGAGGAGTGGAGAAATATGTTTATTCATGGACAACAAGGAATAATTTTTAATTGGCATGGTGGACTCTGACAGACACATTACAGATATGATTGATAAATAAGATCTGCTACTTAAGGTGGAACAAAAAAGTTTTAACCAACATTTGAATTAACATACGTATATCAATTCACACTGGTGATTCTATATTTATCTTCTCTCTGACTTCCATGTTAAGTTTGCTCAGGTTACAGGTCTAAAGATTAATATTCCAACTACCAGATTCTTAATGCAGAAAATAAGCTTATTGTTGTTGTTATTGTTTATGTAATACAATAAGCATACATTCATGTTGCAAACAAGTAGCAAGACATGGTTCTTTCCCCAAAAACATACAGTTTAAGACCCTGAGCTTACAGTTGACTCCTGTGCAGACCCTAGTTGAAGTCAGCAGGGCTCTGGTCTGGACTGGCACAAGGGTCCACAGGGCAATCAGTGGAGGAACAGGATCTAACTCGTTCAAATGCAGCGTGCAAGATAATGTGCTGTGTGTTGTATTGGCATCTTACATCAACAGCAGTAATAATGATTCTGTGATTCCAATAGCTGACAATTTCCTTTATGATGCATAAGAAGGACTAGAACATTACTTGCTCTTCAACAGTTATCTTGGTTCTGGAGTGCAAACAGGCACATAAATAGGTTTTTCTTAATAAGACAAGCAAATATGACTTAAACACACGCACACAACATATGAGTAAGACATTTTTATATTGTCACTTTTCTGATCACTTTAGAATGGGCTTTACTCACAAAAATGGGGCAAAGAGGGAAGTAGAAAAACCTAAAGAGACCTCTTTTGTCCAGATCTTGCTGAAATGCTATTTCCTTAATACTGATTTAAATCTTAAATTGATCCTCCTCCACATTAACCATCAGTAGTACCTTAAAATGTGTATACATTCCCAAATGAAAAAAATAAGCTAAATCTGTATCTCTCCCTTTGCCTCCACAAAGTCACACACTGTGATTTTACAATGAGATGGTGCCACCATGCATAAGCTCAGTGCCTCAATCTATATCTCTGGCTAGCATATTGGGCGTGATGAATTGAACAAAGGATTCCCTTATGAGACTGTTGGAGGAAAATTTTATTTTTAAAAGGTAATTCTGTCCAGAGATGGATTAGTGATGGCTAATTGCCACAGGCCGCTCGTAATGGACAGCAGTGTCAGCATTCTCATCTGGGAATCATGCCTTGAACACCCATAGCTGATGCACATGCATGATCTTTTGGCTATCTAGAGTCATCCCCATCTGTTTGAGTGGCAGGATTCCCAATCTAAATTGGTCTTATTCTTGCCCTAAAGCACAGATCCCACATAAAAATGGATGAATGGGCAGCCTGAAGAATAATATAATGACCATCTCTTTTACAGGAAGCTCTTCTTTAACAACACTAAACATTGAGGACACATACCTCTTTAAACTTGATCATAGTTGTTGACATGTATAAGCCAAAAAGAGAATATCTGAGAAGTAAAGATGAATTCGAATTCAGAAGGATTTCAAGCTTTCATCAAGACTTTATTGCAGGATAAGGTTATCACTCATCCTAATTTGCTCAAGATTGCCAGTCATATTGTTCAGGATATTTTCTAATGTACCAGGTCAATGTTGCTCTGATGTAAGCATGTATGGTCTTAGCTGGGATTAGGGGTTGTATGGTGACCGAATGCAGCCTATTTCAATGACAGTGGAAACATTAACAAGCAGCCTATACATTTCAGTAAGACCAGGCAATACTGAAAAGGATCTGATTTAGGGTACAACATGGGGGCGAATAGAGGATGGGCACATGTGTGAAAGAGATTACAAAGCTGGCTATGAAAAATAGCCCCATGGCAAAAGGCCAATATGGAAGTCACTTCCACGTACAACAGACATGGCGGAGAGTTCATGACAGCTGCATAACGACTCAAGGACAGAAAAGGAGAAAGAGGATTTGAGGAATAAAAATGCAAGACAAAAGGAATCATGCTCTCTGCCGGGGAAAAAAAGGCTGACTGAAGTTAGTGAAAATACATACGAGATAATGGCAAAAAGATTTTCCCTTTTCCTGAGCAAACACTGGAGTATTGTTCTAGTCTGAAAATGATGATGTAAAATGCCCCCTTCATACTCAATAGTTCTGCATTCTCTTCCATCAGCTCTGCTAATTTTATTTACTAAAATAAGTTTTTACTATGATTTGCCCATTTTAGCCCTGCAGAACAAACACTCTGGGAGAGTGAGCTGTAGTGTATTGTGGCTTGCAGAACTATAACTAAGTTCTAGTTGCAGAATCTTTGGCTGGTGATGTGTGAACCAGAAAGAACCCAGCCTATCTTTCCACTTCCAAATTGAATTTTCAGGGATCAGAATTAGAAACACCCCCTTTATCCCACTCCCGATGTTTTTACCTGAAAACCAAACAGATATGCTGTGTATGTCATTGAGAAACAATAGATATGGAACCCCCTTTTTACATAGTCTCTAAGGTAGAGCTGTACCTTAAAGTAATATTGGCTTGTTGCACACATCTTTCCCTGCCTGTTTGGAACTGTGCAGCAGACCAGCATGGATTAGTTCATCAGTAAGGTATTTTGCAATGATTATGGAAAAACGTGCACAACAGAAACAGCTAATTTTGGTAGTTTCAGAATACTGCACAGTAGTGCAGAACCCTTCCTGGAGTTCCCTAATGTCTGTGTTGTGGTGTTGCTGTTGTTATTTATAAATTACCACAGGATCCACCATCTGTCATCATAAAATTTTTATTGGCACTCTGTAAATATTAAATCAGCATGCTAAAATCATGCCATGTGCAGTGGCAGCTGATGCTCTCTGATGGAGGTCACATGCAAGAGAAAGGCTTGCATTATGACTCCTATGATTCTTACTGCCTACAAGCACTCTGCTTCATGAGGATAGATTCCAATATTAAGTCTAGGCCCAGTCATACCCCATGATCCCTGTGCAGAATGGACTCTGTGCACAGAAATCACTCCCTTCGCATGGATAGGGAAATCTGCTGCATATAAGCACCATCCTCCTCTCCTGAATCCTGCTAAATTCTGAGTGAAATTCTGTTACTTCTCCTTTTTGCAGAACCATAGCATTAACTCAGGGGTAGGCAACCTATGGCACGTGTGCCGAAGGCGGTATGCAAGCTGATTTTCAGTGGCACTCGCATTGCCTGGGTCCTGGTCACCAGTCTGGGCAGCTCTGCATTTTAATTTATTTTAAATGATGCTTCTTAAACACTTTAAAAATTTTATTTACTTTACATACAACAATAGTTTAATTATATATTACAGACTTATAGAAAGAGACCTTCTAAAAATGTTAAAATGTATTACTGGCACACGAAACTTTAAATAAGGGTGAATGTATGAAGACCCAGCACACCACTTCTGAAAGGTTGCTGACCCCTGCACTAACCTCTTTCCTGAATGCTTTGCAAACCTCATTAACATATATAATAGACACTCTAATATCCGACGAAGTGGGCATTCACCCACAAAAGCTCATGCTCCAATACATCTGTTAGTCTATAACGTGCCACAGGACTCTTTGCTGCTAATATTAGACTGGTAGCAAAATTCCTCATGACACAAAGTGCCATGTTCTTGATTCACATTCTTGATGCACCAAGGAGGCTTTCATTTGTGACATCAGATGCTAGAAATGGGATGCTAGAAAAGGGGCTTGACATTTTCATGGGCACCATGTTGATCACCTGTTGGTCACCATGGCATGTGATGTCATGATGTCACACATTGAGATGTGGATGATGATTTTATTTTAACAGTGGAGATGTTGAAGGTGAAGAAAAGAAAGGAGCCTATAGAATTCTCCCTCTCTCTGACCCAGGAGCTAGGGGTTAAGGAGAAGACGAGAGAATACCCCTGGGATGGAATGTACAGAAATTTGGCTGCCTGCTGGAGAAAATATGAAAGCCTGCTGCCCTGTGGAGTCTGGAGAGGGAGGGCTATGCCAGGCCAATGGAAAGCCTGGAGTTTGTGGGGTTAATTTCTGGCAGGGTTCAAGGCAATTCAGGGAGGTACACCTCTACCTCGATATAATGCTGTCCTTGGGAGCCAAAAAATCTTACCTTATAGGTGAAACAGTGTTATATTGAACTTGCTTTGATCCACCGGAGTGCACAGCCCCCCCAGAGCACTGCTTTACCGCATTATATCCAAATTCGTGTTACATCGTGTGGCGTTCTAGTGAGGTAGTGGTGTATTGCTAGTTGGGCTCTAATTAAGTACAGATGAGCCTATTAAATCCAAACACTTTCACCTAGGAGAATGGGGTGAGTTTGAACAGTGTGCTAGTTCACAGTTTGTCTTTACCTGTTACATTTTGTCATTACCTTGGATTGTAAGATCTTTGCAGCAGGGTTTCTCTATATGTATGTATAGCACCTAGCACAACTGGGCTTCAATCTCAGGCCTGGTCCACACTACGCTGTTAAACCGATTTTAACAGCGTTAAATCGATTTAACGCTGCACCCATCCACACTACACTGCTCTTTATATCGATTTAAAGGGCTTTTTAAATCGATTTCTGTACTCCTACAAAACGAGAGGAGTAACGCTAAAATCAATATTACTATATCGATTTAGGGTTAGTGTGGACGCAAATCGACGTTATTGGCCTCATTCTTTTACAGTAGCTACCCACAATGCACCGCTCCAGAAATCGACGCTAGCCTCGGACCACGGATGCACACCACCGAATTAATGTGCCTCGTGTGGACGCGCACAATCGACTTTATAATATCTGTTTTATAAAATCGGTTTTAGCTAATTCAAATTTATCCTGTAGTGTAGACGTACCCTCAGGTGATGCCCTGAGCTGTTATTGCAAGGAATGCTGCTGGAGACTTTTGTTAAATTGAAGTCAATTTTGGTCCAACCAGAACACATACAGTAACCACTACCCTGGAGAAAATGATCTTGTGTTCAAATGTGACCGTCTGCTAGCCTTTCTCTTTCATTATGCTGCCTCTCATCCTCCGGACAGCCAGGTTGGAAAGGTGTTGGTGTTAGCTGATGTTACAGTGGTTCTGCATCAGTAGATGGTTTGTTATCATGACAATGCATTGTTAAAAGACCCTAAATAAGAGTAAACACAAAGCCAGCACAAAATACTGCATGCAACATCAGATTTCATTAGCTTTGTAGCAGGCGAGGCAGAATTTAGGTATCAATATAATTTTGTGAGAAAAGAGGATTATAGGCTAGTGTTTGACATAAGACTGTTGTTAATGCATTTGATTATTAAATTCTCAATTAAGAAAATAGTCTCTATATAAGATAGTGTTTTCCTAAAGGCAATTAAAATAACCAGAACCTCCACTCATTAATTTATTTTTAAGTATGTTGTCCACAGTTCAAATGGTCACGAATTAAAATAGAATGGAGAACTTCTAAAATATTTCCAAATTTCAAAAATGATTCAATAGAAGTTGCTAGGGGCTCTTTATGACCATGTACACTTGTCCTCTTTCATAAAGCAAAATCCTGTTAGCATCTGAGCATAACTTGCTCCTAATATAGAATTTTTAAAGACTCTGAAATCTGATGCAATTAACACATTCTTGATATTGCAGAATATAGTGCTAATTACATGCAACTGACCTCTGCAGGGTTAATTAAACATTCACCCAAAAAACTGTGGCACTAATCTAATTAGCAGTTACTACAGCTGTCATTATCTCTAAATTCACACCAAGGACCCAATCCTGAAAACCTTCCACATGCCGAACACTCTTTGATTTCTATGGTACTTTTGCACACAGACGACTTGCAAGATTGGGATGTAGGCACTTCACTCTATGGCCCAAGAAGTACAGTGCACATCCTCAGTATTGCCAACCCAAAGGTTACATTAAAATATCATGAGTCGGGCATCACAAAATCATGAGTTAGAGAGAAAAAAATTGGCACTCTTTTTATTTGCCTTCTTGTTTTTGAGCCTTTAAGGTGCACTGGAGTCACATCTTGATTTTTCTTCAGCCAGGAGGGCTAGACACTTTTTAAAAAAATGAAAGCTGAGATTCTCATATATCCACAAGACTCCAGGAGCTGGGGCTTTAAGAGAAAATACCAATTACTGTCAGATTCACAATAACATTGTGAGAGTTAGCGACACTGACAATCGCTTGATGACACACTCTGTTGTCTCAGAATTTTGCCTTACAATGGGGGATAAAGTTGGGAACACTGATGTTTTGTTTATTTTGAGGAACTAACTTTTTTCCCCTGAACTTGGGTTAAAATTAACACTAATGAGAGTTGCACAGCTACAATGTTGCAAGGTGAGTTAAAGGAGTGCAGAGGTGTTCCCTGATCACCAAAAAAATGGGAGTTTACTCTTTGCTTAGGTCTCCCACATGTATACAGTGTGTGGAGTAATGAAAAACAGAGCTGGGGATAGAAGGCATAGTCAGGCATTCAGAGAGAACGTGGGAAACCATAAAATACAGCTACCTGGGAAGCAGAGGGGAGTCCTCTGAGGAGACAAAGCCTATATACCCAGTACTATTTGATGTTATGGAAAAAGCATTTCTTCCTTTTGTTGTAACCTGTGCCTACTAAAGCTCACAAATGAAGCACTGGAGAAAACACTTGTGGTGAGAGACTTAATGGCAGATTGCTGGCTCACTCTCCCAGCTTACTCCTTGACGAAGTTGCTTACCGTTATAAAACTCAGATGTAAAGTGTAAAATAAAATGTTATTAGGAACAATGCTTTTTAAACAGAGATCATGAACCTTTATCACTCTATATATTGTTAGAATTATACCATATAATCAGTCCATTTATGGTTGGCCTGACACCATTTATACATTAGAGTCACTGGTGCAAAAGGAGAGGGAGGAAAGATTTGCATCTGGTAGACACTTTTTTTTAAATTATGATCTAGGTAAGCTGCCTCTTTAAAAATGGATTCATATATACAGGAGGATAATGGCACACTAATTATATGGCTGAATGTATTATGCACAAACTATTGCTACAATTCAGATCCAGGATCAGCAACTGAGAGGTCATTCAAACACAATTTTTAGTAAATATGTATTCAGAAGAGCTGTAGTCCAAGGATATACATATATATTTTTTTAAAGATAAGATTTACAATGGCACTGCAGTATGTGTGCAAATGAACTCACTAGTATAGAGTGGTAATTGGCTGAATTACTTCTGATTTCCAACTCTCATTATCCAAAAGTGAGCTGTTGGCAAGGCAGCAGCAGGGTGTCTGATCAGAAGATCTAGGAATAATACAGGAACAGACTGCCTGGTGCTCCCAAGGGAGTCAGGAAGGGTTGGAAATTGGATGAAGTCTAGGGTTCTGGAAAGCAGCTAGAGGAAAGGCTGGCTGGCTGCAAGAAGCGGCAGGAAGGAGAAAAGAAGCCAGAAGTTAGGCTAAGAACCATGGGTGCTGAGTGAGCCAGGACTAGAATCATGGGATAGTTTTACTAGTTATACAGGCATAGTATACTGCTATAGTCCCCGGGACAGACAGTCCCATTGTGATGTAAGAGTGGCTCTTTGGTTTTGCTTGAACCCCTTCACAAGCAACATAAATGAAAATGAAAAAAGTCATTCATATTAGAGTAACTGTGTCCATAGGGGGTTATACCCGTGTAACTATCAGTTTAAATTGACACCTTAAGTTATACCAAATAATTCTCTCCCTTATAGACAAGGCTTCAATCTTGTGGTTCCTGCACTGGTGCCTATCCCAAGACAGCTACCACCTCATTATTTGTTTGCTTCTTTAATGATTAACTATTTCACTGATTTTCAGCAAGACAAGAATACACAGCTGGAGTGCAAAACCTTTCAGCAAGAGTAGGAGAAAGTTACCAAACACAATTAGTCAATATCCATATCACATGGAAAGATTATTGAATCCTATGGCAATGTCCTTTTATTGAACATAATACTCAGAGGATATAGTCAAAGTATTTTCATATTACTGGAGTTCATTATGTATGTTGCAGATGATTTTCCCAGAGCTATCAAGTCACGTAGGCCAAGGTACCAATTCTCCCATCCTGGTGGAATAACAGCTTTCCATCACTGAAGGATAATGGACTTTCCACAAAGCCCAAACTAGCCACCTCTCTTGTTGGTCGGTTAGCTCTAGAAATGTAAGGAACATTCCCAGCAGTAACAGCAAGGATGGCTAACACAGAGGGTATGTCTACATCTACAATTTTGCAGCGCTGGTTGTTACAGCTGAGTTAGTACAGCTGTATAGGGCCAGCACTGCAGAGTGGCCACACTTACAGCAACCAGCGCTGCAAGTGGTGTTAAATGTGGCCACACTGCAGCGCTGTTGGGAGTGGTGCATTGTGGGCGGCTATCCCACAGAGCACCTCGTCCCTTTTCGGCGCTGTGGCTTGTGGGAAGGGGAAGGAAGTGTGATTGTCTTTCCGCTTCCTGTTCCTGTTCCAACGCCCCGTGGTGCTTTGGTACACATTCGGAGCAGTGTGGCAGCATTGTGATTGTACAGCGCTTTTTCTGCGTTTTTTTTTTAAAAATGGATCCTGAGCAGCTGACGACCTTATTGATGAATGTTGCCAGCACATCGCGCTTGGCAGTGGAGCTATTCCTTCAGCTGCAAAATGAGAGCGACAGTGAGAGCGACAGTGAGAGTGAGGAGTCAGACGATGATATTGAATCGCCTCACTGTGAAGACAGTAAATTGTTTGTAGCAGTAACAGACGTGCTCAGCTCTGTGGACCGGCGCGTTTGGGCTCGGGAAACCAGCACTCAGTGGTGGGATCAAATCGTCCTGCAATCCTGGGATGACGAGCAGTGGCTGCAGAACTTTCGGATGAGAAAAGCCACTTTCATGGCACTGTGTGCTGAGCTCGCCCCTACCCTGCAGCGCAGGGACACGAGATTTAGAGCTGCCCTGCCTGTGGAGAAGCGGGTGGCTATTGCAATCTGGAAGCTGGCAACTCCAGACTGCTTCAGATCGGTGGCGAACCAGTTTGGAGTGGGCAAGTCTACCGTTGGAATGGTGCTGATGCAAGTTTGCAGGGCCATTAATCGCACCCTGCTAAGAAGAACCGTGACTCTTGGGAACGTGCAGGACATTGTAGATGGCTTTGCAGAAATGGGGTTCCCTAACTGTGGAGGGGCAATAGATGGGACACATATTCCTATTCTGTCACCACCCCACCTGGCATCAGAGTATGTTAATCGCAAGGGGTATTTCTCCGTGGTTCTGCAAGCGCTTGTGGATCACCGTGGCGTTTCACTGACATTTACTCAGGATGGCCTGGAAAGATGCACGATGCACGTATATTTCGGAACAGTGCCCTGTTCAGGAGGCTGAGGGCCGGGACTTTTTTCCCAGACCGCAAGATCACAGTAGGGGACATCGAAATGCCCAATGTGATCCTTGGAGACCCCGCTTACCCCTTAATGCCATGGCTCATGAAACCATATACAGGGAAGCTTGACAGGAGCAAGGACCGCTTCAACTACAGGCTGAGCCGGTGCAGAATGACTATGGAGTGTGCTTTTGGCCGTTTGAAAGCTTGCTGGCGCTGTCTTTATGGGAAGCTAGATTTGAAGGAAAGCAGCATCACCGCTGTTATATCCGCGTGCTGCACCCTCCATAATATTTGTGAAGGGAAGGGTGAAAGATTCAGTGAGGAATGGACCTCCGAGGTTCGACGCCTGGAGGATGAGTTTGCTCAGCCAGAGAGCAGGGCTAAAAGGGAGGCCCAGGAAAGGGCTTCAAGGATTAGGGATGCTTTAAGGGAGCAATTTGATGCTGAGAGCCAACAGTAATGTTTGGTGCATTTGATGTGCTTTGCTTTACCTTGCTGTGTAATATTTACCACTTCCAGCAACAATAAAACGTAGTGAAAGAAATAGAAAAAAAAACTTTATTCAATATACAATACATAACAGGCAAGGGGGTAGGGGTGGTGGACTGTACATTTACAGGTTTTAATATGTCCTATTTTGATCAATATTCACTGTCTGCTGCACTTCAGCATTACTATGCTGCAGAATAATGGGGGTGGACTGAACAGGGTAAGAATTATAGTTATCAGGGCTGGTAGGAGATCTTATAGGAGTTGGGGGCAGCTGGGGATAATATGGAACTGGCTGCTGGAGAAAGTTGTTTTGTGGAAATACTGGGGAACAAGGAAGAGGGCTTTGGGAGGGCTGTGGGTTACCACGGTACATATTTGTCTGCATGGCTACAAGAGACTCGAAAGACTCAGTTTGGCGAGACAGGAGGCTTATCATCTGCTTTGTGGGTTTTTTGGCAGACAATTCCTTTCTCTTGCTTTCTGTTTGCCTCCATTCATGTACACTCTTTCTCCATTCATGTACAGTCTTTCTCCAATCCTGTACACTGCTTCTCCATTCATACGTCTTCTCTCTCCATTCCTCTGTATTCCTACTTTCTCTGTTGTAGTGGCTCATAACAGACTTGATCAATTCCTCTTTTGATTTCCTAGGATTCCGTCTCAAGTTCTGCAACCTACGTGAGGCCGGTGATACGGCTGCAGTAGTCAAGGTCCCTAGAAAACAGAGATAGAACCATGTAATACACAGAGGCATCATTGTTTATTATCACAGTTTGAAGGACTTTTGAGACTTTTGGTAGCATCCTTCTCACATACCTCACATAACACAAAGAGGGCAGCAAGCTAAGTCATGGTGAGCAATGGGGTGAGTGGTTTTGCCCCGATTTCCCCTTGGGAGTGGGAATTGACCACTGTGTCACTGGGGTTTATCAGCAATGGGTACAGGGGGTAGCTGGTGTCCTGAAGAAGGGACAGCAGTGAACAGGAAGGTGGTGAGCTAGCTTGGGGGGGGGGGTTTCTTTGGTCCGTGTTCACGCCGTCCTGACGGTGGGGGGAGGGGGAAACGCGGTGCTGGATGCCTGCTCGGAGGGGGGGTGGGGAACACCAGAGCACACCGCGTGGCTGCCTACGTGCTGGGATGGGGGGTGGGAAACACGGGAGCACACCGCGGGGAAGGATACCTGCTTGGAGGGGGAGTCGGGGAACACCAGAGCACACCGCGGGGAAGGATACCTGCTTGGAGGGGGGGTCGGGGAACACTGGAGCACACCGCGGGGCTGGATGCCTGTTTGGAGGGGGGGTTGGGGAACACCGGAGCACACCGCGTGGCTGCCTACGTGCTGGGAGGGGGGTGGGAAACACCAGAGCACACCGCGGGGAAGGATACCTGCTTGGAGGGGGGGTTGGGGAACACCTGAGCACACCGCGGGGCTGGATGCCTGCTTGGAGGGGGGGGTCGGGGAACACCAGAGCACACCGCGGGGAAGGATACCTGCTTGGAGGGGGGGTCAGGGAACACCGGAGCACACCGCGGGGCTGCCTACATGCTGGGAGGGGGAGTGGGAAACACCGGAGCACACCGCGGGGAAGGATACCTGCTTGGAGGGGGGGTTGGGGAACACCAGAGCACACCGCGGGGAAGGATACCTGCTTGGAGGGGGGGTCGGGGAACACCGGAGCACACCGCAGGGCTGGATGCGTGCTTGGAGGGGGGGTTGGGGAACACCGGAGCACACCACGGGGCTGGATGCCTGCTTGGAGGGGGGGTCGGGGAACACCAGAGCACACCGCAGGGCTGGATGCCTGCTTGGAGGGGGGGTTGGGGAACACCGGAGCACACCGCGGGGCTGGATGCCTGCTTGGAGGGGGGGTCGGGGAACACCAGAGCACACCGCGGGGAAGGATACCTGCTTGGAGGGGGGGTTGGGGAACACCGGAGCACACCGCGGGGCTGGATGCCTGCTTGGAGGCAGGGGTCGGGGAACACCGGAGTACACCGCGTGGCTGCCTACGTGCTGGGAAGGGGGGGCGGGGAAACAGAGCGCCATGGGCTGGGGAACCGTGAATCTGGCGCCCTGCACTCAATTATCCCTAAACTCTCAACAGGGTTTCCTACTGCCAGACATATCACTGCTGCGTGTTACCTGGGAAGAGAGGGAGGGTCTTCTACAGGAATGTGGATACCGCCCTGGCCCCTATGCAGCTTGCCTGTGTGCAGCCATGGTCCCCCCACCCCTCGCTGCACAGTGGATCGGACGAGTTAGCCTGACCGGGACAGGGACAACGGTGGCTCTCCCGATCAATTTGAGAAAGCAAATTGCAAACGCTCTTGCAGCAACATTTCAAGAGATTACCGAGGCAGATTACAGAGACATGATAGAGCAAATCAATGGGCTATTCCACGTTTAGGCATGCATGCAGGCAGCCATAACCAAAAGCCTCCTCTCCCAAAACATTGAAATCTACTTACCACAAGCACGATCCTCAGCTTCCTCCTCAACATCAGCTTCCAGCTGCTGCGACTGGCTAGCCTCCTCCGGGCTTGAGAAGAGCTCCTGGCTGCATGTGTCCTGGGACTCCGGGGTGTCTCCCTCCACGCCAGTAGCCTCACTGTCTCCGTCCTCTACAACATCCCCCACTGCTCCCTGCTCTGAACTCTCCATCGTGCTCCTAGGATTGGCAGTGGGGTCACACCCAAGTATGGCATCCAGCTCCTTGTAAAACCGGCAGGTTGTGGGGGCAGCTCCTGAGCGGCGATTTCCCTCACGGGCTTTGCAGTAAGCACTCCTCAGCTCTTTAATTTTTACCCTGCACTGCAAGGCGTCCCGTTCATGGGTCCTTCTCATCAAGGACTGCGATATCTGCCCATACATATCATAATTTCTCCTTCTGGAGCGCAGCTGTGTTTGCACAGCCTCCTCTCCCCAAACACTAATGAGGTCCTGCAGCTCTGCATTGGTCCATGCTGGGGCTCGTTTGGTGCATGGAGGCATGGTCGCTGAGTGATTGATAGATTAATTGCACTCCACACCTGGCTGAGCAAACAGGAAGGGGATTTTTAAATTTCCCGGGGCATTTAAAGGAGGGGTCAGGTGAGCACAGGGCAGTGGAGTTTGCTTGATTACCAGAGAGGCTTCTTCAGGTATGCTGGGATACCTGCTTATGCCACAGAGGTCAACAAAAACACTGGTGAGTCCAGCGCTGGATCCTCTACACCCGAGGCTCGACCGGGTGTACGGCCTGCGCTGCAAACAGGGAGTTGCAGCGCTGGTAGTGCCGTGCAGGTGTGTACACATCCTAAGTTGCAGCACTGTAACCCCCTCACCAGCGCTGCAACTCTGTAGTGTAGACAAGCCCAGAGACACATAGGGAATCAAAGTGATTCAGGCGTATGCCTCCTACTTACAAGGTTTTTATTAAGGGCCTGATTTTGGTTCATCACAGTTTTACACTGGTGTCATTCCACTGACTTCAATAGCTTTACTTCTGATTGATATCAGTGTGAGATCAGAATCAGACCCTAAATGCTTTACAGAATGAGTCACAGTTATTTTATTCAAGTTATTTTACAAAAATGTTGGTTATAAATTTCAGGTTCATTTACTTTACAAAAATAGCATAACAATCCCAACGTTCATAAATATTGTATTTTGTTCCTGCAAATTCATAACATTTTGCAAGTCACCTTCCATTGAGTGGGGTATCCCTTCCACTTATTCAAATAGTAAGTGAACATATTCAAATCATCATATTGCAGGGAAAGATCCCGTAAATTACTCCCATAGAGATGACAATAGAGTACACACAGCAACATTCCATTCCTCCTTGTCACATTAGCATCTATTTTGCACAGTACTGTAACTCAATTTTAAGAAACATCTTTGATCATTTAAAGTTGATTCTGGTAGCCTTATTCATCTGAATCATACCTTACTCTGTTGACTGTCCCATTTCAAGGTACTACTGAACATGAATGAGGGCAGCAAAAACCAGTCTCTAAATGAGTATTTAATTGATCTCACTCCCACCCAGTTATTGAGCTCAGGGCCGGCTCTAGCCATTTCGCTGCCCCAAGCATGGCGGCACCCCGCGGGGGGCGCTCTGCTGCTCGCCAGTCCCGCAACTCAGGTGGACCTCCTGCAGGCTTCCCTGCAGATGCTCCACCAGAGCCGCGGGACCAGCGGACCCTCCGCAGGCACACCTGTGGGAGGTCCACTGGAGCCACCTGCCGTCCTCCCAGCAATCGGCAGAGCGCCCCCCGCGGTATGCCACCCCAAGCACGCGCTTGGCGCACTGTGGCCTGGAGCCGGCCCTGATTGAGCTGTCTTCAGCATCACCAGAAAGTCCTCCAATGCAAACATGTCAGCAGCTAGGCAACTGCTTCATACTTTCTAATATTTTAAAATACTCCATTGTTAGTAGTATTTGTTACACAAACATTCTTTCTTCTCATGTAATAGTAATACTATATAGGACCTGATTCTCCTCTTACACTGGTGTAAATCAGGATTGACTCCTTAGAAGTCAATGGAATTACATGTCACCTTCAACCCTGTTTATGCTATGGATATTTCTCAAAGATTTCCCACCATTGCTAATGGTGGCTCACCTCCATCAGTGTTAGCAATACTGGGAATATCTGTTATAGATGAGGTCACCAATTGCTGCGAACATTTTAAATAAAGATGCTCAGAAAATGCCAGTTCTTTAAGGGAAACTTTTGTTCATCAAAAAAACAATTTTGACCAAAATGAAAATTTTGAGCAATATTTTTTATTTAGGTTGAAAAGTCCTTCAATGAAAAAAAGAAAAACACATCAATGAAAATAATTAGACTAGCTCTAACTTTAAGTTGCTTTGTTGCTTAGACTTAGGCTTTGTCTTCAGTGCAAAAAAAAAATGTGATTTTACATTGAGATAGCCTCAAGATCACCATCTCAGTGTAAAATGCTAGTGGAGACATGGCACTGTAGTTTTACCTCAGTGCAGCTAGTCAAGGTTAACCCCATGTGAGGGTTGACCTTGACTAGCTACATCACAGTAATAACTATCTGTGCTGTTACTCCATTATTACATTGAGTTAGCTATCTCAATGTAAAAAACACACCTCTTTTTGCAGAGAAAAGTCTGGCTCTGAGCAGGTCTAATCAACATGGTGTTTAAAACAGTGGTGACAGCTTTTGGCTCATATATGCTCAGGATCTCAACTTCGCTGACACCAGTGGAACTGACCCAGTGTAGCAAGAAGGTAACATTTTGAAGAGATTAGACTTCCACATCATGCTCCCCTCTCCCTCTCTTTCACACAGGGAAACATCTTATACATTTCAGGTAACATCCATGATGTAAAGAGATAATCTACATCTTCACATGGTTGATGAAGGTGTTTGACTAAAATCATAGTTTTTTTTTCTTTGCAGATGCCAATGATTATGGAGTTTAAAGGTGCTTTTAAGCAGATTAATTGTGCTCATATACATTTGAATGCAAGTCTGAATGTAGGGGTCCTATATCAGAATCTTTAATCTTCTGAATCTCACACTTGCAATCCTCCACAATCATGACCACCTTAACAACGGCAACAGACCTGGTGCAGTTCAGTTCCAAGCGTTTCATGATGAACTTGGTAGGCAAGCAGTGGGAACAAAAGGTGTAAAGACGATCTTCTGGGCCAGGAATGTGAAAGGAACTACACTTCCCAAAGCACAAGTTGTTCTGCACCACCACCTTTTCACAGTTCTCATGCACAATACTCTGAAACGGCAAACAGGTTGCAGTTACTACCTAGCATTGGCATTGTAAACACTTGTTGGCCCTGATCCTCCTTTCTTTGCACATTGAAAACTCCCATGGACTTTGCTGGAAGATGTAGACACAAAAATAATGGAAGATTGGGCTTATACAACTAATATATAAGTTTCTTATCTTACTGTTAGTTACTGTAGAATTCACACCATTTACAAATTATTTTAAGTAGCAAAAGAATTAAAGTAGTTACCTAGTGATATTGCCCACTTACTTGGACAGTGTTACTATAATATATAACTTGACATTTATGTGTATCATATTTGGTTCAAAGGGCCTTTATGTTTGAAAAATCACTACCAAATTTGAGTTGTGTCTGTAATATTAAGCACTGGTCTGTGCTGGAAGTTATAACTTCTTTGACTAGGACCAGTTGGTTGACTTTAACCAACATAGTTATGAGCCCAAGTGTGGACGCAATTATACCAGTATAAAGATGCCTTATACCAGGGTAGCTATTCCACATCCCAGACTTGAATCAACTAACCTGATATAAGCACTTTTATACTGGCATAACTTTGTCCATATTAGGGAGAGGTTAATGCTTTAATAATACCAGTATAGTTAAAGTGATACAATCTTCTAGTATAGAAAGGCTTTACTCCTCATTTTTAGTAGAACAGGTCAAGAATTTGAGTTTAGCCATAAAACCACAAACAAACCCCTGAATAACTGCACTGAGACTGATTGTATAAATGAACTTACTGTTCTTTCTGCTGTTCAGGCTAAACCAGGAAATATGATTTGTGTTTGATTACAGATAAAAAATAACCCCTCCTGCTCATTGTATATTGATTACATTGGTTCCCAGACCTGTATTCAGCAATGTGACTCATTGAACTAAAGCAAAAGATTTTTTTCAGTACTATTGGATGTCTATGAAGTGGTCTTGCTGCTAGCAAATGGAATTGACCTGTCAGGAAATACAGATGAAACAAGAGAGTGAAGCTTGTGAAGGCAGAATGATGGGAGCAAATACTGCTAATGGGTCTCTTGCCTGAGACCTGTTCTTACCTGGGAAAAAGGCAGCGTCCTGCAGGTCTCCTGGTACATCTCATTGGTCTTGATTGGCAGAACAACCTCCTCAGAAGCTGAATTTTTTTTAAACATGAAATGGTCCCAGAATTTTTTAGCATCTTTCCTGTAGGGGGGCTCAGCTTCCTTCTTGTTGACTGAGTCTGAAGGTAGGAAGTGCCTCATGCTTTCAGAATGGGAGGTCTCTTTTGGTGCAGTCCAGCTTCCCAGATCTCGGTGCATATCAAGCTCTACATATGGAAGGATAAATCTGGATGATTTTTTTTCTCCTTGCTTCCTGCTCTCTGTTGCCAGCTTTGGGGCTGCTACAAATAAACTTGGTTCTTCTAGGATTTCTTCATAGTCTATGGGATCTTGCACCAGCAACTTGCCAGGGCCCTCTCTTTCAAGCAAATCTTTATCTTGGTAGAAAAGGTGCTGAATTCTTCTCTTGTTCCTTTGCAGCTCTCTGCCTTGTCCTGTTGCTCCAAGACCTGAGATCACGAGCAGAGGAAGCAGCAGCAGAAACATACTAATCTTACTTGTGTGAACTTTTAATTTAAAAGTCCTGCAGTTTCAAGTGAGCGAAGGAAGCAGCGTGTAGTCTGCTAGCTTTATAAAGGAACTAAAGTCATTCTGTGGATGCTGTGGGAGATGGGGGTAGGGGCTACAAAGGGGAGGACCCAGGGTAACCAGTTAAACTCATTTACTGTAGATTATAATTATGATAAGAGAATTTCTGTTAATTCAACCCATCTTTTACTCCTGGATGTGTGTATTAGAAGTTCCTATCTAAAACCTGGTTCCCCAGGGGGGTGATTAGTTGGAAAAAAATGTTTGGATAAGTTGTTTAGCTGTAGTCTGGAAATGTGGAAAAGTTCCTGAATGTTTATTAGCTCATTCAACATGTCCTTTATATTTTTTCACATAATCTCACATACCATCACAGCAGAATCAAAAAGGGATGTCCTATTGTGATGAAACATCAGAGAAAGCAAGGGCGATAAAACAATTTCAAAACATGAAGATAGATTTGTAGACTTACATAGAGATACCGGCACACATTTTCAAAAAAGATCCTTAATTTAGATGCTTCATGTTTTCAGATCTATCAATTAATTTTGGGTGCCTTGGATATTAAGGTACCCTATCTAGGACTTAATTTTTTGACTTGAATTAGATTTCAGCTTCTCAGAATCTATGGAAAATCAGGCCCCACGTATCTGAAGCTGGGCAATCAAAAATGGAGGCACCTGAATTTAGTGCACACTTCTGAAGATTTGGCACTCAGAGACTTTTTGAAGCTCAAATAGTGAGTCACTGGCATGAGTGAGAACAGCATCTTGTTAATTTTCCACCATATCACCCTGTCTCTCTCATGTAAGGGAGAAATAACATGTTTGTACATGAATAAAATGGACATACTTTTAACAAAACTGTATTAACAATTAATTCATTAAATAGCAATATGATACAATATATCTGTTCATACATATTCACATCTTCACATTCAGAATAGCTGTTCAAAGATGTGACATGCAATTCCCGTAGAGCCTAGTCCTTCAGCACATAGTCCAAAATCTAGCAAAACTCCCATTGGCAACTAAACCATATAAATCTGGATAATTTTTGATTAACAAAGCAGAAAGTGTGGTACCACCAACTCCCAAGAATGCTGTTCTGGGCTTATGTCATATATGCCTTTTAGCGGTTCCATCTGAAAACTAATTTGCCTCTAACAATTTATACATTAGATTGGATTATAAACAATATTCAGACAGCCCCAGTTTAAGAAACCACTGCTGTTAGCTACATTGTGTTACATAAATAATAAATTGTGCTAACAGCATTCTTAATCAAGATGTTTCTAATCTATAGGTATGTTGGAAATATCTGTCGAGGACAATTTTTTTCTCACTTTTGAAACTTGCATGAAAGAATTGCCAAAAGACAAGAAAGAGATTAAAACCATGCAGGTTTTAGTTTAAATTGTGCACCTATAGATCCCAGGTTAGACCAATACAACAGAAAACCCTCCTCAAACTATAACACCTATTATTTTTGAAGATGAATACCAATACTTGCCATTTTAGTACTAGTATTTAGTGTCTACACATCCTTGATTCCACTTGAATATCAATAAGCTGTTAGACTGACTTAAATCAAGGTGCTGCCAATCTGAAGATTAGTGTTAAAGACTTAGTTAATCTATGATAAATGAATGTCATTATTTGTCTTTCACCTCAGAGGGCTTAGTTTATTGCCCTCTAATTGGACTAAACCTATTGCCCTGCAAAGTTCTTGTGAGACACTGACTTGCAACATTTATTGTTGCTATGCATGTGCATTACAACATCACTAGTGCAAAGCTATTTGAGATTTAGACCTTGTCTTCACCATAAGGTTAACCTGAATTATAATTCAAGTGTTGCTCTAAACTTGTGTCCCATCACATACAAAAACTTATTACTCAGGCATGGCGGTGATTCCAACTTGAGTTGGCCAGCCCAACAGGGTATATAGGCTTCAGCTTAAACCACAAACCACGATAAGATATGCCTCCAGAAGTCTTAGTGCCACACACTAATGGTGACAAGCCAGTGTGGCCATGGCAGCTCACATGCTAAATCACAATGCAGCCACTCTCACTTGAGCTGGACTAACTCAAGATGGGTAACTCAAGCGTAGAAAACTTAAGTTAACTGTTCAGTAAAGACATACCCTAAACATAAGGTCTTAAATCTAATTTCCTATTTTTAGTGTCTAATAACTTTAACTGATATAATGTACTAAAATTTCTCCTATCTAGTGCAAGTTGAATAATAACCATTATAAATTATTTAACACGTTTTCTGACATTAAAAAAGTCAATTATATTTTAAGATTATTAATTTAGCTACAGGACTGGACTGATAATAGACAGATTTATTTGTATCTTGGCCAACACACCTGGTATTGAAACAGGAGACAAAAAGGAGTTTTCACCAGCAAAGCTATTTTTCACTTGCTTTGTTTAAGCTGGAATAGCCCTAAAACAGATTAAAAATGTTAAATTTTGGCCATGATCTTGAAAACACAATTCTATGCAAATGCATAGTCCCATTGCCTAAGGACACTCATATGCAAATTTGCAGGAGAGTGAGAGAGAAAGAGTGCTTGCATATGTGTGTGTCCTGATCCGGCTCCCCTGAAGTCAACAGAAAGACTGTCAGCAAAGAAGGTACACATGAGCAAAAGCAAAGTATTGCATACACGCTGTGCATTAGGTCATTTTATTATTACAATTATTTATAGTTCAGTAGCACCTAGAGGTTAGTGGCAGAGCTGGGGAAAACACCCAGGTTACCTGAGTTCCAGGCCAGTGCCCTAGCCACTGGATCATGCTGCCTCTCTGCAAGTATAATGCAGGGGTCTATACTCAGCCCTTATTTCCTCCAGATCCTCCCTGAATAAGGTAAGATAACTTTCCCCAGCAAACTCGGAATAGAATCTTTGGTAATAATACAAAATATTTACAAATCCATTCCTTGAGACAAAAAATAACTATCTGCAACGGATGTTGGACTAGGGAGACTGTCATTATAACCCAGTAAAGCAACTGTCACATTCCTACAAAACGCAGTATAGCAATATATATATACACAACTATATTTTTTCTGCTTCAGTATTTGGGTAAGGAGTATTGTTGCTCCATTTTGGATGTTAAATTTTGTGGGCTAAATACCAAGCTCAGATTCAAACAGACTTTCCCCCCATAGTAGCATTTTTTTTTTAGTACACTGCTATCACTTGAACTAGTCACCATTAATGCTTTCTAATCTTTTAAAGCACAGAGATCTACAGGTGACAAGTGCTTTGAAAATGCAAAGTATCATTATTCATTTGCTTCAGATTGTTCAGTCGTCATGGACATAAATTGAGTAATTAGTTACACTGCCAATTGATGCCTAAAAATAATTCTTAGGCAATGGTGGAATTATTTTCCCTCTGTTGAGCTAAATAGAGTCATTATAGTATAAATTATGAACAACCCTTTAAACTTCTATCCAGAGAAAACTTTTAAAGAACCCATTTAAAGACCTCAGAACTAATTAAATACTACTTTACAGTGCCTTCCCCAGTTATTATACATTCCAAATAAAACCCTCTTTTTATATAGTTCATTGAGTTTTTTAAAAGGCAGAAAGAGTCATATACATGCCTTTCATAGTACAGTTACAATAACTAACCCAATAGGCCTGTGAGCGATATAACAAGACAAAAAAGATGATGGCTTTTACATCTTTACAATTTATGTACATCACCTATTTCCATTGCAGTGAGGTTCTTAAAATTTTTTGCTAATTTGTACAGCAGAATTTCATCCACATCTTTATAATGTTTTTTTTTTATAGGCTCATCCCAACAGGAATAAAACCAGCATTCCAAGCTGACGCCAAAATTTAGATCCTAAGTTTGAAAAGGTTGCCCTTGATGTACAATAAAATTGCAGTGTTAAATGTGTTGGTCCTTTAGCCTTACCATATAGTAAAAAAACCCAATAACATGGGCAAATCTACACAGAAATATTCATTTCAGAATGAAATAAGAAGCCCAACTACAGAACACAATTTTTAAGAGAGAATCCTAAAAAATGAAAGAGGAAAGAAGGGGGCAGGGATGACAAAAATAATTAGGAAAGAAGTCTGAAGATGTTTGGAATAAATATTTTTTATGAAATAAAACTTATGAGGTCAATTTTCTGATTAAACATTTCTGACATAAAGAATGAAAATAGTAAAAAGTAGCATAACTCTGGTATTGCAGCTATTTTAGTCCTACTATCACTTTAAGAGGCTATGCAGCATGCAAATGTACATGACTAGGGTGGGAAGCCCTCACCATAGGAACCCTAATCCTAGTTCCAAGTGCCCGACCATTAGGAAACCTAACCATAGGGCAGGAAGCCCTACCTATAGGAACCCTAACCCAAGCTCCAAGTGCCCTATCCTTAGGAACCCTAACCCTAGCTCTATGTGCTCCAGCCATAGAAACCCTAACCCTAGGGAGGTAAGCCCTACCCATAGGAATCCTAAACCTAGCTCCAAATGCCCTACCCTTAGGATACCTTACTCTAGTGCAGAAAGCCCAACACCTAGAGACGTTAACCCTAGCCCCAAGTATTCTACCCTTAGGAACCCTAACCATAGACAGGGCACCCTATGCTTAGGAACCCTAACCCTAGCTCCAAGTATGCTACCCTCAGGAACCCTAACCTTAGGACAGGGCGCCCTACTCATAGGAACCCTAACCCTAGCTCCAAGTGCCCTATCCATAGGAACCCTAAGCCTAGCTCCAAATGCCTTACCTTTAGGAACCCTAACCCTAGGACGGGAAGCCCGACGCATAGGAACCCTAATCCTAGCTCCATGTGTCCTACCCACAGGAACCCTAACTCTTGCTCCAAGTGCCCTATGCTTAGGATCCCTAAACCTATCTCCAAGTGCTCTACCCACAGGAACCCTAATTCTAGCTCTAAGTTCCCTACCCTTAGGAACCCTAACCCTAGCGCAAGAAGCACTACCCATAGGAACCCTAACCCTAGCTGCAAGTGCCGTACACTTAGGAACCCTAACCCTAGGGGAGGAAGCCCTACCCATGGGAACCCTAACTCTAGCTTCATGTGCCCTACCTATAGGAACCCTAACCCCAGGGGTGGCTCTAGGCACCAGCAAAGCTAGCACCTGCTTGAGGCAGCCCATTTGCAGGGGCGGCATGGGAGCTGAGAATCATCAGGACGCTCTGGGAACTGTAGTTCCTTGGTCAGCTCCCTGCCTATAGAGCCAGCCCTGGAGCAGGAAAGAACTACATTTCCCAGCAGTCTCTTGGCCACTACCAACTGGAAAGGAAGGAGGGGGACCTCATGGGGCAGCATGCTGTGAGTGCTGTGAATTGTAGGGAGACCATATTTTAATATTCAAAAAACAGGACACTCCAGTGGGAGGGAAGCCCCACCCTGTCACCATCCACTCCCTCCAACTGCCCCTCACAGAAAGCCCAAACCATCCAACTCTCTCCCCCCCCCGCTCTCTGATCACCCCCTCCCGGGACCCCTGCCCCTCAGGACCTCACCCCCTATCTAAACACTACTGGTCCTTGTCTCCTGATTGCTCCTTTCTGGCACCCCCGCCCCTAACTTCCCTCCAGGACCCCACCCATATTTAAGTGCCGCTGCTCCTTGTCCCCTGATTGCCCCCTCCCGGGACCCCTGCCTCTAACGGCCCCTTGGGACCCCAGCCCCTATCTAAGCCTCCCTTCTCCTTGTCCCCAACAGCCTCCTCCTGAGACCCCCCCAATTTCCCCCCAGGACCCCACCCCCTACCTGTCTCCTGACAAATCCCTGGGACTCCCATGCCTATCCAACCGGTGCCTGTCCCGACTGCCCCCCTGAACCTCTGACGCATCTAAACCCCCTTCTCCCTTCCCAACTGCCCCCCCCGAACCTCTGCCCCATCCAACCCCCACAGCTCCCTGTCCCTTGACTACCCCCCCCCCCGGAACCCCATACCCCTTCAACCCTCCAGCCCCCTTACTGTGCCACTCAGACCAGCGTGTCTGGCTCCGCGCAGCTCCAGACACGCCGCTGCATACATGCTGCCGTGCTCCCCTGCAGAGCCCACAGCGCCCCACACACACACCAAGCACCTGCCTTCCAGATTTGAACACCTCAAAATTCAGGAGTGCTCAAGCTCAGTTTGGCAGCTGTTACTTCATTTCTCCCAAATCAAATATACTGATCCACTGTAACTTGCTGTAGAAAAAGTAGGATAAAATTGAGAAAGGTGGTTATTAGTACTGGAATTGCTATTTTCAACAGCCATTGCCTTTTTGTTTGTTTGTTTAAAAGGAAGACCGTGATATTGCATTGGCAAATTCCCCATAGAAAGAAAGAGTGGAACAAAAGAATAATAAAGGCACCTCAACTTTTCTGGAGGACAGTCTTATAATATGCATCCAGATCACACAAACTGAAAATTATTCCACTTTACTGCAGCTCTGTAACCATATGGGAACCAATCCTGTCTGTGTTTTGTGCACATCCAAAATTCCTGCTGAATGACCCACCTTGGGAGCGAGTTACCAGTGACCCTGGGCTGCAGCGGAAGGAAGGTGCAAGTGTGCGGGGAGAGAGTTCAGGGCTGGGGCAGCAGGGGATGTGGGGTGGGGTGAAAGAGCCCAGGGCTGGGGCAGCAGAGGGCTGCGGGGGGAGGCCTATGGCTGGGACAGGGGGCAGCCAAAAATTTTTTTTGCTTCGGGCGGCAAAAAACCTGGAGCCAGCCCTGCCTAACCCTAGGGCGGGAAGCCCTGCCCATAGGAAACCTAATCCTAGCTCCAAGTGCCATACCCATAGGAACCCTAACCCTAGCTCCAAGTGCCTATTCTTAGGAACCGTAGCCCTACGGCAGGAAGCCCTACCCATAGGAACCCGAACCCTCTCTCCAAGTGCCCTACCCTAAGAACCCTAACCCTAGGGTGGGAAGCCTTACCTATAGGAATCCGAACCCTAGCTCCAAGTGCCTTACCCTTAGGAACACTAACCTAGCTCCAAGTGTCCTACCCATAGGAACCCTAATGTTAGTTCCAAGTTCCCTACCCTTAGGAACCCTAAGCATAGGGTGGGAAACACTACCCGTAGGAACCCTAACTCTAATTCAAAGTGCCCTACTCATAGGAACCCTAACCCAAGCTCAAAGTGCCCAACCGTTAGAATCCCTAACCCTAGGGCAGGAGGCCTACCTATAGGAACCCTAACAGTAGCTCAAAGTGCCCTACCCATAGGAACCCTAACCCTAGCTACAAGTGCCCTATCCATAGGAACACTAACCGTAGCTCCAAGTGTCCTACTCATAGGAACCCTAACCCGACGGCAGGGTGCCCTACCCATAGGAACCCTACCCTAGCTTCAAGTGCCCTAACCTGAGGAACCCGAACCCTAGGGCAGAAAGCCCTACCCATAGGAACCCTAACCCTAGCTCCAAGTGCCCTACCCTTAGAAACCCTAAGCATAGGGCGGGAAGCCCTATCCATAGGAACCCTAACCTTAGCTCGAAGTGCCCTACCCTTAGAATCCCTAACCCTAGGGCATGAGGCCTACCTATAGGAACCATAACCATAGCTCCAAGTGCCCTGACCATAGGAACGCTAACCATAGCTCCAAGTGCCCTATCCTTAGGAACCCTAGCCCTAGGGCTGGAAGCCCTATCCATAGGGACCCTAATGCTAGTTCCAAGTGCGCTACCCATAGGAACCCTAATCCTAGCTGCAAGTGCCCTACCCTTAGGAACCATAACCCTAGGGTGGGAAGCCATATCCATAGGAACCCTAACCCTAGCTCGAAGTTCCCTACCTTTAGGAACCCTAATCCTACAAAGGGAATCCCTACCCATACGAACCCTAACCCTATCTCCAAGTGCTCTACCCTTAGGAACCCAAACCCTAGGGTGGGAAGCCCTATCCATAGGATCCCTATCCCTAGCTCCAAGTGCCCTACCTATAGGAACCCTATCCCTAGCTCCCAGTGCCCTACCCTTAACAACCCTAACTCTAGCTCCAAGTTCCCTACCCATAGGAACAGTAACCCTAGCTCCAAGTGCCTTACACTTTGGAACCCTAACCATAGGGCGGGAAGCACTACATATAGGAACTCTAATCCTAGCTCCATGTGCCCTACCCACAGGAACCATAACTCTAGGTCCCAGTGCGCTACCCTGAGGAACCCTAAACCCATTTCCTAGTGCCCTACCCATAGACTCATAGACTCTCGGACTGGAAGGGACCTCGAGAGGTCATCGAGTCCAGTCCCCTGCCCTCATGGCAGGACCAAATACTGTCTAGACCATCCCTGATAGACATTTATCTAACCTACTCTTAAATATCTCCACAGATGGAGATTCCACAACCTCCCTAGGCAATTTATTCCAGTGTTTAACTACCCTGACAGTTAGGAACTTTTTCCTAATGCCAACCTAAATCTTCCTTGCTGCAGTTTAAGCCCATTGCTTCTTGTTCTATCATTAGAGGCTAAGGTGAACAAGTTTTCTCCCTCCTCCTGATGACACCCTTTTAGATACCTGAAAACTGCTATCATGTCCCCTCTCAGTCTTCTCTTTTCCAAACTAAATAAACCCAGTTCTTTCAGCCTTCCTTCATAGGTCATGTTCTCAAGGCCTTTAATCATTCTTGTTGCTCTTCTCTGGACCCTCTCCAATTTCTCCACATCTTTCTTGAAATGCAGTGCCCAGAATTGACACAATACTCCAGTTGAGGCCTAACCAGAACAGAGTAGAGCGGAAGAATGACTTCTCGTATCTTGTTTACAATACACCTGTTAATGCATCCCAGAATCATATTTGCTTTTTTTGCAACAGTATCACACTGTTGACTCATATTTAGCTTGTAGTCCACTATGACCCCTAGATCTCTTTCTGCCATACTCCTTCCTAGACAGTCTCTTCCCATTCTGTATGTGTGAAACTGATTGTTCCTTCTTAAGTGGAGCACTTTGCATTTGTCTTTATTGAACTTCATCCAGTTTACCTTCGACAATTTCTCCAGTTTGTCTAGATCATTTTGAATTTTGACCCTGTCCTCCTAGTTCTAAGTTCCCTACCCTTAGGAACCCTAACCCTAGGGTGGGAGCCCTACCTATAGGAACCCTAAACCTAGCTCCAAGTGCCCTACCCATAAAAACCCTAACCCTAGCTCCAAGTACTCTACCCTTAGGTACCCTAATCCTAGGGCGGAAAGCCCTACCATAGGAACCCTAACGTAGCTCTAAGTGCCCTACTCATAGGAACCCTAACCCTAGCTCCAAATGCCATACCCCTAAGAACCCTAACCCTATGGTGGGAAGCCCTACCCATAGGATCCCTAACCCTAGCTCCAAGTGCCCTACCCATAGGAACCCTAACCATAGCACCAAGTACCAAACCCATATGAACCCTAACCCTAGGTCCAAGTGGCCTACTTTTAGCAACCCTAATCCTATCTCCAAGTGCCCTATGCATAGGAACACTAGCCCTAGCTCCAAGCAGCCTACTCTTAGGAACCCTAAATCTAGGGCGGGAAGCACTACCCATAGGAACCCTAACCCTAGCTCCAAGTGCCCTAACCATAGGAACCCTAAACCTGCCTCCAAGTGCCCTAACCATAGGAACCATAACCCTAGGTCCAAACTCCTTACCCCTAGGATACCTAACCCTAGGGTTGGAAGCCCTACCCATACGAACCCTAACCCTAGCTCCATGTGCCCTACTCATAGGAACCCTAACCCTAGCTTCAAGTGCCCTACCCACAGGAACCCTAACCCTAGCTCCAAGGGCCCTACGCTTAGGAACCCTAACCCTACGACAGGAAGCCCTACCTATAGGAACCCTAACCCTAGCTCTAAGTGCCCTACTCTTAGGAACCCTAACCCTAGGATGGGAAGCCCTACCCATAGGAACCCTAACCCTAGCTCCAAGTGCCCTACCCATAGGAACCCTAACCTGACAGCAGGGCGCCCTACCCATAGGAACCCTAACCCTAGCTTCAAGTGCCCTAACCTGAGGAACCCGAACCCTAGGGCAGAAAGCCCTACCAATAGGAACCCTAACCCTAGCTCAAAGTGCCCTACCCTTAGAATCCCTAACCCTAGGGCAGGAGGCCTACCTATAGGAACAATAACAGTAGCTCCAAGTGCCCTACCCATAGGAACCCTAACCCTAACTCCAAGTGCCCTACCCATATGAACCCTATCCCTAGCTCCCAGTGCCCTACCCTTAACAACCCTAATCCTAGCTCCAAGTTCCCTACCCATAGGAACACTAACCGTAGGGAGGGAAGTACTACATATAGGAACTCTAATCCTAGCTCCATGTGCCCTACCCATAGGAACCGTAGCTCTAGGTCCCAGTGCACTACCCTTAGGAACCCTAAACCCATTTCCAAGTGCCCTACCCATAAAAACCCTAACCCTAGCTCCAAGTTCTCTACCCTTAGGAACCCTAAACCTAGGGCGGAAAGCACTACCCATAGGACCCCCTAACCCTCGCTCCAAGTGCTCTAACCATAGGAACCTTAAACCTAGCTCCAAGTGCCCTACCCATAGGAACCATAACCCTAGGCCCAAGCTCCTTACCCCTAGGATAACTTACCCTAGGGTTGGAAGCCCTACCCATACGAACCCTAACCCTAGCTCCATGTGTCCTATGCATAGGAACCCTAAACCTAGGGAGGAAAGCCCTACCCATAGGAACACTAACCCTAGCTCAAAGTGCTCTACCCATAGGAATGCTAACTCTAGCTCCAAGTGCCCTACTCTTAGGACCCCTAACCCTAGCTCCAAGTGCCCTACCCAAAGGAACCCTAGCTCCAAGTTCCCTACCCTAAGGAACACTAACCCTAGAGCAGAAAGCCCTACCTATAGGAACCCTAACATAGGTCTAAGTGCCCTACTCATAGGAACCCTTACTTTAGCTCCAGGTTCCCTACCCATAGGAACCCTAACCCCAGCGCCAAGTGCCCTACCCTTAGGAACCGTAACACTAGGGTGGGAGGCCTACCTATAGGAACCCTAACCCTAGCTCCAAGTGCCCTACTCTTAGGAACCCTAACCCTAGCTCCAAGTGCCCTACCCATAGGAACCCTAAACCTAGCTCCAAGTGCCCTACCCATAGGAACCCTAATCCTAGCACCAAGTGCCCTACTCTTAGGAACCCTAAACCTAGCTCCAAGTGCCCTATCCATAGGAACCCTAACCCTAGCGCCAAGTGCCCTACCCTTAGAAACCCTAACCCTAGGGCGGGAGGCCCTACCCATAGGAACCCTAACCCTAGCTCCAAGTGCCCTACCCATAGGAACTCTAATCCTAGGGTGGCAAGCCCTACCCATAGGAACCCTAACACTAGATCCAAGTGCCCTAGCCTTATGAACCGTAACACTAGGATGGGAGGCCTACCTATAGCAACCCTAACCCTAGCTCCAAGTTGCCTACCTTTCGGAACCCTAATCCTAGCAAAAAGTGCCCTACCCACAGGAACGCTAACCCTAGCTCCAAGTGCCCTGCCCTTAAGAACTTTAACCCTATGGTCGGAGGTCTACCTATAGGAATCCTAACCCTAGCCCCAAGTGCCCTACCCATAAGAACCCTAACCCTAGTTCTAAATGCCCTAAGCTTAGGAACCCTAACCTTAGGGCGGAAAGCACTATTCATAGGATCCCTAACCCTAGTTCCAAGTGCCCTACCCATAGGAACCTTAACCCTAGGCCCAGGCACCCTACTTATAGGAACCCTAACCCTAGTTTCAAGTGCCCTACCCTTAGGAACCCTAACCAGTGGTGAGTTTGAGCCGGTTCGCACCAGTTTGCAGGAACCGATAGTTAAATTTAGCAGGCCTTTTAGAACCGGTTGTTCCAGGACAACCAGTTGTATAAGGGCTTTATTTAACAAAAGCTCCCGCCCAAGCTCACTTTCCCCTCATCTCCTGAATGCTCCGCCCCCCTTTTTCTCCCCATACCCCCGCTTCCCCCGTATCAGCTGTTCCTGGGAAGCCTGAACAATCAGCAGGTAGGCAGACCGGGAAGCTGCGAGGCTGGGGTGGAGGGGAGGTGCGGCTGGCTCAGCGGCTCTCTCCAGCACAGCTCCTGGTCCTGGTCCCTGAGAGCGGCTCCCTCCAGCCTGGCACCTCCTGGCCGAGCGCCCCCCAGCCACAACCGAGGGCCCCTGGTCCAGCCCCGTGGCTCCCTCCGGCCCGGCTCCTGGTCCTGGCCAAGCAGCCCCAGCCCGGTCCAGGCCGAGCGCCCCCAGCTTCGGCCCCACGCCTCCGGCCTGGCCCCCATTGCTCTGGTGCTGGGCTTGGCCCAGCGGTTGCAGCTTGGGCCCGTTCCAGCGGTTGTGGCTCCGGCCGGTCCTGGCCCTGGCCCCGTGTTGCCGGCACCAATGCCAGTTCCAAGCGCCGCGGCTCCGGCCTGGCCCCAGCGGCGCCACGGTTCGGGCCCGGCCCAGCCCCCACGGCTCAGGCCTGGCAAAACCAGTGCTGGTCTCGGCAGCGCGGTAAGGGAGCAGGGAGGGGGTATTGGAAGAGGGCAGGGCTGTTTGGGGGGTCATGGGGGGATGGATAGGGGTGGGGCGGGTAGAGGTCAGGGAACAGGGGGACTGAATGGGGGCAAGGGTCCTGGGGAGGCAGTGAGGAAGGAGCAGGGGTTGGATGGGGTGGTAGGGGGGCAGTCAGGGAAAGGGATTCCAGGGGCGGTCAGGGGACAGGGAGAAGGGGTGATTGGATGGGGCAGGGGTCCCGGGGGAGGGGGCTGCCATGACCCCCTCGTGCGGTGAGGAGAAGGGAACCTGTTGTTAATATTTTGGTAGCTCATCACTGCTTGTTGGGACATGTTGCTTTTGAGAAGCAAATGCAACTGGTGGTAGAAAGATGTAATTGCTTTAACCTCCTCAGTATGCTTGGGTTGTACAGAATTCATCCAATTATGTTTTCTGCTTGATATTAATAAAGGGAGCAGAGTGAAGGTCAACATGGACACCTTGGGACTGCTGATGCAATAAGGATCAATGCTGATGCATGGCTAAGACTTCTTATGTCCATAGGTTTATGTATAGCAAAAGGTATATTGTGTTATTGGTAGCAGCATTAATCATTGGAACAACTTACCGCGAGACGTGGTGGATTCTCCATCACTTGCAATCTTCAAGTCAAGACAATGTTTTGCTTTTTAAATATATGCTATAGTTCAGGTAAGTTCTAGGCTTGATGTAGGAATCCCTAGGTGAGTTTCTGTGGCCTGCATTATGCAGGCAACTTGACTAGATGATCACGGGGCCCTTCTGGCCGTAAAAATCTATGAATCTATAAATCAGTTTTTAAATGTGATTTTTAAAACTGAAAGCATACCTTTCTCACTTTTCCCTTTCTTATCTCTGTTGGCAAAGCCTGTGTCCTTCTTTGGATCTATTTCCTAAAATAAAATATTCTAATGCTCATCTGCTTAAAAAACAGACGCAGCCAAACATTCATGAGTGATTCTACAAAAACAACCCCATGTATGCACCCAAAAGAGGTAGTAACATTAAAGGAAAACAGATTTCAGTAGCTGTATACAGCATACAACAGATGTATTGTGCTTATTACTTATAAACACATTTTTAATATGCTCATCACCACAGTCTCTGTCACAGGAAGAAAGCTTTTAAGAGACACGTCCACAGCTATCGTATAGGATTTATTTTTATAAGTATACAGTACATATTTAGGTATAACAGTAAATATAATGCATGTAACATGCTATTTTTGGTACAAATATTAGATTAGAACCAGTCTAGTGATTTAAATAAGGTAGAACCACAGTGTTGATAGAACTATATACATAATTCTCTCTAGTATTTAGAAAAAATGAACGCAAATCAAAATGTAAATAAAGTTCTCAGTTGCAGTGCCCACTACAGGGAATTAGAACATTCTCTTCTGGATTTTTGTTTCCAAATTAATTTAAAAAAAGGCAAGTTTGATCTGTATAAAGTTAATTATACATTTATTAACACAAATTCAAAAAAATAGGCTCTTGCTTGAGGAATACATTAGATTTTTTTCACTGAACTTTTATTGCACATTTTTTATGCTTGTGAAAGATGCTGAGCGGACAGTCCTGGTGAATTAAGTCCTCTTTTTATTCACAGAATAAGTGCAGCCTGGAGGGACTACATCAGTGAGTGAGTGTATAAGTTCATTCTCCATGCCCATTAAGTTTTTGATCTCTCTGTTGAACTCTCAGAACTTCTGATAGCAAAGTTTGTCTTCTGAGACCTGAACAACCTCACCCACCATAATCTTTAACGGAGTCAAATCCACAAGCCACTGACATCAATGAAAACAATTTCAGTGACCTCAGTGGGCTTTGGATCAGGCCCATAGTTCATTGAACATCCCTGAGATGTCAATACTTTCTGCCACTACTGACATGGGAATGTATTCAAACCAGTGATTTACATGGAAGTATATTATATCCCTCTGACTAACAGTCCTTGAGCCATCCAGTGCTCTCATTGACCAGGTTTGGATTCATTACATTCTTTGAACCTATGGGTTTGGCTACACTTGCAGCTGTACAGCGCTGGGAGTTAAAGCTGTCTTTGTACAGCTGTGTAGGGAAAGCGCTGCATTGTGGCCACACTGACAGCTACCAGCGCTGCAGTGTGGCCACCTTTGCAGCATTTGCAGCAGTGTTGGAAGTGGTGCATTATGGGCAGCTATCCCAGCGTTCAAGTGGCTGCAATGTGTTTTTCAAAAGAGGGGGGGTGGAGTGTGACAGGGAACGTGGGGGAGACAGAGTGGATTTTTGGAGCTGACACTGTGAGCTCCCTGCCTTGCAAGTTCTAAGGACTTGAAGAGACACAGCACCTACCTTCAATCATTTTAAAAGTTTTGACCCCTGCCCCCACCCCTCTCTCATTCACTAAATGCAAACAGCCTTCAGACCAGATAAGCAGCTGCTCCAAAACGGACCACACTCTCCCCACCTCCGGGCTGCTTCTCTCCTCAAGCAAACACTAGCTGTGGACTTTCATCTCCCTGCCTGCCTCATTCACATCAAACAGTAGCTTTGTTTGTTTTTTAGATATGCAGCTCTGGGAGCTCCGAGTTCACAACAAAACAAAGAGTGTTATCTTTACTTGAAAAGCATTATGGGAAGGTTCCGGAGGTCAGTTACAGCGTAGTAAGATTAATCACTGTTTACACTGGCACCCCAGCGCTGCAAGAGCAGTGCTGTTCTCTTTATTCCTCTCATCGAGGTGGAGCACAGCCAGCGCTATTGCCAGGGAGATACAGCGCTGTATGTGCCTTGCCAGTGTGGACGGGGAGTGTTACAGTGCTGTAAAGCCACCACCAGCGCTGTAACTCTCAAGTGTAGCCAAGCCCTCAGTATCCTTGCCAGAAATACAAAAGCTGTTCAAATTCTATCTGTGAATTTAAGGAAAGACCAAAGAGAATTCAGATATTATGAAATGATTTAAGTGGTTCTTATATCTAAACATTCACAATACTTGGAAACAAGATTTTTAACTGTATTAATGTATAGAAAAAAAAAATCTAGTGAGGCTATTAAGCATACACAGTTTGCATTGTTGTTGATGGACCTATCTTAAATCCTCTTCAATTACTTTAAGGCTGGTTTAAATGAGAGTGTGACACACATAGGGCTAAATCCTTCCCTACTCCTACTCAAGCACAACTCCCTTTGAGATCACTGGGGACTCTGCCTGTAAAAGGATGGCAGGATTTGGCCCAGGATAGATTTCCTCTCATGTTATTGTACAGTTTTATGCTGAAATCCAACTCTCCCAGCACAAAGCCTATTAGCAGGGGGAACTAAGTGGGGTGGGTGATGGAATTTACACATAGGGACATGTACAAAACCACAGAAAAGAAAGCAAGGCTGCTGCATAGTTACTGCCATCTGTACTGCTACCCCTCTGTTCTCCCAAGGTGGCATTAAGTGATTAGATTTGGTCATGCCAGGCCTGCTTTGGCCTGGCCCCAACAGCCCCATCCGTGCTGGCCTATTCCAAACTGGCAGAGAGACCCCTCTGCAGAGTTCTGGGAGTGCTGATGCCCTGTGTGAGGCCACTCCATCCATTCCCCTTCCCTCCACACAGCCACACTGGGGAGCTTAAATGGTGCGAAAGGCCTTGTGTAGGCCTTTCACACGAGAGACTCACACCCTCATACTGCAGTATTGCTCACCTCTGATGTCATTAGATCTTGAGGCAAAAAGGTTACCCTGAGAAACTCGTTAGACACAGCAATTCTGTAGTGTATTCAGTACACTACATTAAGAAGTTATTTTTCTAGCAGTTTTTGTTCCAATCAAATTCTGAGTTTTTAAAAACTTTCTCAGAAATAAACTTGAATTTTAAAAAAAGGCCTAAGGATTGTATTTGTAATCGGGTCCAGGTGGGCAGATCCAATTAGTATCTAAAGTATTTGGGGTTGGATTGTGGCTGGACATAAGAATGGCCATACTGGGTCAGACCAAAGGTCCATCCAACCCAGTCTCCTGTCTACCAATGCCAGGTGCCCCAGAGGGAGTGAACCTAACAGGTAATGATCAAGTGATCTCTCTCCTGCCATCCATCTCCCCTTTCTGACAGAGGCTAGGGATACCATTCTTTACCTGCCCTGGCTAATAGCCATTAATGGACTTAAGCTCCATGAATTTATCTAACTCTCTTTTAAACCCTGTTATAGCCTTCACAACCTCCTCAGGCAAAGAGTTCCACAGGTTAACTGTGTGCTGTGTGAAGAAGAACTTCCTTTTATTTATTTTAAACCTGCTGCCCATTAATTTCATTTGGTGGCCCCTAGTTCTTATACTATGGAAACAAGTAAATAACTTTTCCTTATTCACTTTCTCCACGTCACTCATCACTCATGATTTTATATACCTCTATCATATTCCCCCTTGGTCTCCTCTTTTCCAAGCTGAAAAGTCCTAGCCTCTTTAATCTGTCCTCAGATTGGACCCATTCTAAACCCCTAATCATTTTATTTGCCCTTCTCTGAACCTTTTTGAATGCCAGTATATCTTTTTTTAGATGAGGAGACCACATTGTATGCAGTATGCAAGATTTGGGAATACCATGAATTTATATAAAGGCAATAAGATATTCTCCTTCTTATTCTCTATCCCTTTTTGAATGATTCCTAACGTCCTGTTTGCTTTTTTGACTGCCGCTGCACACTGCCTGGACATCTTCAGAGAACTATCTACGATGACTCCAAGGTATCTTTCCTGATTAGTTGTAGCTAAATTAGCTCCCATCATATTGTATGTATAGTTGAGGTTATTTCTTCCGATGTGCATTACTTTACATTTATCCACATTACATTTCAGTTGCCATTTTGTTTCCCAGTCACTTAGTTTTGTGAGATCTTTTTGAAGTTCTTCAGTCTGCTTTGTTCTGAACTATCTTGAGAAGTTCAGTATCATCTGCAAACTTTGCCACCTCACTGTTTACCCCTTTCTCCGGATCATTTATGAATAAGTTGAATAGGATTGGCCCTAGGACTGACCGTTGGGGAATACCACTAGTTACCCCTCTCCACTCTGAAAATTTACCATCTATCTATCTATCTATTTATTTATTATTGTGCAGGTGAGCAAGGCGAAGAGAAGACAAAAGCAGACTTCCTTCCCCATGGTGCTCCTGCACTGTGGGCCTGATCAACAGGGCCGCCCAGAAGGGAGGGGAAGTGGGGCAATTTGCCTCAGGCTCCTGGCCCCACAGGGGCTCCCACGAGAGTTTTTCGGGGCCCCTGGAAAACTCTCATGGGGCCCAGGCCCTCAGACCTTCTTCCACTCCAGGTCTTCGGTGGCGGGGGGGTCCTTCCGCCCCCCTGCCGCTGAATTACTGCCGAAGCGGGACCTGTTGCCGAAGCGCCGGGTCGTCGGCAGTAATTCGGCAGTGGGTCCCGGAGCGTAAGGACCCCTCACCGCTGAATTAACACCGAAGCGGGGACCCCCAGCCACCAAATACCCAAGGCCCCCTGAATCCTCTGGATGGCTCTGCTGATCCATCTCCCACTGAGATTCTTCCCATGGACTCCAGTGAGTTCTGAATCAGGTACCAAGCTAGAACAGCAATGATAGAAGCATTAGCATCCCTAACAGCAACCCAATATCAGCAACAGAGCTTACTCTGCAGATGAGCCCATTACCCCTTCCCCCGCCACTTCTTTCCCTATAACTGCAAATGAAAACAAAGATAATAGAACTGTAAATCTATAGGTTTTATTGCTGCTGAAGTCAAACAACAGACAATTTACATTCAGCAATCATGAAACTTGCAAATTGACTGTTGTGTTAGTTTATTTTTGTTTAAAAGTAAATTAATAAATTTACATGGCAATTAGGTGTAATACCTAAGGCTTTAGTCTTCAATGTAACAAAATTTGGGCATCTCATTAGAACAAATGACAGATCCAAATGCTGTGAGGGGTGTTTGAAAATTGAAATTGGATTCAGATCTAAATTTTGCAAGTGGCCCCTATTGTTGTAATAAGCTCATACCAAAACCAAGAACCAAACATTCTGAAACTTCATGGTGCTTGAATTCTGGATCTAGACTGAGGGTCTCTATAATGAGAACCTATTTGCCCACCCCTTCCTTGGTAGGCTTAGCACTGTGCTACCGCATTCACTCAATTTGACTCTAATATACCACAGCAGGAGTATAAAAATAAACCCTGGTAATAATGAAGTTTCTTTTCTAAACTTATACTCTCAGAGTACTGCAAATATAAGTTAAACATTCTGTGCACAAGAAAGGCCAGATGGGTATGAGTGTCAGTTTTGTTTACAGCTTTCTTGAGCAGACATAGTTGTGCTTAGTACCCTTCCTACAGTCTTTTGCTTGCCATTTCCCTCGCCTCTGCACCAAAACACAATTCTTTCCTTGCTTTGAAAGGCGAGATGGACTTCTTCTCCAGTTTGTGAAGGTGACAGGTTCTCCTCCATGCCACTCCCAATGGCCAGGACTAACTTGATCGTTAAAGCCTAATTTGAATCAAAAAGATCAAGTCAGTGATATGCATTTCACCTCCAGTCTGAAGGCTCCTGCTACAAAAGAACACCTATTCTTCTATTTCTCTAACGAGAAGTACACACAAGACTGTTTTGAGGGAAAAGAGCCAGAGCCACCCCTTGGGTAGGGCAAATAGGGAGCTTTGGGGGGCCCCGCGGGCCAGCGTGATTGGCCAGCATGGTCAGTCCCAGAAGAGACGAATCTGTCAGTTCTACCCTAGGACCTGCACCCTCCTAGGGATAGTCCTGAAGAGAGTATACCAGGACTGCAAGTAAAATACAGTGTAACTTCTGGTAAGGCAACTAGCATCATGTGAACAAGGAGACAGCATCCTTTCCCTTACTATCACCACCCCAAAATGTCTCCATTTCTCTATACTTTATGTCCAAGATTTTCTTGTGATATTTATCTTAATTTGCCTAGTAAGCATATTCTAGTCAACAATGCAGCTTCAAACTTTATCCCACCCCATTGTGAAAACAAATTCCTGTCATCCTTTTAACATTCATATGGGCCTTGTCTAGACTAAGAAAATAGTTCATGTCTGAAAACGTGTTGGCTAACGATTTTAAACATGTCTTTTCACCTAGTGCAGGCACAGCTTACCACCTTTAAAATGTTAGTTGGTTCACCCCAAACACACAAACAGTATTTAAAATAGTATTAGCTAAGATATTTAGACATATCCTATTTTCCTAGTCTAGACAAGATCCCAGATGGAAATATATGAACTCACTAAATCCGTTGAACCTGATTCTCTGCTCCATTACAACGGCTTTATACCGCTGAGGTCAATGGAGTTGCACTAATATAAAACTGATTATCCCGGGGTAGGGGGCTGGGTGAGAAATTAAGATGAAATACCTCTCTATGTTACATATTTGCAGAACCTGAACTTTCTTTTTATACATTTCTCTTAAGTATTCAATAAAGGCAACTTAAGGGAAAAAGACAATAGACCAGATGGACAGTTGGTCTGTGTTCCTATGTTCCAAAGTAAAGCTCATAGACACTACTGTTCTCCAGGAGACAGTCATACTTAACATTTGGTATACTTGCCTATCCAAAAGGGCTTCCTTCCACTGAAGCCCCACAGCCACTGCATGTGTTGTTTACTGATGACACTTGCTAGACTTCCAAGGTAACTAGGTTCAAAAAGAGAGGATGGAATAATCAGATATGTGTCTGACAAAGTGGGCATTCACCCACGATAGCTTATGCTCCAATACATCTGTTAGTCTTTAAGGAATAATCAGAATTATCCATAGTGAGACAGCTTTCCAATTGACTTTTCTATAATGAGTGTTTATTCTATCATAAGACACATATTACAATTTCACATGAAAACTGATGTTTGGATCAAAGAATACCCTTTATATGGGTTTATTTTTAAAACTCATGTCCATCTGGACAGACTATGTTGTCACTAATCAGTTACTTAAAGGTAATAGATATATACTCATTTGTGATATTTTAAACCCAAATGTTAATTCTTTCACAAGAAATTCTTTAACATGGACTTAAAAGTACATGTAGTTTTTTTGGTAGGTGGATTGTTTTGCAAACAAGAGTTGTTTTTTTGTAACAGTAAACTAAGGTCCATCTACCCTACAAACACAACCATGTTGAAGCATCTGGTCACATTATGGTTCCATTTTGTAGTGCAAACTCTCTTTTAACTACATCCCTGGAACTATGCTAAAACCTTGGATAAATAAAGGCAAAAATCTCATTTACACTTCAAAATGGAACTGGTTATAACTGGATCAGGAGACAACTGGAGTATAAACAGGTAGATTCCTGACACGGTTGAAACTGTAGTGTAGATGAGGCTTAAATGTCTTTAATAAAGTCCTAGCAGAAATTTTTAAGACTTGTTTGATTTACAGTGTCTTCTGCTTAATTCAATCAGCAGTTGAGCTGGGTCTCTGCTTACATGTGTACTAAACCTTGGAACCAAATCGTTTAATTTAACAGCAGTATAATCCTTTGATTGGTTCATGAAAATTCAGTAAAACTAAATCACTGGCACTAGAAAGTTGCTTCACCAAGTGCTACAAGTGCTATACACCCTAGTGATAATAGCAATAATGAGATCAACCTCGTATTTCAATCCAAACAACAGAAACACCTGACTGCAGCCAGAAGAAAGCACTAGTGATGGCTATAATAAAATGTAATCTCAAAAGAAGTCCCTTGCAAATACTGATTTAAAAATCATGCTTGTATGAAAAGACATTTCTAATCATTACATGTAGTCAGGGCTCTAGACACACTGTAAGAAAATGAGAACAGTTGTGAAAGGGCATGCATGATAATAGCATTAACCTAGGCTGGGCTCCAGACAGGCAGGAAATGACAATATAATAATATCTATGGAGCTAAATGTAAATCTGACTAAACTCTAATTAAAAAGTCTCTACTGAAGAGGACATACTACTTTATTAAAAATACACACAACACTCATTGTGGTGCCAAATATGTCCATTTACATTTTTTCTGTGTGCTTTAAAATCTACCATGCATTCAAAAGCATCCATCACCTCAGTGCAGTCAGTCCCAACTAAGCAAACATTTCAGCTAAATAGTGCCTTCCAAGGGTGTTCACGGTAATATGCAAGGCATTCAGCATAAAGGAGAGAGTTTAGATCCTTGCTCCAGTGCATTAGGGCAGCTCTGTACCAAACTAAAACTGCCCAATAGCCAGTTTGACCAGGTACAGGAAGGATCCCTACAGCATAGGGGGATCCTTGGGTGGTGCAGAACAGCTGCAACAGACCCTGCATCACATACCCTATGGCCAGCAGAGGAGGAATGATTGGGGCAACTCCATACTGCTGGCTAGCCTAGGCTGTCTTATCTCATTTGGGGCCATTAGCACCAATACTAGTTAACACAGCCAGACACACAGCTGGCCCAAGATCAAGGGAGTGCCAAAGAAACTGAGCAGCTCCCAGACATAGCCTTAGATCTGTTTTAAATTTTTTTATATTATGGTAGTACGTAGGAACCTCAGTCACAGACCAGTACCCAATTGTGTTAGGTGCTGTACAAACACAGCAAACAGAGGGTCCCTGCCCTGAAGAGCTACAGTCTGAGTCATGAGCTCTGGCTGTTAGTAAGTTTTATTTAAATGCTAATGCATGGAATGCAAATAGATTTCAGGTCAATGGAAGAGAGAACCTGATTTTCCTGTACAATCCAGACCCTGTGTGTCACTCAGGCAGTGCAAAGTGCATGGCCATAAATGGCTCCCAGAAAATTCCCCATATGGAGGGGAGCTCCCTAGTCACCTAAATCAGAAGGAGGGGGGCTCCCGTGCCAGCAGAACTCTGCTACACTGCTCCTCAACCGATGCAATATCCCTAAGGGCATAAACTGGAACAGCATCCTAGGCTGTTCTAACTACTGTTGGATCAGGGCAGAATCGAGGAACTTTAAAGGAACTCTCCTCCCCTCATGCCAAGAGGAGCTTGGAGGCAGGGGAAAATTGAGCTGAGGGAATCAGATTCATAAACACTTCTTTGACAAGTGTTGAAAACACTTCTGTTACTCAAATGGAAGGTTTCCTTTCCACTAAGCAACCCTCTTTGGTGTGTGTTAAACATTCTTCAGTAACCCATGAATTGTCATGTCTACATTGTCTGACTGAGAACAATACCATGCAATTAGTGTGGCAGAAATGATGCAAGCTTGGCAGGGCAATTAGCTGTTTTTATATCACACCATCATGACACAGAATGAATCTGTTTCAAGGGAAGCATTTTATTATGAAATTTCATGACTTGTCGCTGTTGAGGGGCTGAACAAACAGGTTCATATGTCATCCAGAGTGCAGATTTTAATGGGCAAGTGTCATGTTTATGTCAAAATCCAATGCTGAAACACGAACCCTGTCACGCTGTAACTAAATCCCAAATCTGAACGTCTTCAGGTTCATTACTCCTTAACAGTCAGTCCTGTCAGAATGAAGATATGGACAATCCCACGCACTATAAAAGTATTAATGGACCATATTATCCCTTAGGATTTGAGGGGAGGGATACCTCAGTGGTTTGAGCATTGGCCTGCTAAACCTAGGCTTATGAGCTCAAGCCTTGATGGTGCCATTTAGGGATCTAGGACAAAAATCTGTCAGGGATGACGGTGCTTGGTCCTGTTGTGAAGGCAGAGGACTGGACTGGACGTTTTGGGGTCCCTGCCCATTCTATGAGCTAGGTATATCTCCAAATTATATATATATATATTATATATGTGTGTGTGTGTGTATTTATGGCTCCTAAATGGAATCCAAATGTGGCCCAGTATTTTCAGTTGAGACTGCTGCTATTAAGGTAATTTGTTTGCATTGTCTCCAGTTACAAATGGGAGGTATCTGGTGCAAGGATGTTTTCAGAAAGAGTCATTAATTCTACAACTAACTCCCCATTCTGAGGTGTGGTCGATGTACAATTTTTTTTCTTTTACCAGTATAAAAACTACATTAGTTAGGGGTGTGATTTTCTTGATCATTATAGTTATGCCAGTACAACTGTTAGTGTGGATAGTGGCACATTTTTGCCAGTCTAACTGCGCCCATATTAACCACTTTAACTATATCAGTATAGTTAAATCAGTACAACTTCTGTGCTTAGACAAGGCCTGAGTGTGTCGCTCTTCCAGGGACTCTGCAAGGTGTATTTATCTAGCCAGGTTTGGGTTTTCAACCTTTTTTCATTTGGGGACCCACAGCAATTTTTGAATGGAGGTGCAGACACCTTTGGAAATCTTAGACAATCTGTGGACCCCAAGGGTCTGCAAACCACAGATTGAAAACCACTGGGGTAGAATATACAGGGTACATATTTTTTTCTTTAAGGGGACTTAACCTTAGTTGGAATCTTACTACCATTGAGCCAGCAACATTATAGCTTAACTTTGTATTGTAATGGATTGTACATCCACTGTTTCTTACAAATTTGGAAAAAAGGTAAATAATCCATAGAGTAGTTTTCCCAGATGAAAACCTGGTAGTGAAATGATGTTTTACAGTGTTCTGAAACTGGCTGTTTCATCTGTAAACACATTACAGATCTAACATCACCAGTAAAATAATGAGGAGCTATGCATGCATTACTTTGGGAATGAAATGGCTGATCTGTTCCAGTAACAGAAATAAGATAATAGAAAAATAAAAGCATTTATTAACTTATCTTCCAATCAGCACTTCAAAATGAATTAAACATCTTCTGAGACTGGGACCTGCACATCTGTAAGCCATTTGCAGTAGAGGGGGGAGGAGCTCTCATTTAATATGATAAAGCCTCCTCAAACTGAAGTATCCAGCTTTAATTGAATTATCACAGCTCATCATGAGAGATTTGTTTGCATATTAGTTAGTTGATATACTTTGGCTCTTTCTCTTGGTGTTCCATACCATCACTTAACCTCATTCAATTTTCATATTACACGCAACTTTCTTGCAGGAAAGGAGTCTCTGCAGCTACTGACACAAACACGGCAGACTTCCTAGAGAACAAAGATCTGACTAATATAATTTAGGGAGGGTTCCCTCCAAGCTAGTTGCATGTTAAAGGGATTTCAGAGAGAAGATAATCAGGATCTGCTGGCCTGACAGCTTTGTTCAGGATGTTTTCTGGAGGAGGACAGGTAGAGGGTCATTATATGGCTCATACTTCTCATCGGGCAAAACAAAGTCATAATGAATGCGAGAGCATGTTGTTGCCAATATAAATACAATCAGGAAAACTGTCTCAAACAGCAGAGATCAGGAGAGGGAGCAAAGCTCTTTCTGGCCTTCCCAGCATAGCAGCAATAGGGTTAGACAGGATCTACACCCTTCCTTCCCTTGCCGCCCTTCACTTGCAGGAAGAGGAAGTACATTGCATTGCCAACCTCAAGCTTGCAAAAGATCACCAACCACATCCATTGAAATCATGAAATTAACAAAAATTAGGTTTATTTTCTTTGCCTTCTGGTTTCAGAACCTTTAGGGCGCACTTGGGTTGCACTTTTCCAGCTTTTCTCTACAGCCAGGGGGTCTAGCAACTTGCTTTTTAAAAATGGAAACTGAGACTGATGTAATCACTTGGGTCCAGGAGCTGGAACTTTAAGAACACCACCATGAGACTAATGATAAAAATCGCCAAAGTTGGCCACACTGGGTGACATTTTAGTAAGGATAGGTGAATTGGTGTGGATGGTATAAGAACTAAGACCTAACCTTTGCCAATTATCCAGAGCAGACTCAAACTGTCATGAAGGACTGGAATCAATTAAGAAGTACTTTATTCTCCATGCTCCCTCTGCTGCCCTCATTGCTCAAAACACATGTTTCAATCCAGTCCCCATTAACCTCTTTTCACCTCTGGCTCCTCTCTGTTGTAACCTTTATTTTACAGAATAGTTGCAGGGCCAGGATGAGTATGTGCTAGGCCCAATCCACTTTCAATTCTTATGCAGTCTACTGCTCTCCATAATTTGTTACTCTCCAGCAGGGCTGCCAGAAGAGTCTGGAGCATTGCTTTAACACCTGAAATCTAGTATGGAGCTTTGCACTGGCACTTGAGAAAGCTATGCTCTGGCAGCTCTGCCTAGGTATTTTCAAAACCTCAGGGTAGATCTACATTGCACCTGGGAGGTGTGATTTGCAGTGAGGTAAACTTACTTACTCTATCTCAACTTGAGCTAGCATGCTAAAATAGCTGCATGGATGCTGTGGCATGGGCTGTGTCTCGGGCTAGCCACCCTAGTGCAGACCCAGGAGGTCAGGTGGGCTATGTCTCAGGTGGCTAGCCCAAGCCACTGCCCATGCTGCAACATCCAAGTGAGGGCGACAGACCATCCCCTTCCCATTCCTTCACCCCCCAAAACCTCAGAATTGAGAAGCAAGCTCAGAGGCCATTGCCCACATTAAGGGATATAGGCTCATAGGATTTTAAGCTCAGTAGGTACCATCATGATAATCTAGTCTGACCTCCTGCACACTGCAGGCCACAGAACCTCACCCTCCTAGTCCTGTAATAGATCCATAACCTCTGGCTGAGTTCCTGAACTTCTCAAATCATGATTTAAAGACTTCAAGTTACAGAGAATCCACCATTTACACTAGTTTAAACCTGCAAGTGACCCATATCCCATGCTGCAGAGGAAGGCAAAAACTCCACAGGTTATCTGTCAATCTGACCCACGGGAAAATCCCTTCCTAACCCCCAATATGCCAATCAATTAGACCCTGAGCATGAAGGAGGTAGCTCCAGTAATATAAATGAAGCAAGGGTGGAAGCAGAGTATAGAAGAGAGGGAATAAAGGAAGGGGCCATGGAGCTGGAGAAGCAAATGGGAGTGGGCTGGTTCATTCCCTAGGAGCCCTAAGAAGAGTTCTTCTGGAACCCTCTGGCTGCTGCCATTACAGCCCCAGTGCAGCAGTCCCAGGAAAAGCAATACTTGCACAGCCCCAGACCCAAGTGTGGGGAAAAGAGCAGAAGGAGATGGGCACAGACACAAGTTCTAGCCCCTGTTCCATTCAGCTGCAGAATCTGTCAGGGGCTCCAGGAGAAATAAGTCCCTAGAGGCAGGCAGTGCTTCCCAAGTTCTGTCCCCATACCCCTCTCGCTGTGCCAGCCTTTGTGCTGGGAGGTCTCTATGCCTGCTCCCTGCCTTTCTGAGGACAGCCCAGACCAGGGACTGTGGGTCAGGGATCCCAATGCCAGGGATGTACCCTCACCTGGGACACAACCAACCCCTAACTTAGTTCCTCCCCAGTCACCTCTCCTGGGGTGAGCCTGGTCCTAATCATCCCTCACTCCAGTCATTCTCCATACCTCCCCACTCTGGTCAGCCAGTTGTAGCACTCTGCCCTGCTCCATCCCATGCCAGCTCTGCTGTCTTGTATTTTCACCTCGTCACAACTGACTGCACAATTCTGCCACCATTATCCATGCCCCAAAGCTTCTTATCCAAGTTGGAATCAGCACTCAGAGGACTACTATGGACAGAAAAGGATCCTGGAGAACCCCCAACTTGGACTCTTGGGGAATGACCCCACACCTCTCTACTTCCCTAACTCCCTGGTCCCTTCCTTTTACTCCTTCTTCTCCTCTTCTGTTTCAGTTGACCTCTGTTTCTTTTACTCACAAAATTGTGAGCCCAATTAATGTCCCTTGGATGCATAAGTAACTTAAGTCTCTGACCGTGCCCAGAAATACAATTTTTAGATGTTTAACTGAGTTAAGACCCCTTAAAGTAAGGGTGAAAAATGTGGTCTCACCCTGTCTAAGCAAGCTGTGATGCTTACAGGATAGAAAGATGCAGACACAGTAGGTGAAGAGAATAGAAAAGGAGGAAGAAATGCACCCACCATGCATATGCTTTGCTAGGCTCCAGCACTATAAAGTTGATCAGAACATCACTGCTCTCCCAGATTCCACTGTATGGTACAGAATGAACAAACTCACCTCTCCAGAGTTATGGTGAGTCTTTGCTGTAAGCATTGCCAACCCCAACCTTTCAAATATCTTGAGTCAGCCCCACACACACCAAAAAAAGAAAAAGAAAATCACAAGATTGTTTAGAAATTTCATGCCTTTTAAGCCATTTAACATCGGGTCCTTTATTTGCCTTCTAGTCTTGAAGAATGAGAACTTTATAGGCTCAAACTTTTCTCAGCAAGTTGGAGGGTTAGAAATTTTGCATTTAAATGCAAGCCAAAATTCCCATGTCTTCACATGACTCCAAGAATGAGTGCTTTAAGCAAAAAAAAAAAAAAATGAGACAATAAAATTGTAACAGCTGGCAACACTGTAAGCAGGAAAGTCCTGGATCACAAGCTGGAGAGAGAAATTGAGTCTTCATTCTCCTCAACTCCCCATTCAGTGATGCTGTAGGGGGAAGCATCACCACTGCAAACAAGGCATTGCAGGAATGGAAATCATGAAGAAAGGGTGGGGGGTAAGCATTCAACACAAACATTTTGAGATGAACCTTTCTTGGGCTTTTATTTTTAAATTAATTCTTGGTCTGGGCCAGAACCCTCAGCTGTGCAGCATCAATGGAATGGGGGTTAACAGAATCAACTGAGCACAGGAAGCAGCTCATTGCAGGATCAACACCCAACTACCAAACAAAATGATTAATCTGAAAAAGACTTACTGTTCCCGGCAAGCCCGGGCAGCTGCGTTCCAAGAGACTTTCTGATCTGTGATCAGGAAATAGCAGCGGCTGCCATGATGGCTCCATCCAGATGGGCATTTTTTCATGCTAACATCCTGAAATAAAAAGATTGCTCATGCATCAGCCTTCTAAAGTGCTGCTTTAACATGCCTTTTCAGGATCAAAACAAACACAAACATTTGTTTATATTAATAAAGCTGAGGGCGTTTTTTAAATTCAACATCAGTAACTTCAAAAGATAGATTGCGTGCAACATTCATCTAATGGAGTAGGCATGCACAAGATCAAAGCAGTTACACTACATTTAGGGCTTAAATTCTCACAGAATGTTTCCCAGAGCTTCCTAGGCCTCCCCATTCAGCGTTCTGGGATGCTTTGGGGCTTGGAGCTTCAGCCCCTGGGGGCATGCTGGGGCATGAGGCTTCTGCAGTGCGCCAGGGCTCAGGGCTTTAGCCCCATGGGGCGTGCCAGGGCTCATGGTGTCTGCGGTGCATCAGGGCAGACCTTCTGCACAATAGGCATCTCACCCAGCAATTCCTATATGAAGCCCAAAAACTTGTGGTTGAACATGCACGTATATTTTAGACAGACATTCAATGTTGATTTAAAGACTTCAAGTGACTAAGAATCCACCACAGCCCTTGGTAAGCTGTTCCAGTGGTTAATTACCCTCACTAATAAAATTTAGACCTTATTCACAGTTTGAAATAGTCTAACTTCAACTTCCAGTCACTTGACTTTACATCTCTGTCTGTTAAATTAAAGAGCCCTCTGATATTGATTCCCTGTATGGTGTTTGCAGCCCATGAGCAAGTCAGCTCCCAACCTTCCCTTCAATATGCTGAATAGGTTGAGCCCCTTAAGTCTCTTACAGTAAGGCATATGTTCCATGCCTCCCATAATTCTTCTTGTTCTTCTCTGATTATGTATGTATTAGAGCAGCAGCCAGGAGCTCCACTGTGCTAGGCACTGTACATTAGGGTCTGCCTACACTGCAATTGAGCATCAGCAGCTGACCCGTGCCAGCTGACTCAGGCCCACAGGACTACACAGTCCTTCCCACAAGGGATTTTAGCTTTTTGTAATAGAGGTTCTGTGTTTGCTTCGTACATTCACGCTATATTGTGGATGAGTCCTATATTTGCAGGATCCCCAAGCTCAGGCTCCAGCCTGAGCCCAAACATCTACGCTACAATTAAACAGCCCTGTGAGCCTGAGTCAGCTGGCAGAAGCCAGACACAGGTATTTAACTGCAGTGTAGACAAACCCAAAGAGATTAAGAAACACTCCTTGTCCCAAAGAGTTTACAATCTAATTCTGGCTGTTTGATTGATACAAGATCAAAATAGAAACAATGGATTTCAGGAAGGCGGATTTTGGTAAGCTCAGAGAGCTGATAGGTAAGGTCCCATGGGAATCAAGACTGAGGGGAAAAAAAAATGAGGAGAGTTGGCAGTTTTTCAAAGGGACACTATTAAGGGCCCAAAAGCAAGCTATTCTGATGGGTAGGAAAGATAGAAAATATGGCAAAAGACTTTGGCTTAACCACGAGATCTTGCATGACCTACAAAATAAAAAGGAGTCATATAAAAAATGGAAACTAGGTCAGATTACAAAGGAGGAATATAGGCAAATAACACAGGAATGCAGGGGCAAGATTAGAAAGGCAAAGGCACAAAATGAGCTCAAACTAGCTATGGGAATAAAGGGAAACAAGAAGACTTTTTATCAATACTTTAGAAGCAAGAGGAAGACCAAGGACAGGGTAGGCCCACAGCTCAGTGAGGAGGGAGAAACAGTAATAGGAAACTTGGAAATGGCAGAGATGCTTAATGACTTCTTTGATTCTGTCTTCACTGAGAAGTCTGAAGGAATGTCTAACATAGTGAATGCTTATGGGAAGGGGGTAGGTTTAGAAGATAAAATAAAAAAAGAACAAGTTAAAAATCACTTCGAAAAGTTAGATGCCTGCAAGTCACCAGGGCCTGATGAAATGCATCCTAGAATACTCAAGGAGTTAATAGAGGAGGTATCTGAGCCTCTAGCTATTATCTTTGGAAAGTCATAGGAGACGGGAGAGATTCCAGAAGACTGGAAAACGGCAAATATAGTGCCCATCTATAAAAAGGGAAATAAAAACAACTCAGGAAACTACAGACCAGTTAGTTTAACTTCTGTGCAAGGGAAGATAATGGAGCAAGTAATTAAAGAAATCATCTGCAAACACTTGGAAGGTGGTAAGGAGATAGAGAATAGCCAGCATGGATTTGTAAAGAACAAATCGTGTCAAACCAATCTGATAGCTTTCTTTGATAGGATAACGAGCCTTGTAGATAAGGGAGAAGCGGTGGATATGGTATAGCTAGACTTTAGTAAGGCATTTGATACGGTCTCGCATGATATCCTTATCGATAAACTAGGCAAATACAATTTAGATGGGACTAGTATAAGGTGGGTGCATAACTGGCTGGATAATCATACTCAGAGTTGTTGTTAATGGCTCCCAATCCTGCTGGAAAGGTATAACAAGTGGGGTTCCGCAGGGGTCTGTTTTGGGACCGGCTCTGTTCCATATCTTCATCAACGACTTAGATTTTGGCATAGAAGGTACGCTTATTAAGTTTGCAGATGATACCAAACTGGGAGGGATTGCAACTGCTTTGGAGGACAGGGTCAAAATTCAAAATGATCTGGACAAATCGGAGAAATGGTCTGAGGTAAACAGGATGAAGTTCAATAAAGACAAATGCAAAGTGCTCCACTTAGGAAGGAACAGTCAGTTTCACACATACAGAATGGGAAGAGACTGTCTAGAAAGGAGTATGGCAGAAAGAGATCTAGGGGTCATAGTGGACTACAAGCTAAATATGAGTCAACAGTGTGATACTGTTGCAAAAAAAGCAAACGTAATTCTGGGATGCATTAACAGGTGTGTTGTAAACAAGACACGAGAAGTCATTCTTCCGCTCTACTCTGCACTGGTTAGGCCTCAACTGGAGTATTGTGTCCAGTTCTGGGCACCGCATTTCAAGAAAGATGTGGAGAAATTGGAGAGGGTCCAGAGAAGAGCAACAAGAATGATTAAAGGTCTTGAGAACATGACCTATGAAGGAAGGCTGAAAGAATTGGGTTTATTTAGTTTGGAAAAGAGAAGACTGAGAGGGGACGTGATAGCAGTTTTCAGGTATCTAAAAGGGTGTCATCAGGAGGAGGGAGAAAACTTGTTCACCTTAGCCTCTAATGATAGAACAAGAAGCAATGGGCTTAAACTGCAGCAAGAGAGATTTAGGTTGGACATTAGGAAAAAGTTCCTAACTGTCAGGGTAGTTAAACACTAGAATAAATTGCCTAGGGAGGTTGTGGAATCTCCATCTCTGGAGATATTTAAGAGTAGGCTAGATAAATGTCTTTCAGGGATGGTCTAGACAGTGTTTGGTCCTGCCATGAGGGCAGGGGACTGGACTCGATGACCTCTTGAGGTCCATTCCAGTCCTAGAGTATATTAATCTATAAGATAGAATTAGTTGCCATTTCACACAGGCCAGTGAAGAGTGACCATTGGGGCTATCCAGTTTCCTCAGAGATTTAGGTTCTGATTCTCCGGTGTGTCTGAGAAGGGCTCAGTGTACATCTAAGGAGATGTGTACAAAGATGGCTTTAAGGGTTTGTCTAGATGAACAGTTAGTACGTAGCACACTAGGGTTTGAGGCTACAACCAGAGCTGTGCTTAGGGTCTGGCGAATCAGGGCTAATGCTCCAGACCCCATGCTTTGGGGGACCCTCAATGCGGGCCAGCACAATTGGGCGGCACGCATGGTCAGTGCTTGAACTGCTGGCTGAGGGAGGCCAGCCCCCAGCCTGCCCCTTCCACCAGAGAGAGAGCACGCCGCCAGAAGGGAGAGCATGTAGCGGCGCCGCTGCAGGCTCCCCAGCCCCAGAGTGCCGGGAGGGAGAGCATGCAGTGGCTCTGCTTCAGCCTCCCCAGTCCCAGGAAGGCAGGCGGCATGGCCCCACCTCCCTAGAGCCCAGCAGCACTACCGAAGTGGGGCCCTGGGTGCGGAGTGTGCACGGAGCCATGCTTGGCTGTTTGGGGAGGCCCTAGCTCCCCTCCCCTGCCCAGAGCGGTCAGTCACAGAAATGATGGATTTGTCACTTCCACCCCAGGCCTCGCGCCCCCATAGGGAGGACAGCCCTGGTTACAGCACACTAGCATGTTGCATACTAAGTGTATGTCTACACTGGCAGGTTTCTGCGCCACAAGTTATACCATTTTTATTAAAACGCTCGAATTAAACCGCTGTTGCGTGTCCACGTTGTGCTCCTTGTTATGATGGAGCACATCCACATTAGCAGCTCTTGCAACGGCAAAGAGAGCAGTGCATTGTGGTAGCTATGCTACTGTGCAGTTGGCCGCAGGGTGCTTTGGGAGGGGTTTGCAATGCCTCATGGGGCAGGCACAGTGTCACATGATGCAGGTTTCCCAATCCCATTGTTCCATGGGCATCATTCTACACTGCCAGCTGCTTTTCAACTGAAGTGGAGGGGGTAGAGTGAACACACACACACACACACACACCTGCCTCTGTGTTCAACAGCAGGAGCATTCCACATTAATGGTTTGCTTTGTGTCCAGAGCAGATCAGCACAACATGCAATGGCTGTCAGAAACAGAGCTTTGAAAGGGGGCGGGGGTGCATGGCTCCAGGGCAGTTGAGTTCAAAACAATGAGCAGAGCAGCCACTTGAGGTATTTTGGGACAGCTGCAGAGGCCAGTTACAGTGCAGAAAGCAATCAAGTGTCTACAATGGCATTGCAGCGCTGGAGCCTCTGCGCAAAGAGCCTTATGACTCGTCAAGGTCATTTTTTTTGCAGCGCTGCAACTGAAGAGTCTCTGCCCACAAAGTGGCTTGGCAGCGTGTACACATCTGTAGTTTGAGCGCAAAAAGCTGCTTTACTGTGCAGAAACTTGCCAGTTTAGACAGGCCCTTAATGTCCACGTGGACCCTGCTACCATGCACTGGGAGTTTTGTTGTGGACATCGACCTACCCTGCTTTGAAATGGAAGTAGGTCAAAGCACACTACGGAACTCTTAGTGCGTGGCAGCAGGGTCCATGCCGCCAGTTAGCGCACAGCTCCCTAGTGCATGAGTTTTACATTCCAGCTTGCTGCATGCTAATTGTTCATCTACACAAGCCCTAAGCCACCTTGATGCTTCACTGAACCTAGGGCATCAGAATGCCAGACTGGTCTGCAATATAATTTAGAGCAGCCTGGCTACTGTATGCTGGCTGCCAATGTCAGCTGGAGATCAGCTGGGTGCATGGATCCCTCGCCACACTGCATCCACTAGTAGCCAGGAAAAGGGTGGTATGGGAAGCCACTGTTGCAGTGATGTGCCACTCTCCTATGTAGGGGAAGCCCTGGTAGCCAGGTGTAGGACTGCTTTAACCACCAGAGCAGAACATCCCTAACATACCAGTGAATCAGGCCCCTAAGCTTCATCTCAGATATTCATTTCATACCAACATGTCTACAAGTGTGTCTGTTGGGGTTGCATGCATCTGATAAGCACATGTTCCTGAGACTTAATGATGAAGCAACACTGATGAGACTGCACCTGAAGATGTTTAAGAACATCATGTCAAGAAATAGTATTTTGACAGGTTTTTGTTAAACCTTCTTGAAGTGCTTTTATTTAAAAATGTATTACAAAGAAATGTTCGCTTTTACTCATCCAAAATGTAGCCTGAATGTATCAGCCAAAACACAAAATCTCTATTACAATAAACTAAAATCTCTTGTGGAAAGGACTGTATAATTTAACATTGGAGAAGCTTAAAATTAAATGCACGCAAAGGGCATACAATAGTTACCTTGCTTTTTGAAGTCCATAACTTCCACGAAATTCCATCACACTGAAATAAGTTTTGGGTACTTTCTTCAAAATGCAAGAGCCCTTCTAAATCAGGTGTGCAGCTCTTTGGAAAGGAGAGGACCAGGTCCTGAAAAAGGGAATAACATTTGCACATTGAAGCAAAATGGTTTTATGGGACAGAATAAATGGTCAGTTTTTACTTCAAGAGATTGTGACATGCATAGGCGCTGACTTACTCAGATCCTGGGGCGGGGTACTCAACCCCTGCTCTCCCCCAAATCCTGCTCCCACTCTACCTCTTCCTCCAAGCCCTCCCGCCTCTTCCTGCCCCACTTCTTCCCCTTCCCCCATAGCACCTCCTGCACACTGCTGAACAGCTGATCCATGGCGGGCGGGAGGCACTGGGAGGGAGTGAAGAGCTGATTGGCGGGCCCGTTGGAGGGCAGGAGGCGCTGATCCACAGGACTGATATTTTTTTTTCTGGGTGCTTCAGCCCCAGAGCACCCATAGAGTCGGTGCCTATGGTGACATGCAAAAGCTAAATGGGTTGAGCTGTTAATTTATCCATGTATTGGCTAAATATTGGAGGTGGGGATGGGGTTGAACTGGAGATCTCAGAGGTGTTAAATCATCTTAGATAACAACTTAAGTGAAAATCAATGATGAAAACTCATATGAAACAAAAGATTTTCATACCTGTTGGCTAGAGTGTGATTCAGGCATCAACTCTGCCTTATCAGCTTGTGGGACTTCTGTCTTCCTGGAGGAGATCACACTTATCTTTGTCTGCCCTTGGTTAATTATTGACTTGTTAGCCTTGTTTGCATTAGCTGATGAGGTGTCAGCCTCTACTCTGAGAGAGACCAATCCATGATACTTGATTTTTAAAGTAACCAAAAAAAAAGAAAAGAAAAGAAAAAAAAATGTGGATCATCATTCATAAGCCACTTCAAAATTCTCATTACAAAAATGGAAAGGAATTTTGAAACACAAGTTATTGTCAAGGGGAGGAGACCCCCAAAGAAAAAGACAAAGAGAATGAGAAAGTGCAGTCGGTATTAACTAATCAAATTATTAAAGTTGTTGTACATGCAGCTAAGGTAAGACACAATAAGGAAAGAATCATAGAAGAATCTTATTTTAAAAGCCACATTGGTTCCATTTCTTAACACAGATGAAGGATGAACCTGAAAAGGCCAAACAGTGAAATGAGTTTGGCTTATCTACACAATATAGAAACAGGTAGCTATTTGAAGCTTCTCATGAATGTCTCATGGGGTGGCTGGTGGTGGATAATCTAGGTTAGCAAACACTACACATTTTATTCTTAGTTTTAATTTTTTTCCCCTACAATGGAGGTGGACAACATCTGAAATTAGGCAATTAAAACTGAGACCATGTTCTACATTACAGGGACTACAATAGCATAGTTATGGCACTGTAGCTATGCTGGCATAACCACATAGTGTAGGCAGCCTACATCAATGGAAAAGTTTTTTCTGTTATGTAGAACTCTATCTCCCTGAGAAACATTAGCTAGGTCAACAGAAAAATTCTTCCATCCACCAAGCTGTGTCTACACTGAGAGCTACATTGGCATAGCTACAGTGCTAAAGGGTGTGGATTTTTCACACCCCCAAGTGCCATAGCTATGTCGACCTACATTTTACGTGTAGACCAGGCCTGACACACAAAGGTGTGCTCAAGGTCTATTTACATAACCAGTTAAAGATAACAGTCATGTCCCAATCAATTCAGTGTACATGAAATTTCCCTAATGAGGTGTCTCCACTGTTTTTTCCAATTTAGATAAATTTTATTTCCTTGTTTATTTTCTAGTAGCTTCAGGATGAGGTGCTTAGCTCCTGTAAATTGACCTAGTTCCATTAATTTCAACAGAGCTCTGCTGATTTACCCCAGCTGAGAATCTACCCCCATCGGAATCTTATTTTGGTTTGTTGTTTGATACACATTTCCTTCCTTAACTCCATCTGTCTTTCACACACAGACAGATCCTCAATGTCAAGGCTTTCAGAAGATACAGTATATTCTTAAAAAGCTCTTAAGTCTGGATCCACTGAATGCACGGAGATTTTCTAGTTACAGTAAATTCAGGTAAGATCACTACTTTAAATCTATATTATCACCTCATCACTATATAACAGATCTGCCTTACTATTTTGCCATTTCTGATGGCTCTAAGCCTCATCCTTGAGAGATTCACCAAGCTGAATTCCTGTAACACATCCCCTCTCTGCACCATTATTTCTTTGGAAGAGGACAGCGGGATTCCTTCCAAGTGAACAGTGCCAGGGTTGGAGGGTGATGAGGAGCCTGAGGAAACTGGAAGCAATGTGCCTGTCCCCCATAAGTTGTGCTTGTTTTGGCCAGAGGAGTGGAAAGAGCTGCATTGACCTGAAAGCATACAAGATGGCAGATGGTCAGTTCATTTTACATGAGCAGATAGCTGGTCACATTGACTAGGGCACTGAAACAGCTTGTCATTAAAAGTTGGATGATTTTTCATCTGAGGTTGCGGATTTGCTATTTATTCACTAGTCCTCATTTCTCCCATTTGTTTATGTAGAGGAAAAGAGCATTCGTAGATAGTATTGTCTGTGAGTCATAAAAGTATAAATACTTTAGCACAAGTAAATAAAATCAACTCCCTGAAAATCAAATGCACTAAGAGGTACCTGTTGAAGGTACACATTTGGTCCATAGATTTTCAGGTATAATGAACAATTTTGGTAATATTTAGGCCCTAATGATTTTCTCTCATCCCAAACAAAATTTTGCTGCTCTGTAAATGAGCACATATATGCTGTAGCACCCTCTTCTGACCTCACATGGTTCTGCAGCAGCTGACCTCAGTTTCCCTTCACCCAGGAGATAATCAATAAGTTCAACAAGGCCATCACACACACCAGTGCCCTACCATATGCTTAAACATAGTCTCTTTTGTCCCAGTCTCACACAGAGGTACAAACCCTGCTTTCCTGAAGGTTTGTCTATTTTAAAGCTCCAAATATAGTATCTTAGGTGTTCCACTGGGCACAACCCCTCCTTTATGAGACCCATCTATTCCCTTTCACAGTTCCTCACCTCTTCAACTTCCCCAGGTAACACAACTGCTCAGCCCTCCCTAGCTGCTGCTTATAATTTTTCCGTTTGGAGTCCTCTGAATTACTGAGCTCCTCTTCTTGGACCTGTGCTCTGTGAATCCTCAGGCCACACCTTCAGAAGGCTTCCCCAGCTGCTTACCTCAGGAGTCCTATCAGGAGCTCAGCACCACCTCAAACAGCTCCCCAGTTACTCTTCTTTGTCTCCAGCTGCAATCCCCAGCTGTTAGATCACACAAAGATCTCTCCCTCTCCTGTCCATTCTTCTCTTCCTTATAAAGCCCAGGTATCTTTCCTATCATTGAACCAGCAGCAGCCAGTTGGTCCCAGGTGCCTTCCTTTTCATGTTTTAACATGGTCTTATTTTCCTCTCAAACCCGTTTTACACTGATGAATCTCTGACTTCAGTTGAGTAATTTGGATTTACATCAATGTTACCAGTAGGGTGACCAGATAGCAAGTGTGAAAAATTGGAATGCTTATTTCTGTGTGCAGGGGGCGGGGGAAGGAAAGGGCATAATTGCCTATATAAGACAAAGCCCCTAATATTGGGATGTCACCCTAGTTACTAAACAGAAAATCAGACCCTGAACCTTTAAAAATGACCTTTGCAAAACTAACCCAAATTCATTTTCATAATTGATGAGTAATGCTGTTCTGCTAGGCAACTAGAGAGAAGAATATTCTTCAATCTTCAAAGAATTTAGCTGTCTAGATCATTATTTGTATTTTCCTCAGCTGTTTCACGTTAAAACACTCCACACTTAATCACTGAAAAATACTACAGTATTGTAGAACAACTACTCAAACCAGTAAGATACTACAGAATTTATTTTAAGGGCTAGGTTCAGTTGTTAGATTTTTTTCTGACATCTTTCCCAAAGGAGTGCAACAACTATTATACATTCATCAGAAAAATATTTTAATGGACCTTCTAAATAAATTCCTTTGAAAATAATGAAGAATGATGAAATCTAGCACGTTTGTTCTTAGCAAAGGTTTTTTTCTTTTGTACTTGTTGCTTTCTTCATGCTGTGTTTCCTAAGAGGAAGAATACAGTTATGTGAGAGAATAAACAGGTCTGCAACTGTCAATCCTGTTTTCTTTTTAAAAAAAAATTAAGCATTTTGATTTGAAGGTAAGTGTTGTTGCAAGTAAGTAGCTACTCAGCCAAGATTGCTCCAGATTTTAAAGATGATGATCAAAAGAGAATACCTCCTTTTGAGTCCAGAATTTTCACTACAGCTTTTGTCCTGGTGCCAAGAATTGCATTCACAGGGGAGTTCAGAACTACTTCAAAGACCTCATCATCTTCCTCTAATCCGTCATAGGTAATTGCTATATTCCACATCTTAGTTGACATTCCTACCAGAAGTAAACATTTTAATTACTCTTTAATTGCTATTTCAATCAATCTGGGTGTCAAAAAAAATATAAATTAACATGTCTACAGCTAGAATAGAATAGCTTGTGTATGCTATTGTGCTCATACCAACTGACTGGACTCCTGCTGTTCTCTCAAATAACACTAAGAGACCAAATTTGTTCCTGGACAATGATGATTCAGTTCATGTGCATACACTGTAATAAAAAGCTGCCTTAGACTTGGGAAATGATGGCTACAATACATAGATTTAGGGGTTCAGTTGCAATTTTGAAGATAAATGTGATGTATTCTTTTTATCTTAGAATCTTAATTCTAGAAATGCTACAATTATTTAAAATATTTGCATAACCAATCAAAAATGACACTGTCTTTTAGTACTATACTTCAAAAGCCAGATTCTGTTCTCCGTTACAAATTTAGAGTAATTCACTAACTTTAATTGAGTTATTTCAGATTTACACCAGTGGAAATGAGAACAGATTCTAGTTCTAATGTAAAGGGTTATTCTGGTTATTAGTTGAAAGACCAATAAATAATCATATGTTAAATGGCAGTATGTCATATTTTTATATATATATAAAAATAATATATTTACACACACAACAAAAGGCTTTAGAGGTGAATGCAAAGGTCTTCTTTTAAACAATTCCATTCAGAAAAGTTGAATTTCAATTGGTCACACCCGGATCCCAGAATGGGCATTATTGTTATATAAGCCTCTTGGATTAGCACTATTTTTGTGTACAAAACTGACTCACAGAGTTAAGATGGATCTTCCGTATGCATGGAGTAAGATACATATATACAATATTAATTTTTATGCTGCCTCTGTTGGCCTCCCATTTGTTTTGGTCTCCATTTCCTAGTTACCTTTCAGTTGTATCTACAATCTGAGATTATTGGCTCTTATCCAATGCACACTGAAATCAATGTAAAGACTCCCATTGACTTCAATCAGCTTGGATTGGCTCCTATGCCACCATTAACTTAAATTTGTAATTTATTACTTTTATTTAATGAGTTCATCACAGTGGTCTGTGAGCATGTTTTTAAAATACACATCAAATTAGTTCACCAATGTTAACTAATTAGACCTCTCCCCACAAATTAAAAATAAACCCAAACACCAGCGTCCTCTCAAGATGAAGCCTGAGAAAATAAATGACTTTACACAATGCCCTGAACATCAACAGATTTGAGGCTTCTGCCAGTGTAAACCTAGACAAAGGACCTTCAAGGGGGACAATCTGCCTGTGGGAAGGGGAATAAGCCAGCATGGAAAGCATATGTAGGAAGTTCATGCAGTACAAGAAGTGATGGGTGCTGGCTGGAAAAGAGGGGTAGGATATGCTAAATCAGCATATCCCATAGCCTGCCTCCACTTGCAGACCTCTTATGGAATACCACTCAAACTAAAGGAGCCTCCACCTCTGATAGGAACCCCAGAGGAGGACAACAACAGTAAAGTGACTTGCCCTACCTCAGGGTAAATCAATGTACACTTCCCTGCCCCAAGTTCAGAGCATCTGTTTCCCAGAGTAGCTGGACAATGGAGGGGAGCATATCCCAGTTAAGGGCCCTACATTGTAAATACTCTGCCCACAACCTCTAGATGTTTTAATCTAAAGAATGGTAGCTTGAGTGCATCAACTGATCTTAGGCATTTGATGAGGGAGAGATGGTCTCCTAGGTAGTTAGGACCCAAAGCATTTAGGGTGCGTGCTTGTTTTTTTATACCAGTCTCAATATCCTGTATTGCATCTTTTAATTTAAAATAAAAAGTCTAAGGATGAGGTCTTTGGTTCTGCACTGTTATCTAAAGTAGAAAACATCAACTCTTCTGCCAAAACTGCCACAGAGGGAGTGCCCTTCATGCAATTTTTTATCTGCTCCGACTCTGTTTCTGCTATTCCATCCGTCTCTTCCTGCCTCTGTACTGAATACTCCTGTCAGCCATTGGGAAGAATCAGTGATTTCAGAGGTGTGCTAGGAAAATGAACAAATTCTCCCACTTATCGTGTTTACTGCTTTATGGCCATCGAGCCTCCCTAATCTGTCTCTAAAGACCAGAAGTTACTTGTGCTTCCCCATTATGCCAAAGCTGAAACACTTCCAGCTATTTTTAATTTGATGATTAGTCTTTTAACTGTCACAAATTTTCCTATGTGATAGCCAGGCAAATACTGCAGTCCTATGGCATCTCGGTAGCCAAAACACTGCTTGCATTGCCTTTTTTCACAACAAAAGCTGAGATTCCAACTGAGAGATTCCCCACTGCAGACTCCACATGGCTGGGTTGGAATTCGCTTATCACCTCCCCCTTATCATCTGTTTTTCCAGATGCAGATAAGTGCTTGGACTATTTTCCCCATGAAACAAGTGCTGTTTGTTTGAGATTGCCACAGATGATATTTCTCATTTCTTTTATAACTATGGTGATGTTTTTTAATTGAAATCTTACTCCTGGCACCACTGGCATAATCTCCATGGGCATTTCAAGCTGCTGTCTGAACTCTGTGGGCCACATTTCCAAAAGTCAAGTCCTAGATTATGTCTAAAAAATATGCACAGGCACAGTTAGTGCTGACAATGTGGGCCTGCATCTGCAAAGGAGGTAATTTTGAAAGCAAATGGGTTCTCTTGCCTAGTTATTCTTTGTATGTTAAAAACCAGGTTTTTAAAGGGGCTTTGGAGCTGTGCTTCGGCTCCGCTCCAGCTCCAGGCAAAAACCTGCAGCTCCACCGCTCCAGAGCTGCTCCGTGCTCCAGCTCCAGGCTCTGCTCCAAAGCTCTGTTTATATAGGCACAGCACTGAACTCAGCCCAGGCAAAGGTGGTCTAGGATGACTTTAAGCATCTTTGCACTCTCCCAATCTGAGGCTGCTTCACAGCTTTGGCGCCTATCTAAATTACAGCAGCTTCTCTGGGCTGCCCTACGAGCCGCACCACTGCCTGGAATCCCTACATTAGGGTTTTCTAGGGGGACCTTATGGCTGCCTTCTGCAGTTCCTTGCCAGGGGAATCCTCCCCAACCTGGATCCAGGGCTTTTAGGAGCTCCTTTACACTGCTATGGCCATTTTACCTGGCATAAAAGGGTCAGAGCAAGGATGAGAATCTTAACCGATCTGATAAAGATTCTGGTCACACAGGAATTCTGTGGGAAAGCCAGGAACTGAATCCAGATGTCCTGAAACACATTCTAGTTTCTTAACCACAAGACTATCCTTCTTTTCACTGTCCAGTTAGCCATGCTTCATACCTGAATTGGCACGGAAGTGTAGCTTTTACCATTCTACTATATATGACTCCATTACATTCACTACTGTACTGTTAGCTCAGATTCTGGCTTAACTAGAGAAGGGCCCCAAGCTGCAAAATTCAAATCTGGATCTGGACCCAAACTTCAGACATGTTCATATCTGGGATTTTGGTTTAGCCTCATCTGAAATCTTAATTTCTTATTAACTATACTTTTATGGGGAATAAATCACTGCATATAATTTTATACAATGTTCTCTCAGCAGTAATGCAGTACCATATGAAACCAAATCTACATAGTCTCCCCAGCTACATGAGCAGCTTGATAAAGTCAAGAAGATGCACTTTGTGTTTGGATCTACGGTGAGAAGTTAATTTCCAGTCGTGGTGAAAGTTCAGGACATTTATCATCTTAGTAGGAAAGTGCGCCACAGGGAAGCTGTGTGAAGTGCATCACAAAATTCAAATGCCAAGTCAAAAATGTGTAGATGATAGTAGTCATATAGCAACACTTCTTCCATTTCTGTTATTCATTAAACTACCATCCTGTACTTCTGCAGATAAGCACCTATCTTGTTAAAAAGAGCATAATGAAAATTACATCATCTCACTTCAGAAAATAAATATTGTGTCTGCCATTTGGAATTCTCTTCTAGGAGCTACATTAGAAGCAACTGTAGGGAGTCCCCCCCCCACAATTTAGTATTCAGACACAAATGGTAAAAATGTGAAAGCCCTCAACAAAGCTCCATTATGCTTGGCAGTAATTGCCACATTTGTTGGTGGTCTCAGTAGAGAGGCCAAGAAATGATAGGAGATGGAGACTGAGCAGTTCATTGAGTAGTTTGCATTTAGGGTGGGGAAGATTGCACTCCAATGACCCTGCTTTACTTTTTCAACTGATGAGTTAAAACAGTGGTTCTCAACCACGGGTCCGAGAGCAGGTTTCAGGGGGTCCGCCAAACAGGGCTGACATTAGACTTGCTGAAGCCCAGAGCAGAAATCTGAAGCCCCACTGCCTGGGGCTGAGCCCAGGATCCCGAAGCCCACCACTCAGGGCTGAAGCCAAAGCCTGAGAAACTTAGCTTCGTGGTGCTCCCTGTGGCATGGGGCCCTGGGCAACTGCCCTGCTTGCTACCTCCTAATGCTGGCCCAGGCTTCTGTATGCAAAAAGACAGTTGTGGCACAGATGGGCCATGGAGTTTTTATAGCTTGTTGAGGGAGCCTCAGAAAGGAAAAAGTTGAGAACTGTTGCGTTAAAAGACTTTGCTCTCCAATATAGTACCTTTCACAATTAATTAATCAGTGTAAAATTAAAACTGATATACCACCACGTACCTGGATCAAACTGAATGAGCTTAGAGGGAGTCACAGTAAAATCTTTTCCCAATGTAGCAGACACTTCAATAACCTAAGAAGAAATTAAACAGAAAGTACCATACAATGGAGAAGCTCGATCTTTCCGAATCTTTTTAGCCTATTTAACCAGATCAATGCATTCTAGTGAATGCTGCAACCTTCTATGGATATTCATCACTATACTCTATCTATGAGGTCTCAAAAGCATACACAGTATTGTACAGTACACTGTAACACTTGAATGAGAAAAGAAATAGGAAGAAAAATAAATCTTGCCAGTTTAAACAGGAGAAAAAAACCCAATTCCAACCTCGCCTTTGGGTTTAAAGTCATAATATAAAAGCTTATTGTGCATCTTGTCCTTTCACTTCTCAAATCACTACATAAATAGCACCATTTAGCATTTTTATTCAGCAAAATCTGGGGCCATAGTTATAGGTGGCACCTACAGGCAGATAATAGCTCTCTGAAAGTGTACACTGTACAGTTGGCCTGAGTGATTGGAACTAGGGTTAGCCTAGTCAGAGTAAAAGTATCCTCATAGACTTCCTGCATTACTGTGTTCTCACTGTTTCTGCACTCACCCATGTGTGTGTGTGGGGGGAGAATATCCCATAGTTCTGTGCACTGATATGCTCTGGGATTCTTTCCTGGTCAATTGCAGGAGAATTTGTCTGTCCCTTGAGGGAATTGTGGGAAGGGCATTTGAGGATTATCGGATGTTGAGAGATCTTACCGCCACTCGTATCCTCACTGCAAAGTTGGTGGGTTCCAGCCCAAGATAAAACACTGCTTGGGCTTTAAACCACACCCCTGGCTCTGCAAGCAAGCATGGGTTCAAAGTGCAAATAAGCACATGCTTGAGGGTTGTTCATGTGGATGGTAGGGGGTGTGTGGCAAAAATACGGGGAGGAGAACAGGCTAAGGTACGGATATATCCAAACAGTGCATTGTTACATTACAACATCAGCATTACTCTGTGCCAGTGTCCAGCCCTTCACATCGGGGCCTTGTGCTCCCATTTCTACTGAGAGTAGAAATAGTTTGTGTGCAGGGCTATCCATGGGCACCATTGCCTCGTCAGGGTGGGCATGTACATATACACACAGAAGCATGGTGAATCATGTCTCTCCATGACTTTTCAGAAGAGATAGATTTTGGGAGGCCAATTTCCATCCTATATTCTTACTTTTAGGCTTGATTTATCTGGCCTAGAAGTGCCATATGCTCAGTACCAACCAGAATATGACCCTTAGAGTGTAAACCAGCAGTTCTCAACCTGCGGGCCACATACGGCCCAGTTAGCGCACAGCTGCAGCCCATGAGCATACGGGTCTGGGGTGGGGTGTTAGGCGGGGGACTCTGGTTCTCAACCTGCAGCCCAGGTAACACTTTGTGGGCTACATGTGCAGCTCACAATGATAGATAGGTTGTGAATCACTGGTGTAAACAATCCTATGCATGATAAAGGGAAAAAACAGCCTGAGATACACCATTTTGGATCCAAAATTGCCCCCACTGAAATCAATGGCAAAATTTCCACTGACCTCAGCGAGGATGGGATCAAACTCTATGTTTTCATTTAGAGCTATTTACTGCCATCAGTCTACAGCTCCTAATCTAGCTGTGTTATAAGCTGCTGAACAAAAACATACTATCCAGCCAGAGAAACTGTATTAGCACTCTACTAGCAAGAACAGGGTCTTGACAAACACAGCTTGAACTATATGGCCTTTTTGCTGATATAGCGCACGATTACTTGCGTACCAACCCAATCAAACAGCTCATGTATTTATAAGAAGGAAAGCAACTGCCTCAGACCATTATTTACTTCCAACTCAAACTTTATTTTTTAACCTCACCTTCACTGCAATAAAGGCAGAGTCTATGGAGTGCCCCGATCTGGTGATTTTCAAAGACAACATTCCCACATTCTCACACACCGTGTACTCAGTCTGTTGCATTTCAATCTGAGACCACCTCAGTTCCAGACTGTAGGGGGGAGGAAAGAAAATCTGTGTGAAAAACTCTTTTGCAGTCCACAGGGATCCCTCCTGCTGACTGCTGACTATGGCTTTGGTACAGGTGCCATTTCTCTCTTGCTTGTTGATTCAGTGAATACACACACAGAGTTTCAGTTTTCAAATCAGTGGGTTTGTTTGTGAGATTGTGTTAATTAGAGAGAGGAGAAACAGTTAAATAAATTAAGAATTCCAGCTGAGTCATCACCTACCCACTGAACCAAATGTGAACATCTTCTCAGGGCCACTGAAGTCAGTAGAAGTTTCGTCATGAACTTCAACGGGACCAAGATCTGATCCTAAGAGCCGTTTGGCTAAGCCAGACTCTCTCTCCTGCTTGATTTCAGATAAGGCAATTGTTTCTTCCCTCCATTGAATTTTCTTTTACTGTGACTCTCCAGTATTCTTCCTGCATCATCACCTCTTCCTTCTTACAGCTGTGCCCGGATCCAGCCCCCTTACCCACTCAGCATGCCCCATTCCTCCCACAGGCTACTCTGGCTGCCTTTCCAACCAACCTCCACAAATTGCTGAATTCAAATCTTGTCTAAAATGCCCCATAGAATCTCTTAGGAGGGAATTGGGCTGGACTTGTAAAGTCACAAGCTGGGAATGGTTGTGGAGAAAAACATGGGATGAGCCCTCTTGAAGGGTTGAGCTTAAAGAAGGGGGTAAATGAAGAATCAGAGATGAAATGAGAGAATGCCTCAGGGATGCCACTTATGAATCATTATCTAGAAAGCTTCCAAACTTTTGGATGACCATCTCTAGTCCTACTGGATGTTAAACACACACACACACACACACAGAGCCTTGGGCACTAATGGGAAAACAACCCCCTTCTGAACCAATTTGAAAAGTCTGTAATGTACAGACTGTCTATAATACCAGGTGTAATGTTAGTGTGGGAGCTGCTGGAAATGGTTTCACATCAGAGGCTTAAAGGATAAAAATTGATATTATAAATGTATGCCTTGAAGAAGAGCAATGAGGCCTTTGCATATTTCTGTGGAGCACTGGGACCCTGAGGATGCATTGGTGAGTGCTTTGAAACCCCAATATCAATCATCCATCATTCCTGCACTGACCTCCTCTTTGGCAATGTCTTTACACCGTACTGCATCTGATGTGATTTCCTGAGTATCGTCCTTGTCTCAGGGCTTTTCTACATGAGGAAACTGCCTGGCATAGCCATAGCACAAATACTATTCCAATATAGCTATTCTGAAATAACTCCCCCATGAGAACACTCAGTTCCAAAATAAAGATGATTTTATTCACCTAATTAATCTTGAATAAAATCACTTTTATTTCAGAACTCATTGTCAATACAAGGGAGTTATTTTGGAATAGCTAAATTATACCAGACCAAATATAGCAGAATAGATATTGCTATTCTGGAAACTACGCCAGGAAACTTCCCCAGTGTAAAGAAGGCCCAAGTTACATGCTACGAGTCACATGGTAGGGATCTTTAATTTTTCATATATTGTAAAGCACACTGTATAGCACTAGGAATAAGAGTAGTCACCTCAGCCTATCCACATTTCAGAAAATGTTCAAAGTCTGATCCTGTCGTAATTCAGCATCATTCAAATAAATGTTTGTGCTTTTATTGAAATGATATGCACTTTCAAGTCACCACAGTTTTTTGAGTGTTACACATTCAAACAAACCCAGCTCCACCATTTGAATGCAATGTTAAATTTCGAGTTTTTCATTAAAAAACGAACACTCTGTATCCCGGCCAAACTCTAGTCCAGTTAATTACTATACATTCTACCTCTCTAAAATTCCCCCTGAATTTTCAGTGTGAGAAGCTGTTATTCTTCAGCTTCCTTCCTAAAAAGATGTGTTGCATTGGTACTGACATACAATAGTTCCCAGGTTCCACCCCAGAGTTGGCTGCATCAAAATGGTGGTAAGTGGCCTTTATATACATAGTGAAAAAATGTGTACAATGATTATTCATCTTTGAGCATGTATAGTGCTATAACAAAGTGCCTAGGTTAGCCATACTCATATGAGGTTGACTATAGAGACATCTATTGACATAGTCTGGTACTGCATTAACTTCAACCCCAACTATCCATGCCTTTTCTCACTACTCCATGGTGAAGCAGTGTTCAGATAGTTCTTGTGAAATCAACCACCTCTCTTTTCCCTTCTGTTTTAATTCTACGGGCTCTGGTTTGTAGACACCAAGTGTAGCACATGTAGGATAGTCCTGGCCATCTTTCTTGATCACTTCAAATTAAACAAGTTGGCTGAACACTCGGTTGAATTTTCAGAAATAAAATAGAAACATTTCTAGCCACATAGAATTTTGCTCATTTGCTGAATTAACTAAAAGTGTGAATGTAAACTAAATAAGTTAAATTGCATTAAACCCCTGTATGGACATTCTCATTCAGAATTAAAATGGTCTTGATTCAGGTTAGCTTAATTTACTTCCAAAGTGATACTGTCTCCTTCATTAGTTATTGTTAGAAGAGAACATTTTAGCTGAAATGAGGGAAACAAATGAACTGATTCCCCAGTGTCATATCAACTAATACACATACACACGGGATTCATGGGTTCATCACAGGTTAAGGTGAAACTTCAGTGGGTGCCTGTTAAAATGTTGGGAAGAAGAGGGTCCCTGTATTTTCTCCCCTCAATCTACCCAAGAAAAATATAGCCCATAGAGTTTTTATTACTTGATGTTTTCTATTTGTTGCTTTGGAAAGGCCATTGCTCTCAGTAAAGGCCTAGAGTGACCTCCAGCTGCAAGAGCATGTATGTGAAGCTGACAACCTGGTCCAAGGCAGTATTTGAACTCTAAGTTTATGGGCCTCATTCTCATTTACATTAAGGTCCCTTTATACCTCTCTGAAAGGGCAATGTAAAGGGGAAAATAAGAGTGGGTGCATGCACGCGCATGGTCATGTACTGTGAGAAATGTGGCATTTAACTGAAAACTGTTCCTTTGTATTTCTTCAATCTAAAAGGACATAAGAACATGAGAACATAAGAATGGCCATACTGGGTCAGACCAAAGGTCCATCTAGCCCAGTATCCTGTCTACCGATAGTGGCCAATGCCAGGTCCCCCACAGCGAGAGAACCCAACAGCCAATGATCCAGTGATCTCTCTCCTGCCATCCATCTGCATTCTCTGACAGAGGCTAGGGACACCCTTCCTTACCCATCCTGGCTAATATTCATTAATGGACTTAACCTCCATGAATTTATCCAGTTCTCTTTTAAACCCTGTTATAGTCCTAGCCTTTACAACCTCCTCAGGCAAGGAGTTCCACAAGTTGACTGTGCGCTGTGTGAAGAACTTCCTTTTATTTGTTTTAAACCTGCTTCCCATTAATTTCATTTGGTGGCCCCTAGTTCTTGTATTATGGGAACAAGTAAATAACTTTTCCTTATTTACTTACTCTACATCACTCATGATTTTATATATCTGTATCATGTTCCCCTTTAGTCTCCTCTTTTCCACGATGAAAAGTCCTCACCTCTTTAATCTGTCCCCATATGGGAGCCGTTCCAAACCCCTAATCATTTTAGTTGCCCTTCTCTGAACCTTTCCTAAGGCCAGTATATCTTTTTTGAGATGAGGAGGCCACATCTGTATGCAGTATTCAAGATGTGGACGTACCATGGATTTATACAAGGGCAATAAGATACTCTCCATCTTATTTTCTATCCTCTTTTTAATGATTCCTAACATCCTGTTTGCTTTTTTGACTGCCTCTGCACACTGCATGGATGTCTTCAGAGAACTATCCACGATGACTCCAAGATTTTTTTTCCTGATTAGTTGTAGCTAAATTAGCCCCCATCATATTGTATATATAGTTGGGGTTATTTCTTCCGATATGCATTACTTTACATTTATCCACATTACATTTCAGTTGCCATTTTGTTGCCCAATCACTTAGTTTTGTGAGATCTTTTTTAAGTTCTTCACAGTCTGCTTTGGTTTTAACTATCTTGAGCATTTTAGTGTCATCTGCAAACTTTGCCACCTCACTTTAACCCCTTTCTCCAGATCATTTATGAATAAGTTGAATAAGACTGGTCCTAAGACTGAGCCTTGGGGGACACCAGTTGTTACCCCTCTCCATTCTGAGAATTTACCATTTATTCCTACCCTTTGTTTCCTGTCTTTTAACCAGTTCTTAATCCATGAAAGGACCTTTCCTCTTATCCCATGACAACTTATCCATGAAAGGACCTTCCCTCTTACCCCATGACAACAGCTTCCACATTCTTTTACAGGTTTTAGAGTAGCAGCCGTGTTAGTCTGTATCCGCAAAAAGAACAGGAGTACTTGTAGCACCTTAGAGACTAACAAATTTATTTGAGAATAAGCTTTCATGGGTTACAGCCCACTTCATCGGATGCATAGAATGGAACATCCTATATGCTCCATTCTATGCATCCGATGAAGTGGGCTGTAACCCACAAAAGCTTATGTTCAAATACATTTGTTAGTCTCTAAGATGCCACAAGTACTCCTGTTCTTTTACAGTCATTCATAAGGAATATCTCTTTACTCTTTTTCTCAGTTTTCTGAAAAAAATGCTGCAATATGAACCTGTGAAACTGTATACGCATTTTTTTTCCCTCAGCATCAAAACCACCAATGGCTGATTTGACTTAAGGCAGAAAATGGTCGCAATGCACAAGTCATGCACAATGTATTGAATTGCTTAGAATAGAAAATCTAAGTTACGTTTGGGGGGCAGCAGAGTTTCCGGTGGGATCTGTGACTTGAAACTCTAAGCTGTCTGAATTCACCTCCCAGGATGGATTGACGACATAAAGTATGATTTTGCCATTTAAATCCTTTTGGCTGAATCCTTCCTGGATAAATCCACCTGGGAAAGAGGGGAAACATTAAGATAAATCAAAATCCAGTTAAACAAGAGTTAGCAAAAGCCACATGGTTTGAATTGATTATTAAAGAACTTTTTCTTTATTACCTCTTATAATTCTGCAGCATAATACATAGATCTTCCAGAAAACTACCCGTTCCTCTGCATAGTGCCACTGCAGTGTTTACTACCCCCTTCCTCCCCCGCACCCAATTATATAGTTCCCAGGTAAGATTGCATCAAATGACCTAGGTACAGATTAGCTTCTGTTGTTCACTATTTTACCTGCCATTAAGCTTATAACACGTCTGTGATATATCGGGGCTTTGTCCGTTTTTACACTCATGTTTCAAGCTTCATTTGCAAAAAGCAGTTCTTGAATTGTAGCTACAAAATATGCTACCAAAGTGTTTAAGAATTCATCACTGACTTGTATTTGGGTACTGGTATTGGAACTTTCTTATCATATTCCAGTCTCCCAAAGAAGTCTAGAATTAGAATTCAGTTTGTTCTACCACAGCTGAGTGGTCCTATATTTTGATAGGGTCACAGGGTCTGAAATCTGCCCCAGTATGTCTCAAGATGTTTTAGATTGTCGTATGAAGAGGTTAGAGAACATATTACCTGTTGTTATATTTTCCAGGTAGCCATAACGAGGACCTCGTAAAATCTTAAAAATGACTTGGTCCTCTTCTGTATCGGGGTCATATGCCTTCAAAGACCTGGCAGTAATGTAAATCCCATAATTGCCATTTTTCAGGAGCTCCACATCTGAAGAACAATGGAGGTGAACAATTTTTGGTGCAGTTTTGTCCAAATGGTCCACCTGAATCAAGGTTAGAAATAACAAACGTGCATTTGTTTCACAGAATCAGACTTTCCCCTGCACTCAAAAAAGAAAAGTTGAGTACATAGGTACCACCTGAAATCTGACTCAAGGCTTTGGTAATATCACACACTGACCTGGTCAATACATCCTCCCCAACCTGAGCTACCTTCACATCTCCATCCCTCACCATATGATTTGCCTTCCTGCCATCAAACCTGTGGCTCCTGCATCCCATGATCTTCTCATGAAACTACTTTCCTCATCCCCATCCATCTTCCATGTGAATAGGAATTATGAGGCCCAGAAGCCTCTTTGCTAAATCTGTACTTTGACATTTCTCATGCTTTGCTATATAATGCTGTCTTGGCCACCAGATGCTAAAAGTGCCAGATTATATAAGAACTTAAAGCAGAGGCACCTAGGCCTAATGCTGACACTGTGAGAACCTTTAAAGGTGGGGGAAATCAGAGACCAAAGGAAAGATCACACTATGGAAAGGAGGAACTGGGTCAGGCTAATGGGAGGCAACTGATAGGGATTCAGAATTCATAGCCAGGGAAGGATGGAAATTCAGCTTGGAAGCAAAGGGAGCTAAGCATTGAGATTGGTGAGAACAGAGGACTCCCTAATGGAACAGAATTGAATGAAAGGGTCTGGTTCAGTTCTAGGGTGGGGCTGAAGTTTGAATAGATTCTTGTAAGAGCTGTAAAACATACCTTTGTCACAGAACAGTTATAGACTTCAAGTTGAATATTTTCTCCTGGATGTGGCCCATGACAGATGCTTCAGTAGTCCTAACACCACCCCACCATATCAAGTACAGCTTACTGTGCAATATACCTTTGGGAAAATGTGGGATTTCATCCTCACCACAGCTAGGGTTAACTTTGGGGCTTTAACGCTTGAAGACTGAAAATTCTTATAAACAGTCATCTCAATTAGTGTAACAAAGATTGCATTTTTTTCCTATTCTTATGTCTAATCATTTTTTTAACTCTTGCCACAGGGTATTACTGAAGCAATGAGTTCCATTGGTTAATTATCCTATTAGCCTATCCCTACCAGTTCAATCCTAAATTGCTGAGTCCCTGAAACTGAGCAGCAAGCAAGCACTCACATTATTCCCATTGGAGCCAGTATTTTTATACCTATTAATTAACATTATTCTATTCATCTTTTTTAAACAGGCCTGTTGGCCATACTTACCTGAATGGTGAATGCCACAGGCTCCATTTGCACCTTCCCATCTACGATGAAGCCTTCATTAGTCCTATCTGTTGCAACAAATGTAAATCTGTCAATCTGAGAACCCCCTCCTCCATGTCTATATGCCATGTCCATGTTGTCCACATCTTGCTGAGTGAAATTGTGCTGCAGCAGCACAGCCCCTCGGTAGCACAGATGGCCATATTGAGGGAGCTGTGCCAAGAGGAAAGTAAGGTTCTTTGAGGAAGTGTCTGCATCTGAAAGCTGCAGGACATCAGGAGAAAGGAGTGCCATAGTGCCTTCCACTAATCTTAGCCCCTTGTTCCTAGACACTATGGGCAAAGCTTGATCCACTGTCTCCAGCATGATCTCGAACGTTCCATGTTTAGTCTTCAATCCGTTGCTGATGATAAATCTGGCAAAGAGAGGCAAGGCAGCCTTCAGCATGTGTTCTTGATTCACCATCTACTGAAATGAAATGATAATACACACCTTTACTAAAGGATTTGCCTCACGGTGACTCTGAAACACACATCAAAAACTGGATTTCTGACAGTATCCTGCTTTTCTTTTGAGTCAAACCCAGACCAAATGGGGGATAGTTATATTACTTAGGGTATGTCTACCCTGCAAATTTTCTGTGCATGAACTACACACAATGCTGATGAAAGGTTCTCACTTGCCAACATTTTCATTCAGTTATTTTTGTCATTACCTAACTGGCAAAGGCTTTCCCCTCAGTTAGACAGCTTAACCCTCAAGTGGCTGGATAGCCTGGTGGTATGGCTCTTACCCAGAGGTCCTCAGTTCAAATCCCAGAGGATGGCAATGTGCACTAAGGACTACACTATCTACCTAAGTGGAAAGATTTGCTTTGCAAAGAGCTGTTCCCTGTGGTGATATATTTCCTTTACTCCCACCACACCCCCCAAAATATACTGCACTTTGTGTGCATACGTTATCATGCTCACAAGTATAAATTAACATGGGAAAGTACAACTGATATTTCAGACATAACTATAGGTATATTCTCAGCTAGCCACTTTTTCCTCTCATTACTGGACTGCCATTTTACATAAGCCAAATAAGGAATAGTCAACATTTTGATAATTTGTTTCGCCTTGATCTGGAGATTGAGAGGCGTGTAAACTGAACTCAGAGAAATATTAAAAGGACCAAAAGCTCAGAACTAGGATTGCTGTGGTTCACCTTGTTTAGAAGTGATCTTCATAGGTCATGGAAATGGCTTGCAGTATTATACAGGCTGTCCAACTAAAACCCTTCACTGCCTATGCCAATGCCCGATGATTAGGGGCTGACCAATTTGTAAGCAGGCACTACGCCATCAGACAGATGGGAATGAATATAGGCAGGCCAGAGACTATATAGGAGTTAGAAGTATGTTTACAGAGGGCGAATTCCCAGCAGGAAACATAGAGGCAGCTGTCTGTACTGACCTGAAGTTACTGTGCCAATGGTAAAGGGGATGTACTATTGCTAATTTAGCTGGATCTGATATACCGCTGGAAGAATACCAAATGATAAGTACAAAACACTTTTCGTGGTTGTACAAGACCATTTTTTGGCCTTATAGAGACAGGAAAAGTACAGCTGAGGGGTGAAAATTGTCATAGCCACCTTTTTGGGGTCTCCCTGGAAGGTACCCTGAGAAATCTCTGAAACCAATATTTAATAAAAAAGATTTAGGAAGAACAGTTCATGTGTATGAAAAATTAGTCTAGAATCTTCTACAGGACACTGGACAGGTTCTGTGACCATCTTAGATATATAAATAAGGCTAAAAATTACAATGCAGATGTAACTTGATCTGGCAGATAATGAAGCAGGCTGTGTCCAAGAAGTAGTTATTGCGACACTTTCCTATTTCTACACTTCAGTTTTTTGTTTATTTCAGGTTTACTGCTTCTCTGTTTTTCCCCTAGGAATGAAAAGCAGCCAACATTCTCATGACTCTGATGAAATTTGGGGGACAACTCTCAGGTTTAGTTAGGAGGACATGTCGCATGGTTTGATTTTACCATTACCAAGGTTTTATGCTTTCTGAAGTTCCATGGCAATAGAGTTGGCTGCAGAACCTGCCATCTGTCATGGCATTTAAAAGATAAAAATGGAATCATAAATAGAGCCAGCTCATTACAAAATCGAGCCAGCGTGTCAAAATGGAGGATATTAGCATGTTCTTTTAGCATTCTGCTGCCAGCATCTGATGTCAGGTTGCTAATCATTTGAAGTCATCTGTCCAAACAAGCATTGCCAAATCTTTCTTCCAGGCCAGAAGCACCAAACAATACAGAGAAATTTATTATAGAAGAAATTACTTTAGCGGAAGGTAAAAATCTGATCATTTAACCCACAACACTGCCCCCGCTCCATATAATTAATGTTACCATTCCTTGTTTTTTAAAAATCTACTGCAGTATTTATATCCCTATACACAACCAAATTCTTTGCCAAATTATAACAGAAAGGAACGTAAATTACAGTGATTCAAACTGGCATATTTATTTTTTAAAAAAAACTGCCCACAATCTTACTTCTATTAAACCAAACATTCTAATTCTAATTTGGTTCTACTCCACTGGTCCAGACAGAAAACTTAGAGCTTGTCTACATGCAGAGTTGCCAAGGAAGTTAACAAATGCTTGGTATTCTCTGTTATGGAAATAGGTGATCATGAAAACAGCTCTTACAGCTAGAGCTGATTGAGAATCAGAATTTCCACCTTATACGAAATTCAAACATTTCAAGGTTTGATTTTGTTTCAAATTGGGACAAAAGGTCAAAATATCATTTGACCTTTCATTTGTAGAATGAAAAGTTCAGATAATTTTCATTCAGAAATTTCTAAACATTTCATTTCAGCTTGGTTCAATGTTGAATTGTGTCTCCACAGAGCCAGATAGTTTGGTTTGTAGTTTGGTTGCCTCATGGCCTCATTTTCTTCTTTGGGCCAGGCTTCCTGGCTGGACTACATCACCCAGGATATACTGCAATCATAAAAGTCCCACAAGGCATTATAGCAGTTTAGTCATACAAGGGAATCATGGGTGATGAAGCCCAACCTGAGAGCACCAGCCCACACAGGAGAATGGGGACATGAAAGCATCTAACCTACAACTCCCATGAGGCTCAGGCAAATTAATATAGACTGACCCAAAACTAAATGTTTCTGCTTGGTTCAACAAACTGAAATATTTTGATTTGGGTAACCCAAAGTGAAATACTTAATTTGATTTTCCCCAAGGGAAAATAAACAAATGTTGGCAAAATTGAAAATTTCCTGTGGAAAATGTGGATATTGCAGAAATCCCATTTTCTGTAAAACACAAAAAAACAAATCCAAACATTTTGATGGACAATTCTCAGCCAGCTCTACTCAAAGCTTATCGATATTTCTTGCGGAACATTATCTGCATTTTAATCAGTCTAACACTCCCATCCCCAAAAGGCTGTGTGCAATAGTGAATCTCTGTCTAGTTGCACCCTTCTTTTCTATGGCCCATTGAGGTAAATTATGACCACCATCCGGAACTCTGTTCATCCAGACACTTTGCCTTCAGAGAGTACCAATCTCTGCTGGCTTGTGAGGCTGGTTCAGGACCTGAACCTAGACTCTTCATGTGACAATCAAATGCACTGTCACTAGACTGCCAAGCTGGCTCTGAAGGTGACAAACTTTTGTGTGCAAATTCTGTTGTATTTATTTATTTATTTCCTTGTCTTGTGGAACTAGAATAGATTAATGATCATTAGCATGTGAAAGAATCACTATAGAATACAAAAAGCCTGTGGTAGAATTAATGTCACTTACTGAAGATTAAAAAAAAGTCTATTGCATTGAAATAAGAAGCAGAGCACAAAAGGGGAAGGCACAATCTTTATGTATCAGGGAATGTATTACTGATGGTCACGTACGCTACTCTTCCACTGTATAACACTGTTCACAACAAGAAGGTTAAGGCAGAAGTTAGTTAAATGGTTAAACTGCATGACACAGTCACTCACTCTGTTCCAAAGAATGGCTGGAGCAAGAGGCATGAAAGAACCATCTAAGTCTAGATCAAGAAATCTGAACCCAAATTCTCAGTGTGGACAATGATTTGGTGGGAGCACTGACTCTAGGATGAAAGAAATTGGGTGTGATGCCAGGAGATTGAGCACTTTATCTAAAAGTGATACAATTAGAGCTGCCATCCTAAAAAATAATATAGTAATGATCTAGATCCTCAGCTGTAGCTCTACTGAAATCAGTGGAGTTATGCTACCAGCTGAGGACCTGGGCAACTGAGGAATTTTATAAGAGAGGCGCACTAAGAGAATTGCATATTAGGCCAAGTGAGGCCTCCTTGTTTCTTAGGACAAGAGTACTAAGAAGGAATAAATGATGTATGCTGTTGCCGTGTAAATCAGCTAAATGTTTGATATAAGTCCTGAGAGATTTTGGGGTGGTGTACCAAAAGGGAGGTGTTGGAATATAGAAGACAGACAATGGAAAATTTACATTTTGATAAGTTTGATCTTACCCACCCAGGATATTATTACGTTGGTCCCTGGAAGCAAATCATCCTAATTTTGGCAAAAATTCCGGAGGGACATTACACTATATGAGGCTTCAAACTGATGTATTAAGCAGGCACCAAGGTATTTAAATTAGTTCATGACTACTCAGAAAAGAGAACTTTGTCAGAGTATGTAATTTGGCTACCTTATTAGTATATTTATTATAGCTGGTTTTGTAACCAGAGAGATAATCAAGATATGTTTATAACTCAGGCAGAGAGATATTATGGATTGAATCACCTATCTTAAAACCATAGATAAACAGCTGATGGATAGCCCAAGCTGAAGGTTCCCATCTAGAATAAACAAAAGAATGCGGGAACCAATGGGAAACCTTATAGAAAACATGGGTCAGCATGCAACCTTCAGAAAATATGAACCATTAGAAAACTTTAGTTGAGGGAGATAAATGTAATGAATACGATGCTCTAAACTTTCTATTTTAGGGATTTTTATAGCACCTGCCTTCTCTAGGGCAAATCTGCTACACACAGAGAGGGGACAGGATTGCAGAGGCTGGGTGGGAGGGGTGGGGGATACCCTTTGTGTAAAGCTCAGCTTCCTGGCAGTTCCCAGTTTGCCCGTGACGGCGGTGGGGGAAAGGAGAAGGGATTGCCAGAGATGAAGGCTCCACTTTAATTCAGATTCTTGTATCTTTGACACTACGCAACTCCTACTACCATGTGTCCTCTACAGGGGAGACAATGTGGGATGTATGAAAGGCGATTCTTTCACCTCACACAGTTCCCCAGCAATCAAGCCAGCCATTTAGTGTAGTGCTTTGCTAAAAATTTGCCCTTTAAATAAAACTTTCACTCAACACAGTCAAAAGACTTTTTCTCTTCCAAGTGAAATTGGAAGACCTGGGAATTCCATGGGTCTTAGTAAACTGTATGACACTGAACAACATGCATGTGCTTTCAGCTGCTGCTTACTGTTCACATCTGGTCTGGGTATAGTAAGGATGGATTTCCAATCCACACTACAGCACTTCGAAAATTAACAAAGATCTCAATACCTCAATATAAAAGGGATACAGTCTGCATCACCTGCAGTCCTGGGGATTTTTGCCCTTATTAGTGATAAAAGATTGTACTGGTGCAGATGGAGTGTGGTGTGGAAAATAGAAAGAGAAATTAAATAATTAATCTATTTTTTCAGGAGGGAATATAAAGAACCTATAGTTGAAAAAACACATGGTTCTGAAGAATTTCAGGTATTACAAGAAATGTGCATCCCAGCCCTGTCTCTTCTTACAGAAGAACATAATTCCAGTGGTACAATTAACAAGGAAAGTTTTATAGTTTAAGGTGAAATTCCACAAGGGACGTTACTGAGGCTCACTCTCCTGACGTAGTTGTTATCAGCCATGTATATCTGCATGTTATAACAATGTTTGAACCATTATAGGCAGATTAATATAGCCCATGCTCTTATTTCATGGTTTTAAAGGATGAGTAGTGATCACATAGTGTTAGTCAAGGTTAAGTCCAAGATGGAGGTAATACATCTTGTCATATAAACATTGGCTAACTACCAGCACCATCACTACCACCTTTCCATAAGTTTTGTTATTAGTCAAAGTAACAAAAAAGAAGGAATTCTTCAGAGCTTACCTGAACAGATCTCGAGGAGCAGCTGCCTTGCTACTGTGGACATAGCAGACTGCTTGACCTGCTACATCCATTTGGCTGAAACTTGTAATAGGGACTCCAGGATAGCTGGCATACTCTATCTGTCCATACTGAGGTGGCGAGATTATCACATAGAGGAGCTCTTCTGGTTTCTCAGTTCCATCATTTGCAAGGAGAACATCAGTTGTCAAGAAACCTCTGTCCCCCTTAGATACAGTAAGTGGCCTTACGAAAACAGCAATGTTCCCTGCAAGATACATTATACCCAGTTAAAAGTGTCATACTGACATCTGTATTTCTCTCTTACCTATTGTTTCTACCTAGTGTAGGTAGATGAATTCATGGTTTTAAACAGTGATTGTGTAATGTCGCATTCATCAAGAATAAATCCACAATAAAGGTAACATATTTTGTAATACAAATCCAATGATAGAAGTAAGGCCTCATAGTTATAGCACTAAATTGAGAGTCAGGAGTCCTGAACCATACCATCCTCCCAGCTTTGCTGTTCTTATTACGTGCTTTGAAGAAATTGCTTACCATTTTTCTGTGTCTTGGTTTACCCATGTACAAAATGAGTATAATACCCACTTTACCAAGATATTGTCAGCCCAGTTTAGTCTATATTTAAAGCACTTTGAGGTCCTATGAGGTGAAGGATAAAATATTAACTGAGTGTACAACCTTTTGAAATCTTAGGAAGCCTTCTTCAAAAATAATTTTAAAAGACCCAATCCCACAATGAATTCCATTCAGGCAGTTGCTACTGCAGGCTTGGAGCCCCACTGAAGACAATTGGACCCTGCCCATTAAAGGGTTAAGGTCTAAGAGTGGATCATAAATGATAATAAAAAAAAATTTCTGATTGTCATGGTATAAGAATTAGTCATGGTAGAATGCAAAATTACCCACATCTTTACCTTTTTCCATATCCTTAATAGTTATGTAGAAGTCCAGTGCTGGGGATTTGTTGTCCCCATCCCACAGATGAAATGTGAAGCTGTCTTGGTTCCTGGACCCCATAGCACCTGTATGCACATATCTCACAAGGTTCATATCTATTTCCTCCTGGGTGCACTTCATTGCAGTTTGGAGCATCACCCAATCCCTACCTACCTAGAAAGAATAAAAATCTGTCAGCAACCAGACAGTATTCCATAAGTTTTCCCAAGTTAATTTTGCTCAGTTAGTAGATATTGCTCAGTTATTTACACCCTTGCCAGTGATAGCCTACCTGTATTCCCATTTCACACTTTGGACCTCCTTCCTAATAGGAGGTTTCAGGGTCAGTAGCTGGCAGGAGCTTTGTAGCCAAGCAGCCAGAAGAGCTGGGGGAAAAGCAGATGCTAAGAACCAAACAGATCTCACTGCTCGGAAGTGTTTCCTCATATTCAGCCTACATTTTCCATTTCATGCCATTACTCCTAGTTCTGCTCAGGCCCAAAGCCAGCCAGGCATAAGTGAGGAGCCTATGAGGAGTTAGAGGGAGGCAGGGAGAATTAGGGAGCCATAGAGTCCTTCCCTGGAAAAATTTGAAATGTCAGGTATAATATCCTGCTTTGCAGAAGGTTTCAAGGTCTTTAACAACAAATACGCTAGAGCAGCCAAAATCTGAATATGTGGTATTGAGCAGGAGTTGTGTCCCAGCATAACATGCTGCTGCTGGACCAAATAACGTTAAAATACCAATAAGCACAACACACCAGAACCACGGGCTTCAGACACACTCATATATTTCTTGCTAGACACGCACACAAACCTAAATAAAATATTAGAAGAAGCCAGAATCTACCTAGCAACTTATTCCCCTCCCTGATGTATAGGGCACTAGGCTCCCATTTCTAACACCGTCATTCGGAACCAAGCCCCACTTGTTTCACAGAATCATGCTACCTGGAATACAATAGCCAATTTTCTACATAACAAATAACAAAGAAAAGGGTAGTATGTCTGCCTTGCTTTTTGTTCTGATTGCTCATCTTCGGTCAATACTTTTCTTTCCTCCTGTTTCTATTCCTATTTTTTCAGTGTCTCTTTCTCTCTCATTAACACTTATTTTATGACCTTCCCTTTCTCTATCTATTTCTTCCTCTCTCACTGATAGTTTCTCTCCTGCACCACTGGGGAGTATCTCATCTGTGGGGTCTCCTTCCACTCTCTTCCTGGTCCCTAAAATATCTCCCATCTTCTGTCCTTGGGGTTGGTCTTTCCCCCCATTTGGTCTCTCTCTTCTCTCTCCTCTTCCTCCCACTGGGTTTCTTCCCCTCTAGGATCTCCACCACCATCCCATGAAGATCCTGCCATGGTTTTAACTTCCCCTTCACCTCATCCTAGTATCAAAACCTCTGATTTACTATTTTGCACGGTTCAGCTACACAAGTCAGTTCATCACAGCAGTGTATTCCAAAACATGAAAGACATTCAGGATAAAAAGAGAATCCGCTTCTTTTTGTTCTAACAAGAGAGAGCTGTTTGCTTGCTTGCTTTTTGTTAAAGTACTTTAAGACTAACCTTGAGCTGAAGCTGCCCGTTTTCTGGAATTCTTTCAAATAAATAGTAAATTCTCTCCCTGGGGGTGTCTTTATCTTCGGCTGACAGAATAGCACTAGAAATTATTCGGGTTTCACCCATGTTCACCTCTATCTCATCCTTCCTGAAAAAAAGAAAAACCTCATGCACTGATGTGAAAACGGAAAAGTAATCTTTCCAACAAGTGATACTACTGCCAGAAAATGGATAACCCAGAAGCTGACAGGAATAATAACTGCAGAATGACTAAAGGAGAACACATATCTGCACAACAGTAAGCAGAGAAGATTGATTTCTCATAACAACAGTGAAAAGCAATACCAATGAAACAGATCTGAAACAACTTTGGACGTAACAGCAGGAATCAATTCTCTCTGCCCCCCTCCATAGTCATTATCTGGGTTGCCTTAGAGGGGCAATATGAACAAGGTGGCCATGATGCTATCACAGGACATACCAATAGGTGCGTCATTGGCCCTTTAGGGGTCTTAATTCATTGGCTGTTCAATCATTGGCTGGCTGAGCCCTGAAAAAGAGCTCACACGAGGTACCGAGGCCCATTCTGCTGGTTGCCTATGCTTCCCTCCTCAGACTTTCCATTAGCCCTCCAGGATCGAATCACTGTAAGGTTTTGCTTACAGCCTTTTGCTCATTGGTGTCTGTGGCTGCCATTGCACAAGAAAATACAGAGTCAGGTAGGATGGAAATCCCAAAATGGTTTAAAATTCCTCCAGAGACTTACTCTAGCCTAATTCTCACTCTCTCTTTCTCTGATTCCCTCCCTTCAGCTAGTCCCTGCCTCTTAGCAGCTCTCTCTTCATATAATTTTACTATTGTTATTATTTATTACTTGTATGCCAGTAACTTTAATTATGTACTAGGCACCAACCAGCGATAAGGTAAAACATAGCCTCTGCCCCAAAGAGAATGGGACTAAAATGGGGAGGAAAGGTGATCCCAAATCAAAGGGTGAACAAGATTCCTCACTGGGGAGGACTAATTATAAGATCTAATCACTGCCTGTCAAGGCAGCAACACAGTTTCTGGGTTCATCTGGGCATAGAAGGCTAAATACACTTATCTGCAGTCACCTCCATACCTCACTCCAAAGAGAGAGTGGGGAATGATGTACTGAACTTTATCCAAACAAGAAAAACATCAAGGTATATTTGATCAGTAACTATGATTACATCATTTCATTTTATTAATATGTAAACTGTACCCTGCATTCTGAGCTATGGTCACTACTCTTGCTCATTGCGAGATATATAGTACACATGTAATTGTAAAATTAACTTTTATATTCCTTATTTTTGTCTGGGTTGATGAAGATACACATTCTTAAAATCTATGCCTCTGCATTTAGCAAGGAGTTCTAGCAGTTTAAGAAATATTGTTTCCAATAACCATCAGCAGCTAAAGGATGGAACTTTTCACAGAGTGATCATAAGAACATAAGAATGGCCATACTGGGTCAGACCAAAGGTCCATCTAGCCCAGTATCCTGTCTTCTGACAGTGGCCAATGTCACGTGCCCCAGAGGGGATGAACAGACAGGTTATCATCAAATGATCCCCTGTTACCCATTCCCAGCTTCTGGCAAACTGAGGCTAGGGGCACCATCCCTGCCCCCTGGCTAATAGCCATTGATGGACCTATCCTCCATGAACTTATCTAGTTCTTTTTTGAACCCTGTTATAGTCTTGGCCTTCACAACATCCCCTGGCAAAGAGTTCCACAGGTTGACTGCATTGTGTGAAAAAAATACTTCCTTTTGTTTGTTTTAAACCTGCTACTATTAAATCATGTCAGTGGAAAGCTTCCCGCACTCTCCTAGTCAAATTAAAAACAGATCATATTAGCTTTAAATGCAACTGCAGCAGTTACTTCTAAAAGATCAGGAGTCAGAGTGAAACATCAGTCATGTGTGTTCCTCCATATAGCATTATCCTGAGTTTAATTAATTTGTAAATCACAGTTTTGAGGAGAGGGGAGGAAGTTAACTCATCCCTTGACTGGAAGATGAATGATGATTGAGAGAGAATATTTTTAAAAAACAAAATCTACTATGAATGTTCAGAGCTTACTCTGTAACTCTACAGAGCCTTTTAGTGGCATGGGGTGATCTCAGATGATAGAGAATGGGTTCTTTCTCAATCCCCAAATCCTAGGCTATTTTCACAGTGTTAGCTGATATGTACCATAGCAACATGTCACCAATGGCCAGGAGAAAGAGATAGCTGGATAGCTAAAGTAAATCCCACTGTATGTATTGGCCAGCAGAGGGAGTACAAAGATCAGGGTTGCTTTTAAACAATATTTTAACCAAGGTCTAGAAGACAAAATGAATATGTGCCTAAATATAGATCACAACAGCTGTTTATTATTAAATAAAAAACCAACATGAAAAGAAACTTTGTGATTTAGGCATTTTGTTGTCAATGGTGATCTTGATTGGAAATGCTCTTGTTAAACAGTCCTATGGTGGCACACGCAGGAACATTTCTGTGGCGTTAGTCTATGGCTATTTATGGCAGAATAGCCCTATTAATCACTATTTTGCTGTTTTGATCACTGTTGAACACATCCCACAATTTGGAATAGAAACATGTGGCTTACTTGCTCAACATTGGCTTCTCGTCATTAACTGGGATGATCTTTACCAGAATGGTTCTGAGGACTTTATGTTTCCCATCTGACAGCTGGAGTGTAAAACCATCAGTGAGGTTTTCAGAGTCATCATGCATGTACATCAGCCTCATTCCTGGGGAGAGGGGAAAAAAAGAGAAAAAATAAAATCTGTCTCCTTCAAAATCTCTTTCACGACATGTCCCTCTGCCTCCATCATCCTCCCCCTCTCCCCAACCCACCATGTCTTCTAGTCACAGTCAGTTTGTTTCAGGTAGCAGAGGACAAGGCATGTAAGCAACAGCTGTTCATTAATCTATCATTACACCAGCAACTCGAAGAGAGCAGCATGACTTGTTAAAAGAATGAAACTCCTTTCCAAACTATCTGTGTTCTGAAAAGGTAAAAACTTTTCCATCCGGTCCCATCCACCCCAATTTAAAATTTCTACTTGACTAGGGGATAAAATGGTCAGAGCTCACTCCTCTGTGTCTTAACTGATCTGTAGGGAGGAAGCATCTTTAGGGAGGAAGACTGGTGTTGTGACTGAAACAGTGGATGGGGGATTCAGGAGATCTGGCTTCAGCTCCTAGCTATGACACAGACTTTCTGTGTGACATTGGGCAAGTTATTTAATCTCTCTGTACCTCATTTCCCAATCTGAAAAGGAACAATAATCTACTTCCTTTCTACTACCCTTAATCTGTCTTGTCCACTTAGCCTGTTCTGTAGGACAGGGACTGTCATGTTTGTGCAGTGCCTTGCACAATGGGGACTTGATCTCAGTTGCACCTCTAGGTGCCATCATAATGCAAATGAACGATAATCAAACCCCACATGTGAATACTTAAACTTTGGAGAAGTAATTAAAAAAAGTAAATGATCTGGGCTATTTCCTCTCTAATTAGAACAATGGAGAAATAAGCATAATGGATAGAGTAAACATATTTATGTCATTATCACTGCAATAGGTCCAACTTCCATAAAGTTTTTTTTACATTGATGTAAAAAAATTGTTTTAAAAATAATAAAACATCATATTTTCTTAGAGAAAAATGAGACCTGTCATTGTCATTTTTTGTATTTCAGTCTCATTTACACATTGTCAAAAGGATTGCAAGGATTTAAATGAGCAAAATTTATCTAGTGCATTTAAAAAGCCAAACAAAACATGACTCCATAAAGTTACTTGTTAAATCCAGATTATTTTCACTTAATTGAATTAGCTGTTTTTCCCTGTACCATATCCATTTCACATGTAGGTCCATGATTTAACCAATGCACAGCTGTTCATTCCTCAGTGGCTAACACTCAAGATCTGGTTGTTTAAGTCAAATGTTTGAATGAACATACAAGGGGAACAGGCCTAGGACAATGACATTTGCTAGGTCACATCTGAACAACTGTCCCAAAGCTGGTTCCCAGATTATCCACCAGAATGGCACAGGCTAGGGTGGCCTGCAGGTGGCTAGACAAAGGAGGATAGAGAGGTCATACTGCAGTTCTTTGCAGTGAAACTTTAGTGGAAGGGTACTGAAGTGGTAAGGTCTCTAAAAAAAGAGAGGGGAGGAGTCACACAACTGACATGGGGTGACTAGGAAAGACGGAATGGTTAGGAAAGACTGAGGAATGTAGGATGAGTACCTGATATTTTTGTGTCTACTTTTTGTGGAAGGAGATCAGATACAATGGTGATGGGTGACCTTATAAAAACAGAGGGAGAATATATTTGTCCTCGGTGCTCTGGGGCCCAAATTCTGATCTGAGTTACATAAGTGTAAATCTATTGAAATCATGTTAATTACTTCATTGTTCTCCAGAATATCAGAGTAGACAAACAGGTTTCAATTAGCTGGTCATGGTTAACAATAGAGCCCCATCTCCTACCTCTATCACGTAGAGCAATTTTCTACCCGTGACTACATAACATTCTTAAAAATGACCAGAGCAGATACTAAGTGGCATTAAAAAGTGTTAATTAAAACATACTGGCTAGCACATTTTAGACCTCTCATTTTCCAAAGCAGATGATCTCCACTAAGGGTTAGAAAACTGTATTATTGTCCTTATGGGAAACTTGAGCTGCAGGCTTCCCAGAACGAATTTCTTGAGAGATTCCCAAGGGATTAAATATGTTGAACTCAGAATATGCCTCTCAGATTTAATTTGCTATTCTTAAATTTTCCTATGAAACTATAGCTAGGCCAGGTGAATAAGTGATGAATGTTTCTTACAAGGCTACTTTGTCTGGTATGAATTTTTAAAGGAACAAAAGGACTGATGCAAAAGAAATGCTGCATTTACCGTTCTTAAGAAGCTCCATGGAAAAGTCATGCACAGGACGTTCACGATTGTGGTGACTGGTAATGAATCTTTTGTAACTCATAATATCATTGCCATAAACTCCATTAATGAGGAATCCATGCTGGGGCTGCTGGACAACGGTAAACATCAAATGATCTTGAGGTACATCCAGATCAATCACATTGATTACAGAGGGATCCAGTTCTTTCATTTGGCCCTCCTGCACCTGAGCAGCAAAACAAAACAAAGCAACAATTGCCATGATTTTTCTGTAGAAAGAGTAGTTTCTTTCTCTCTTTCTCTTTTTCTTTCAGAAATGGAATCCTTTTCCCTCACAGAGAGCAGCTAGGTCCCTCCCACCATTCATCAGAGGTGCCTCTGAAACCAAAAGGAAAAAACAACCCTCCACCTCCTTAGCAAAGATTCTTTTATTGTTTAAAACTCTGATTCTTTGAGCTCTTACTTACTTACCAGCATAGTGCTTACTACTTTGGCAGCCTTACTGAAGTCAATGGGACTATTCACAGTAGTAAATGTTGTTATGCTCACAGTAAGTATTTGCAGGAACTGCCCCTTATAGATCAACAGAACACAAGAAACCAGCTCCCTGATTCTCTTCTCTCTCCTGGGGTCAAGCTGAGAATCTGGCCAGTAATGAATAAGAAGATGCCCTTTTTACATGGTCATGCTTATGACCATAACCACTCCTACATACATTAAGAGGCGGTTACATGGCAGATCCACACAGTTTGAAAAAAATTAATATTGTAAAACATTGCATATATACACAATTGCACATCAATTCTTTGGGATTGATGACAGGTGAAATACCGACTCTATTGAAGTCAATGGCAACAGGGGCTGGGATTTCATCCTATGTATCCACCACCCCCCTTTTTTTTTTTTTTTTTGGTCAACAGGAAAGTTCTTTTTTTACAATGACAATTTCTTGTACCAGATTATTGTAAAGGAAACTGAGAATCATACAAATCATCAGTGAAGTGGCTTTTAGCTCTGGGCATTTTGGGGTCATGAAAAATATTGGAGCTACATCTATGTGTGTATATACAAAAACATGTACATACAAGAGGTTAGATAAATATACATAGACATTACAATAAATCAAGTCTGCTCACGTAAGTAGTTAAAACACTACTAATGTTGGTAATTGGTGAAATTCACTCTTGTGCAGAGCACCAGTACAAGGCCCGTGCATCATTAACACCTTATTTTAAGGGCTGATATGAGACTTATGTGTTGAATAGGCCTTGTGTTTCACTGCACAGGGCTGAATTCCACTCAGCAGACTAAAAGAAGGGGATAGGTTTCAGAAAGATGCTAATATGTATATTAAAAAGGAGCCACTGGCTATATATATTTTTTCTGGCATAGAAAGTCATTAGATATCTAGTATTTTGTATCTTTCCTTACAGTTATGTTCCTTGCTATGAATTCTGGGACTTCATCATTTGTTGGGTTGATCAGGACATAAAATGGAGTCTCCACTGAATGATGCTTCCCATCAGTGACATAAATCATAAACTGGTCTGAAGTTGGTTCTGTCCTCACATGCCTGGACTGCACATAATTTATATGCAAGGCTTTCAGGTGTTTCAGCTGAAATGAAGCTTGAGAATTCAAAGAGATGACAAATTAACATATTTATTCGGATTCCCTTTTAACAAACACTGTAATCCATTAAACACTTGTAAATCCATGCTCATTCCAGGTACAAATAATTTGGGTTTTACATATCTTTAAGCATTCTTAATGCTGAGGAAGCAAGGGAATATGGGCCCTAAATAAAACACACCGAGTTTGTGTCTACACTATAGAGATTATATTGGCATAATTACATTTGTGTAGCTACACTGGCATAATTCCATAATGTAGACACATGAAGGATTTTTTCTATCAGTATGGGAACATCAGTTCCCCAAATGAAGTTAAGTATATGTTGATGGAAGCATTCGTCTGTTACATAGCTGTGTTTACACTGGGAGGTTAGGTCAGCATATTTATGTCAGACAAGAGTGGGTTTTTTTTCACACCCTTGACCGATGTAGCTATGTTGACCTAACTTTTAAATGCAGACCAAGCCTAAAGAGCACATCTTCCATCCTGGAGAAATGTTAATTCTCCGATCTCAAAGTGAAGTTACACCAGGAATGAATTTGACCTGTCATGTTCAATTTCTTTCAAATCCAACTTAGCTCAGGAGGCTTAGAGCAAAAAGAAATTCAGACTTTTTCCAACAGAGGTAATCTCACATCACTGTGAACAGCGTCTTGCTGCTTCTTACACTGCAGTTGTAGATGTAAGCCAAGAGTGGCCCTCCCAAACCAATCAAATCTGTTTATGATCAGTCCAATGAGGGAAGTGGCTTAGGTAAATTGGGCAAGGCAGGAACAGATCTACATCACAGTTTCTTAACTTTTGTGTAGATTTCTTTTTCATTTAGAGCCAACGTCTGTCTGGCCTTTATATGAGAGTATAGTAGAGTGACAGAAATAAAAAGCCTCTCCTCCCACTCTTTGTGCAGCATGTATAAGAGGTGAGCTGATGCTCAAGGTAGCACAGAGACTGTTGCTTCTTTATTTGTCTGGGATACATTAGTGCCCAAAGGGAATATGGGAAGGGGGAAGGAAGAACCATGGCTGCTTTCCTGCCAATCACAAGCCAGCTCTGCTAGCTAGCCGCACATGGTATGTCTACATAGCCCATGAAAATGAGCATCCCAACTCGGGTTGACAGTGGATCTCTACCTTTCCAGACTTCTGTACCCCTTTCAGGAGTATGATTTGCCTTGCGCACCCCCAAGTCTCTCCTCACTTGAAAATTACTTACTTACAAAATCACACATAAAAATACAAGTGTCACCACACACTATTACTGAAAAATTGCTTACTTTCTCATTTTAACCATATTATAAATCAATTAGAATATAAATATTTTACTTACATTTCACTGTAGAGTATACTGAGCAGTATAAACAAGTCATTCTCTGTATGAAATTTTAGTTTGTACTGACTGCACTAGCCTGTTGTAAAACTAGGTAAACATCTAGATGAGTTGATGAACCCCCTTGAAACCTCCACGGGTACCCATACCCTGGCTGAGAACCACTGATCTAGACAATGCTTTGAAGTTGTGGCTTGGACTGGAGGGTGGGCTCTGAAGCCCACCCCCCTCCATAGGCTTCATCAACCAAGCTGCAACTTCAAGGCACTGTCTACACAGCTATTTTTAGAGCACTAGTGTGAGCTGCATTACCCCAAGTCTGTTGGCCCAGACTGGGAGTTTTGGTGTTGCAGGCTGTATAAACACACCCATGGGGGGCATATATTGCATCCTGCGAAAGGATGTAGCAGGGCACATGCTTCACCTCTCCTGCCCCCCATATACTGGGGAGCTTTAAGAAGCATTCTATCTTCCTGAGACCAAATGCCTCACATGATTCTCCTTCTGGGATACTGCAGTTCTACACCACCCCTCACTATGGAAGATGTGTGGTTTGCACAATCTAGCCCTAAACGAGTAAATGCAAGTAAGTAGACAGAAAAAGGTTTGCCTAAATAGGGACTTTGGTGAGATTTTCTGAAGTACCTACATGACTGAGGAGCACAAAAAACACTGGAAGTCATTGGGACTTGTGCCACTCAGTCACTTAGAGCCTTGTGAAAATCCTACCTATCTACATTTTCAAGAGTGACTAGTGATTTAGGGGTGCCCAACCTGAAACACCAGTAAGAACCCTGACTTTCAGAAAGTGCACCACACTCTGCTTTGAAAATTAGGCTCCTTTAAAGTGTCTGAAGATGGACACCCAAAAAAAAACAACATCGAGGCAACCAAAATCACTAGTCATTTTTGAAAATGTAGGCTTAGAGCCTATCTGGAGGCATCTGTTTTTAAAAATCTTGCCTATAGTACTTTACTAATGAAAAACAGAAGTGTGTGTGTGGAAGGAGGGAGTACAGAAGAAATGTGAAGTGGCAGAGTAGAGAAAATAGGTTAATATATTGTCATTTCTAACACAGACTGCAGCTCAAATGTGTAAATCTAAATATGCTTAATTTTTCTGAGTGCCGATTCTTCCTCGCCACCCACAGCCTCAGTGTTCTCTATTTATGTACACCTGCCTTCCCAATAAAGACTAAATTAAAGCATACACCTGCCGTGACTACACATCAGCCTACTGCCTGGCAGTCCATTAGCCAAGCATGTAACATGTACAGTATTGGTGTTCTTGCCCTTATGTCTACACATACCTATACTTATACCAATGTTGCTCTTCTCAAACCCAGGGGAAGGTAGTATATTTTCAATGTAACCAAACTGGGGAGGAGAAACCAAAACAAACTCTAAGTCATCTGCTGCAGTGTCGGGGTCAGTAGCAAACAAATTGTTAGCGGTAATAACAGCTGAGAAACCCTCATCCACAACAAACATGGCACCTAGAGACAAATGATATGATGATGAGTATTATTTAACTCAACTTACTGGGGTATTTTACTAAAGAAATTGGCACAATAGCTGATGGGAAACTGCACTACAAACAGGCTGGTACAAATGTTTTCTAATCATGGTATCAACTCCACTTTCTCATCATGTAAGCAGGTGAGTGGGGGGTAGGGGGAGGAAATCACAAAACAATTTTACTGATAAGCCATTAAGTATGGTTTATGTGCTGCTCAAGATCAGTTGTTACCTCTGTTTGTCAGAGCATTAATTGCCTGAGAGCTGTTACGAATTGCTCATAATGAGCAATTTTTCATGCATTGGTGTTTAATTTTCCTGCTGGGACAATACTTCATTTCCAGAACATTGCTTGGGTGATAGGCTGCAAATTACAAAGCTACCCATACATATGTTTAAAGTTCATTTGCAATACAGAACATATACATGATGCCTACAGTAATTAACATTATAAAATGACTTTATAAAAGAAAAGATACGTCCATAGAAAGTGTATTTTTATGACAGGTACTATGGGCCTGATCCAAAGCCCATCAAGGTCAATGGAATCTGTTGACAGATTAAATTTAGGCTATCAACTACAAGATGACTTATTTTCTTTACTATTTGTTTTTTTGATCCTTGCAAGAACAATTGAAAATCTGGCTTCACATGTATTAAATGAATTACTTGTACAATGCAACTTATCTTTGTCTTCATTAATTAACAGCATAAAGTGGAAGTACTATAAATATTACCCCCTCCCTTCACATGGAAAAGGCCAGTTTGTAAAGTGCATGCCAAGAAGTAATAGGTAAAGTAGAGAGATATTTATAGCTATATTTTTGTTTTGCACAACCCTGTGTTATCTAATCTGGATCCAAGTTCAGTTTTGAATTCTTGTGAAGTTCAGAGATGTTTGGATCTAGGTTTTTGGTTCAGGACCATTTCTATTATTCTATCTATTTATTACACAGAAGCATATGGAGTACATTTTCAAAGGACTGAGGTTCAGCCTAATTTTTTGCAGGCACTTGCAAGAATGAAAAGTGGGGAAAGATCTGAGTACTTGAATCTTTAACTACCTGATCTGCACATTGAGTCAAACAGGTAGGGGCAGTTACTCAGATTTGCACTTGAAATTGAATTCAAGGTGCAAACTGTGCCTGCAGAAAAAGATGCCTGTGTGGAAAAATTGATTGATATGATCTAAAAGTTTTGCATGTTTATCTCCCTGTCTGGTCAGTTTTTGGTGCTAGAAAATATTGAGAATCTAGCCTCTAGCCAACACCAAGTTATTCAGGATAAAAGATAATATACTAGAAATAAAGAGGAAGATTTTCACCAATTGCAATGGATGGTGGCTGGTTGTCCACTGGAAATACACTGATGTTAAGGTCATATACTGGAAAGGAATCATGAAGTGGTACTGGAGGAGGAGGAAGTCCATCATAACAGCAGTCATTCACATCCATGCCAGCTTCACCATCAGAGATAACCAAGGTTAGGGTGTCAAAACAAGGTGTCAGGCCAATCTCCCCACCTGGAAAAACATGCAACAGATGATGTTCTACAATAAGAAACCAAAACTCAATGAAGCAGTGAATTATATCAATTATGGACCATCCACAATATTCTCAGGGTAAATTGTGAGATAAAGAGGCTAAAAAACAATAAAATTAAAATGAAAGAGCTGAAACTGCTTGGTTCTGTGTTTTTCAAAGATATAACCAGAGTCTATATAAGCCCTTCTCTGCTGGAAGAACAAGATGAAGAAATGGTATCTTAATCAATGCTATTTACTATAAATAATCTACTTTGTACCTTTTGCTGCCAGGGGTCTATTTCATACATGACCAATTAATGCTCAAAACCCCCTTGGTCAAGGAAGGGAGTTACTTGTCGCAAATCCCCTGTGTATCAATGGAGAACAGGCCCATAATTCCTAAAACACTGACAATCTTCCTATGGAGGATGGAAATGAATCCATGTCCTGGACAGAATTGACAGAAGGACATATGAAGATACAACATCATCATGCCAGGATGTTTTTATAGACTTAGAAATATTCAGATCCATATGTGCTGCATATCCCCCAAAAAATTGACACTTCCAAACATGGTTGTTTATTGCTAAATGGACAACTAAATCCTATAATAATAAATGCTATTATGACACCTCCAAAGTAACCTCAATTTTGCCCAGATAACCTCTCGGGGTATAGAGTCATTTAATTCCTCTATGATGTTAACAAATAAGTATATCAAGAGTGACCATATTCAACTTCTTCCCTGCATGCTCAAATTACAGCTGCTCCTCTAACAACAGATAGAAATCACAGTGAAAAGGTCAAGACTATTCTCAATTCTAGCACAAAATTATGAGCTAAGCACGCGCAGAACTGGAGATTCTGAAACAAGAGTTGGAACAATAGTGTTCACACACGTATAGAAGGAAAACACTTATTATCCAGGGAAAATCCTTGAAGAGTATTCTAATGGCCAAACTCTCAGGAAGATGTAACTGGCCTTGATTTGCATGTGCAATCACCGGTGCTCTTTTGACATGCAAATACCTAGAGCACAAAATGTAATCGAATCCAAACCATCTATGAAGTTTCTAGAAAAGTTGCTTTAATTTTAAAAACAAAACAAAAAGAACCCCTTGCTAAAATTATGGTTTTCTGTCAAACCACAACATAATTTACCTTCTAGTGCAAAAGGATTGTAAAGTCTCCAGAACAGGTGTGGCTGTTGAGGACTCCCCCAAATCATTGGTGTTGTTCTATTGAATCTCTGTATCCCTCTCTGGAGTATAAAAATAATCTAATTTATCCAAACACAGGTGTGAAACATGTTCACAGTTGCAAAAAAATGTTAAGATTTATGTTTTTACCATGTTCAGGAGCCATGTTTTAGTCTACGTATCGAGCATGGTAAATGTATTTACAGGTAGAAGGATTAGAATCATGACTCCATAAAGGGGCTATGAGATCGCTTCCCATCCCAACAGGCAATTAGAAAGGGTTACACGACACATTTGGGCCACAACTGTGTTTCACAGCTGTGTTTGGATGTGGTTATTTATATGCAGTAGTGTAGATGCAGGCTTTCAGCACCTCCTAGTGATGAGCTGCCAGAGTTATCTGGATTTACACAAGATCCCATGGCTATCTGGCTGGACCTCCAATCTAATGCTCTTCTAGTCACTTACTAGTATGCTTGTAGGTCACTACTCCAGAGACAATGTCCGCTTGGGAGAAGCGATCCACGACAATACCAGCTTTCCTCACAACCCCATAGTAGGGCTGTCGAGCCAGCATAAAAGTCAGTTTCATGTCGTCGTTGTCTGCGTCGGTGGCATAAATGTACTCTGAGGTGATGACCACTTCCTCACCCTCTGGACATTGTATTAGGGGAACAAGGCCATCTTTCATGATAGGTGGCTCATCATTTACAGGTAGCACCTAAACAGAAAAACACAGACAGTTTCACTTACATCACTTGGCCTTGCAAGCACAGTTCACTGGGAGGAAACATGGGGCATACTCAACTAAAGTGAATGATTAGACTTTCAGATGTAGAAAATAGGCCAAAAAATTGAATAAATTACATGCATCTACTAAAAAAAAAGACAGAGGCAGATGGGAAATACTGAAAGGCTAAATAAATAAACAAACAAATGAAAACGCAAATAAAATGTAAGAAACCGGTCTTAGCTCAGGCTGTATGCACTATTAAGCATTGTATACTAAATTAGTGACAGCCAATCTTTATTTTATAATGGAATTAAATCCTGGGTCCCTCATTTAAGAGGATCTCACAATGAAGTCAAAATAGTCTGACTGAAGTTAATGGGAATTTTGTCTGACTAAGGACTAAGGAAACTCAGCAGGATTCAGTCAGCCCCATGAATACATTTTTATCTGAAGCAGCAGTGCCATTCATAACCCATCAGAAAACGAATGCATGCTGCAATGCATCTTTGATAGGGCACGGATAGGAACCTCTGGACATAAAAGACATATCCTGATAATTTGTGGCCGGGGCGGAAATCAAGGAGTATAAGCCTGGCATTTTGGGCCAAGTTCACTACTGGTCTAAGCCAGTGCAACTCCATTGATTTCAGTGGAGATGCATCAGTGTACAACAGTGGTGAATTTGGCTTTTCAACTTTCTATAGTTGGGAGTTTACCACAGGGGAAGGAAAATTTGGCCTTTTCCAATTAACATTCAGGGGTTTTATAAGCCTTCAAGTTGTATAACAAAAACAGTATGAAGCTCAGATGATGCTCTTTTATGGATTACACAAAAAGAAAGAGAAAAAAAAGAGAACAAATCCAAACTACACCTATGACAGTCTAAAAGTTAGCACCAGATACTGGCAATAGGGACACTGTCGGCTGAATTTCTAACCCTGATGATTGTAAAGAAAAGCTTGAAAATGTGCCCTGAGTCTGACCTTAGCTTTCAAAACACTGACAGTAAATAAAAAGAGCCCTATATGTATTTTTTTAAAATCTCATAATTTTAAAGCCAGTCTCAAGATTCTCGGGGGCCACAGCACATGATTTTTGAGCACTTGGGACAGCAGCACTGCAAAATCTCACACATGTGATTCCCTGTTGCTAGTGGGACCCTGTGTGATCACGAACTGGAGATGATTTGAAGGGCGAGGGTTTACTAGATGATCTCTTTACTAACAGGTGGCCCCCCTATGAAAATGTTTGGCAGCTGTGGTTTTAGGGAATTGCTGGGACTGATTCTAGTTCTTCTCTAGCAACTGTGCTTTAATTTTATCTAGCACATAAATACACATGGCTTCAGCACTCCAGGCACTTCTGCATATTTTTACCTTGTAACTGGGCAGCTTGCCTCATTAAGGGCTAGAGGTTTGGGGCCAGCCAACCCTTCTTACTAAGATGGCACAGCTGAGACGGGATCACGTGATTCCCCAATAAAAGCAGCGGGAAACTGCAGACAGAGGGGGGATGTTCAGAGGAAGCTGTGGCAAAGACTGCAGAAGAGCTTGAGTGAGCAGGCTGAAGGTCAGGGACAGCGGATTCCATGGAAGTAATAAAAATATCCAGCCACGTAGGGCTGAGAATGGCCTGTCAAGGCTGGGAAGAGCTCCAGAGAGCAAAGCCGGGGAAATTAAGAAGCCCCAGGACAGAGTTTTGGAATTGTGTCTTATGCCAATAAATTGGACCCTGGTAGAAAGGGCATTATTGAACAAAAAAGCTTGTGTGGAGTTTTTTAAAGAAGCCCTTTAATGGAGGAAACTGAAGTAGGGCACTGCAGAGCAATCTCTGGCAATAAGAGGGTGCTCTGGGGGAGGTTGCGTGATGATACATCCTTTATCTTTATAAATACAAAGTACAAAGATCTTAACAGGGACTCTGTCAGATCAAGTCCAGCCTCAAATTTAGGTTTTGTAGAAACAAACATTTACAAAACCTAATGGTCAAAAGATTTTGTGATTTTTCATTAATTCCAGTGAAAACATATTGGTTTAAAAACTTCATTGCTGTTTTTGCAAGCCAAGCCAAGCATTTTGTGGAGTTATTAGGAACACAAATATGGAAGGAAAGTTTGTTTTTAAAAAAATAAAGAATACCACTTTGCTGTGTCCCTCTGAGTGTGGAATTTATATCTTCAGAAAGAAAACTCTCTTTCACTCATCTGACACACGCACCATGTTTAATTATGGGGATTCATTCCTGACAGTAGTGGCTAAGCAGGAGCAGGTGCAGATGTCTCATCACTTGTACCTGCCAAATTTTCTCTCTAACCAATATTGTCACATAACTTCCAAAGCGAACAGCAAAAAGCCCATCTAGTCTAACTCCTTCCAATTTCTGAGGAGCTCTGAAGGCTTTCAGAACAGATACATTATCATTTTCTATGCAGATGAATGCCCTCATGAGTACAAACAGGGAGCAACACACTGACCTTGACCTGTAGGACAAACTCTAAAGAATTAATGCCATCTGTGGCTGCAAAGAAGATGTCATCATGCAGAGTCTCAGAGCCATCATGCTGATACCTGTGGGAATTAAGTTCTGCACTAATTTCACATGGACAATATGTGTCTGCATCAAGAAGAATAGCAAGCATTGCAGGACAATACTGCCCAACTACCCATCACAATACAACATGGTTTCCTGACTCAGTTTTACGGCCTGCTCAGATGTGGCAGTTCATTCACTATGTGGTGGTGATATAATATTATTTTTAATGCAAACTTAAGAATCTGCAGAGAACATTGTAGGCCCATGTAGGCCAGCTGATGTACATTTATTGAGCTCCATTGGGGTCAAGCTTTGCCAACTCACACAAACTGAGGCTCTTGGAATTTAACACCAGTTTGATGGTGAGAATGAATAGTAACAAAACTAAAAGCAGGACCTTTTCTCACCTGACTTTTAATGTGTGCAAGTCCTGGCAGGTGAACCTGTCACCTTTGTTCATAGGAAATCCATCCAGTTCTACCATTCCATGCAGTGGCTGCCTCTGAAGGTAGATGTGGAGATTCTCCTGTTTTGTGTCCACATCTGACATCAGAATATGGCTCCCTGTAATGGTGCACAGTCCCCCTTCTTCCACTTTCAAGTTATTTGTAAATACCTGAACAGAAGGGAAGAGATGAATTACCATTTCCCTCTACACCTTTAAATTTGAACTAGAAAGAGCTTTTGGGTTTAAAAGATGAAACACAATAAATATCAAAACACCAAAGGCATAACTCATCTGTCATACTCTGGGAGGATGTAAGGAACTTACCACAACACAGAGCAAATATTGGCTCCAGCCACCAATCAGTAACAGATGGATCATTACAGCAATATTGTATCTGTTTAGTAAAACCATATTAATATTCAGAGATTCACACCCTCCCTCCATCACGCGCACACACACACACACACACACACACACACACACACACACACTTCTCACCCACATATGTACCTCTGGAGCTTGATTGTCCACTGGAAGAACTGTGATATTAAAACAGATCCTATACAAAGTGCCTCCATGCTGATTGCTGACTGAAAAAATAAACTGGACATGCTGAGGTTCAGGCCCAATGTCCTGGATAGGGGGCATATAGGCAACTTTCATGTAGTTCACAGCATGCTGAAAAAAGTGAGGAAAAAAGAAAGAAAAAAAGGAAACTGTCATTTAAAATCTTAAGGTATGTTTTCAGAAGGATGACCTTTTCTTTGGGTATGATCTGTGCCCACAAAATTCCCTTCTGAATCTTTGCACCCACATTTCAATTACTGGCACAAATTTGAGTATCTGCACCTCTAACTATGAATTAGCTAGATAGAAATGCAAAGACCCAGATTTGTGGAGGTGCAATTTACAACTGGTAACAGAAGATGGGGGCCTCAGCCTGGATGAGGTATGCCATCTCCCAAACCCTTTTTATACAATGACTTTTAAATAATCACAAAGTGTAGCTTTTAATACTACATTCACTACAGTATCTGTACATCTATGAATTCCAGAGATCTCTGAATTTGTCATTAGCAATATTTATTCATTACACATCCTTTGTTTACCCAAATCACAACAAGATACTAAAGCATGCTCAAACTATCAGCAAAGTGTCCCATCCAGAAACTGATCTTATGCACCTGACTGAGTAGTTCAGGACTCCAATTAGAAGGCTATAAGGAAAACTGCTTTGCAACATTAACCATACAGTAAATTGTAATGGCCAGGCAGTTTACAAATGTTAATAAGAATGGGATTTATTGAACTACAGCATAGTAAAAAACAGTAACACAGATGATAATTGTGGATGAGACCAATCTTGGAGGGGTTGCAAGTGCTTTGGAGGATTGGATTAGAATTCAAAATGATCTGGACAAACTGGAGAAATGGTCTGAAGTAAATAGGATGAAATTCAATAAGGACAAATGCAAAGTACTCCATTTAGGAAGAATCAGTTGCACACATAATGGGAAATGAATGCCTTGGAAAGAGTACTGCAGAAAGGCATCTGGGGGTCATAGTGGACCACAAGCTAAATATGAGTCAACAGTGTAACACTGTTGCAAAAAAAGCAAACATCATTCTGGGATGTATTAGCAGGAGTGTTGTAAGCAAAACACGAGAATTAACTGTTCCTCTCCTCTCCATGCTGTTTAGGCTTCAATTGGAGTATTGTGTCCAGTTCTGGGCACCACTTTTCAGGAAAGATTGAATTTTGTCCAATTTGTCCATGAGAAGGCAACAAAAATGATTAACGTTCTAGAAAACATGACCTGTGAGGGAAGATTTTAAAAATTCGGGTTTTTTTAGTCTGGAAAAGAGAAGATTGAGGGTGGAGATAATAACAGTTTCCAAGTACATAAAAGGTTGTTACAAGGAGAAGGGAGAAAAAATGTTCTTCTTAACCTCTAAGGATGGGACAAGAAGCAATGGGCTTAAATTACAGCAAGGGAGGTTTAAGTTGGACATTAGGAAAAACTTCCTAACTGTCAGGGTGGTTAAGCACTGGAATAAATTGCCTAGGGAGGTTATGGAATCTGCATCATTGGAAATTTTTAAAAGCAGGTTAGACAAACAACTGTCAGGGATGGTCTAGATAATCTTAGTCTTGCCATGAGTGCAGGGGAATGGACTAGATGACCTCTTGAGGTCCTATGTTTCTATTAAATTATTTAAAATTAAAACAAAAATGTGGATGCACAGAACTACTCCAACTGAGTTCAGCCAATGTAAAAGAATCTTAGAGGCGATAAGAAATCAGACTGATGAGACTTTGCAAAACCCAAACCATGTCCAGGTTGAACTCTTCCCCTGACATTATGCTCAACTCAGGTCAAATATCTGGAGACAAATTCAGCCCTAACACAAGCAAGTGCAACTCCTTTTGGTCTCAGTAGGAGCTATGTCTACTTATGCAAAGAGTGCAATCATGGTAGACACTTCTTTAAAAATATGAACTGAGTTAGCTGAATTTTGAGTTTGTTAAACTGAGATAGTGATAGTACTGGCTAGAGTTGGTTTCCACTTCTAGGCCTCATGACAACCTGAAAGGAAGTGACTTAAGGAAAAATGACAGCATCACTGGAGCCAGTTCTTAAACAGGGTATGGTTCCAGTATGGAATCACTTAGTAACAAACCTGAGTGAATGATCTTAGTGCTGGAGCAGAAGGATCCTTGACTAGCTTGGGGATGCTGTCCACCATAAACAACTTCCCAGCATCAGAGGGGCTGTACAAAGACACACACACACACACTATGCACTGATTAGCAAAACTTCTAATACAGGAGAAAAAATCATACAATTCAATCTTGTGCTGCAACCTCACCAACTGACCACTAGCTGCATAGAAATATAATTCATTTACTTTTCTTTTTCATTATCATAAATGTCTTTATTATGGATTTCAAACTGTAACAGAAAACTGAACAAAGGAATCACGAGCCATGGACTGACCACCAAAAAGTAACATATACTTTACAATGAACAAAGTCCTGGACTTCCACACCAAAGTGTCCCCACACATTTCATGCACTTTGATGATTTACACTGGCTGAGAATCTGGCCCGTCACATACCTATCACTTGATATTTGCATTTTTCTTTAGATAAAAGAAATTATATATTACATCAAATTCTTTACATTTTTCAGAGGCTCATTTGAACCAATTTCTGACAACTCAACTTTCTCATCATTTAAAAGTGAGACAAGAACTTTTCCACCTCCTAATGACCAATCTCTTGGCACAACAAAAGGCAAAGGCCACTTATTTATTTTTTCAAAAGAACTTGTTCCGTGTATTGAAGATAAATCACACAACAAAAATAATTGATAAAATTGAAAACATTGAAACAGAATTTTCCAATACTAGGACTTTGCCAAACTATGTGCATCAAAAGTACAAATCTCTTATTTTAATTTTTAGATACACAGAAAAACCCTCCAAAAAGGCCATTTATTTGCTTTGGGAGCTTCAGCATGATCCCTACAGGCTATTTTGTTTAACCTCTTGCAAACAACTTCTGCCATTTTCTTTGCAAGGCCTTTAAAAATACTTGATCCACTCCAAAGTCACGGTTTTATTAAGATGACCTAAACTCTTCACATTCTTACAATTATTAGAAAGATCTCATTCACACCTTACGGAACAGTTTGGACCCACTTTTTTCGGTCTTGAATATATCTACTTCATATCATACATACATATTAAAAGGCCCATCTCCCTCCTGTCATCCTCAACACCTGGCTTCTGAGTTATTTCCTGCCCACGATAGGCTTTAGCTGCAGTTCTTCTGATTAGCCCACAGGCTTGTTCAAGGCTATTAACCATGTGTCCACCTGACAGTTAACCATACCGCTAAGTTACAGACTGACTCTCTGCTGGCCTGGCGCAAACCAGAAAAGTGTTGATCCCCAGCCCGAGCTACACAGTGTAAGCAAAACTCTTTCCTCTTGGTAAATTGGAGAGGGTACTGGTGCTGAACTCACCAAATGGGCCACCAACCATCCAATGGGCCACAGTGAAATACAAGATGAAGTTAAACAAAATAAAAAAACGTCTGGGTCTGTCTGTTCTCTGCCTCTCTCTTTTAACCACTTGATGTTGCCCCTCACATCCTGTTGCTTTAGGCTTTGACCCACTTGATTATTAACACACTACATTCTGGTCCTGCAACTAGCTCCACATAGGTAGGCCCATGCATACAGAATTGGGAACTTAGTGTGTGCACCCAGGCAACAGCCTTACTTTGCCACCAATACTTCCACTGCCAGTTGGTGCCTGCCCATCTCCTATGATGAGGAGTGTACATTTACTTTCACATACCCATGAGTAGAAGAGAAAAATGGGGATGTGGTTACTGTGTAGATGAGTTCTCTCTCTTGTGCTTCCATGTCTATGAAATGGAGATGTTTCTTAGTTAGATGAGCTATCTTAGTTTCCTCGACAGTGAGGTGACGGGTAACCCCAGAAGCTTCTTTTGGAAGCTGATCATCCACAGGAATAATGTGCACTATCACCACCTAGAGTAAAGAATACAGAAAAATATCATAGGGCTGGTAGAATGCTGGAATCACACTAAATGTTCTTAGAATCATGCTTAAAGGAAACCACCAGAGTTAATTTAGTTCATATTTAAAATACTTGAACAAATCTTTTAAAATGGAAGTATATTTTTTCATTTAATTTTTCCTCCATCATTCATACAATTGTAATATTGGTTATTCTTCCTTACTCTTTGTTTGAGGACTTTACAATCAGAGCTGGTTAAAACTCTGAATTTCTGTTTTGTGGGAAATTTTGATATTTCAAAAGTTCTTTTCATTCTCATTTGAAACTAAAGCAAATATTTTTGAAATTTCCTGCAAACCAGAAACATAAGACAAGATATTTCAACCACTGGTAAGTAGCAGCTTCCCTTAATGATTTTATATATTCTGTTGTTTTTATTTTGCTTTTAAACTATTACATTGTCATGAAACAATGTAAAAATAATAAAAATAATATAAAAGTAAAAAACTTTTTTAAAAATTCTGACATTTTAAAATTCAGAAATGGAAATTTGGAAATCAGAAACGGAATTCCAAAATGATTTTTTTGTTCTGAAGCAAGAATTCAAAATGGTCATATTTTTCAAAATGTTTCAATTTAGATAAAAGCAACATTTTCCATTAAAATCATATTTTGAGAAAAAATTCTAACCAGCTCTACTTACAGTTTCACTGTTTTGTTACTCTGGGGTTGTGCAGAAGCACTGATTGTCAAATATATCTGAAGGACAGGAGGGCACTGTACATATTTTTTTGAAACATCCACACAGAAAAATAACTGATGGACTAATGTATCATATATAACAGAAATATACAGGAGGGCACATTTTAAATTCACAAATCTTGGCTGTGTACCTCTAAAGTCAAGGAAATATTAAATTCAGTCAGCTCAATCCTCAGGTGGTGCAAATCTATTGACTTCAAAGTGGCTACTGTCAGTTAGTACTAGCTGAGGATCAAGCCCTTAGAATGAATTTGGCCTTTCATTTTAACACCTGATACAATCTCCATTAACACCTTTCAAGTATCAGAGGGGTAGCCGTGTTAGTCTGGATCTGTAAAAGCAGCAAAGAATCCTGTGGCACCTTATAGACTAACAGACGTTTTGGAGCATGAGCTTTCGTGGGTGAATACCCACTTCCTCAGACATGCATCAAAGGAAGTGGATATTCACCCATGAAAGCTCATGCTCCAAAACGTCTGTTAGTCTATAAGGTGCCACAGGATTCTTTGCTGCATTAACACCTTTGAGACCTAACAATATTCTCCTGTCAGACAAAAATTAAAGAAAATAGGGTTGCTGAGTTATAAATGAGGGGAAAATTTGGTCTGGAGAATTTTGTTATTGGCAATAATGTGCACACAGAAAAGGATGCAGGTTGGTTTTCACATCTTAGGCTGTGCTTTTAGGACTGGCAGTTAGAAAGAGGGAAAAATCACAAGATTTTCAACAATCCAATGTAGGAAGGTATGCTCGTGTCCAGACATTTACTCCATACTCTGCAAGAAATCCTCAAATGTAATACCTGGGGCTCTGAGAGATTGGGAGGGTCATGGCTATCACATAGGACAAACTCAAGGGAATCCTCAAATATTTCTCCTCCTAAGTGACGGTAGTAAATTAGTCCATTAAACAGATCTCTCTGAAGGAAGCCAGTGACAGGATACCCTGTTGAATCAAAGAATAAAAGAAAGCACATTTCATAGAACTCTTTATAATTTTAATCACTGGTAAATTTGATCATCTTGATCCTCATAAAGAAGAGACCTATTATATGGTTTCTCCTCTTTCTCCAGTGCATCCACTGACAGAGATTTAAAATGCTATCTTTATATCAGAAATGTTGATAAAACTTCATAATTGTTCAATATGAAGTAAGAGCATTCCCAGTGATGGCTCTGAAGCCCAGTGGTGAGGGGAAAAGGTGAATTTATACAAATAAAAACTATCTAACTAATCTAGCAAAGGGATTCTGGGTCCAGGTATGGAATAAAAGACAGCCCCATCCACCCCACTCTTGATTTAGCACCAATAGTGCCATCTTCTAATTTACAGCTTGGTAGGAATCATTGTAGCAAGAAAGACCCTTGACCACCCAAGTTCCTCTAACCAAGAAAGTACAACAGAAAAATATTCTTCAATTGAGAAAACTCTGGTTTAAATTCTGCTCTCGGTTACACCATGTAAATCCAGAATAACTCCATTCAACTCAAAGGATTTACACCAAGGTAACCACAAGCACAGTTTGGCCACCACAAAAGGAAGTTCATCTTGCTGAGGATATCTTAGATTACCTATAAGGTTCGGCCCAGGTTTCTTCATGATTTCTCCAGCCTGTGGTGGTTTGGTAACATTAAAGAGTATGTAGTCATCACTGGAGTCCATGTCAGAAGCTTGAAGCATAGAGCCTTGGATCAGAATGGTCTGCCCTTCATACAGTTCAATTACAACATTGCTGATCAGGAAAGGGGGGCTGTCATCTTTAGGCAGGATATTGATTGGAAACTTATGGCGAATACTGTGGAGGCCATCAAAGATCCTAAATACCACAAAATCTTTCGTAGAGTCACTGTCATCATGGTGGTAGCGAACAACCCCAGCCCTAAGGTCAGAGACTGTGAACATGAATCCCTTTCCTCCTGTCAAAACAATGAAGGACAATGTTTCAAAGATGTGTAATTCAGCCTTAATACGAATTTTATTAGGGGGGAAATGCATGTCTGAGTTAGAAAAACTCATTCAAAACCTATCTAAACAGAAAGCATTAACATGGTCCAGCATAGTTACTAAGCTATGTACTTTGCTAACAGTTACACAACTGTGGTGGCAAACACAACTCCCCACAATGTCACTACTGTCATATAGATCATTTGAAGACATCAGTGTTTGCTATCTACCACACTTTCTTAAAGCATCACTCAGAGTTTATTTTAAGCCCAAAGAGTATATGCTCTCTGATTACAGATCAATATTTCATTGCAGACAAAAAGTAACATCCATTATTAATTATTGTTATTTATTTGTACCTAGAGGTCCCAGACAGGGATAGAACCTCCATTGTACTCAGCACTATATGCTCACACACAGCTGTTCATTTAGGTAAAATGCTTTGAGGGTCAAATTCTAACACTAGAGCGGGGGGATCTCTTCAAGGGCACAGGGGCTGAATACTCTCCTACTTCAAGGCTATGGAGCACCAGCACAGCCATCCCCAGCTGCAATAATATTTCCAGACCCTGAAATTCCCTACTGGAGGAGGGTTTCCACCATAGCTGTGGATCAAATGGTTGCACACACACAATGCCCCACAAAAAACTCCTTGTGTGGTGGCACAGAGAGAGCTGCATACAATACTGCTTTACAGTGCACAACAGGAGCAAAGTTCCCCTGTGGAGCCTCTCTCTCAACATCAGAGGGGTAGCCGTGTTAGTCTGGATCTGTAAAAGCATGCATCCAATGAAGTGGGTATTCACCCACGAAAGCTCATGCTCCAATATGTCTGTTAGTCTATAAGGTGCCACAGGACTCTTTGCTGCTCTCTCTCAACAGTTATCCCAGCTGCCATGCCATAGGACCATACCAGTTCCCAGGCTTCAGAAACCTTTGCTCCATAAACAGGCCCTATGATTTGGCACTTAGTATTGCCAAATAATATAACATGGCATATTAAATAGCTGGTAGAAATGTTGAGCCTAATTCAATGCCCACTGAGGTTAACAGGAGGCTTTCCATTGAATTCAGTGAGCATTGCCTTTATTAGTAATCCCTATCAAACTAGTTATGCTTAACTGACTGCTAAACTCCAGGTTTGGATATCTGATCGACTTGTACAAGACAAAAAAATAAAAGATATATTGCTGAAAAATTTATTGAGGGCAAGATTGTGGATTGCCCTGTGTGCCCATAGAATGGAGTTACTAGCATTGCTGGGAGAGCAACTTCTGTGAGCCAGATACATTTGGCTGCACAGGTGTGTGGGAGGGAAAGGACCGGAGTATGGGAAGAGCATTGACTCTACCTCCCAACATGCCAGCTGGTGCATCTCCAGTATACAGGGAGATGTAATCTGCTCCGGGTAAAGGGCTGAATCAGAACATCTACCCCCCCAAAGCAAGGAGGGAACCAGGGACCAGACTGTGATTCTGAGTCCCAATTCTCTGTTTGGGTGCTGGGGCAGTACAGGTGCACTTGTCTTACTCATTGCTAATGGTAAGTCCACAGCCCAGCCCTGAAATTTATATATTAAAGGGAATTCTGTGAAGTAATTATTTGTAAAACCACAACACCACATATGATGGAAGACTCCAGAGAACAACTTGCTGGAATACAAGACATATATCCTTTTGGATAGTTTATGTATTGTCTCTTTCTTTTATTTTCCTTTTTTAATATTTACCTTATTGTCTTCCACATATGTGTTTAGATCTCATTTATATTTTTGCATATCTGAAAATTCAATAACATTTTTAAAAGTTTAATGAATTTTCTTTTATTTCAACCACAGGATGGATTTCTTTTACTTAAACATTTTCCCAAACACAAAAGCATTGTGCTAATGCATAAAAACCAGAAAGTAAAACTGACAATCACAATGAAAATTAAACAGGGCAGTCTCATTTCATTGTCAAGTTGAGTAAAATGTAAAAATGTATCACAAATAGCAACGTAGCATAAACAGAGAAAAATCACTTTGATCTTTAAAATTCTTTCAGTTTTATAATCAAAGCTATTAATAAAAGAAGAAAGGATTTTAAGGGTATGATTGTTATATTGATAATGTTTCTTTTTGCTCCAAAGAAACTACATTAACAGATTCCTGGAACCTCACTCTGATCATACTCATCCATGGAGCTACACTAATGTAAAAATTGTGTTAATGGAATACAGAATTAGGCCCTATGTTTTTAAAGTAAAAAACTATTCCTCTGCACTTACTGGTATAAGGAATGTTTAAGAATATTGTAATAGCATGCAAAAAGATTCACTACTTGAAAGATTATCACCCTGGAAAGTCAAGTTTGGATTTGATTTACTGCAAAATTGTAAAGGAGTTTAGGTCCAAAATTTGATCTATTTATAAAAGTTTTTATAATCCACTGGAGAATAAGCTCCAGAGTCTAAATAATGCCTATATTTACTTAGAAGCTTTCCTCAGTTAGCAAGCTCCACTATTCTTTAGCCACATCTTTAACACATTCATGGCAAAGGAAAATAATTACATTTGAGTTAGGTCACGTTTCCTCAAATTGAGTGAATAGTTTATTGAGATATAGTTTATTTCCTTATATTCACTTCTTCTTAGAGGATTTTTAAAAAAATACCCAGTCTTAATACTTCCCTCTACCTTATTATTATTCAACAGCAGCAGAAGTAGCCAGACAGCAGAGGGAGCAAGACTATTAGGTAACAAACAGTAACAGTAACAAAACTGCTCCTAAAATAGCATTAATGGAATTAAAGCCATCATCGAGTGTGCTTTTGATAAATAGGGAAGGAATAAATCCATGCAGAGCAGTTCTAGTTTTTGCTCCCTCTGTTCAAATGCTGGTCATCTTAATGTTAATTGAAACCCTGTATAGAACATAGTTGCAAAATCTTTTAAATCAGATACTGTTCAGTCATTTAGATCTTTGTGCCTACCATCTACAGAGCTTTTCTGTTTAATGTATTTGTATTATATAACATAACATAGAGAGAGAGAGAGCGCGCAAGTGTGTCAGCAAAGGGAATAAACTTAAACAATTGTTTAAAGATTGGGCCTTTCTATCAATCTTTTCCACCAGTGGGGCTCAAACCATATGGGATTTGGATCCAAACTAGCAATGGTTTTGGTTTTGCTAATGGACACGGAGTTTTGCAAAAATAAAAACACCTCCAGTTTTGCTCTTCTCTACAAACAGCATAGAGCAGTATAACGACATATTGGCCCTTACTGTCCTCCCAGAGATATTGGTTTTACACTGGTGTAACTCCATAGACTTCAGTGGTCTTTAGACATCTCACTCCCAATGATTTCAGTGAGAGGTAGGGACCTAATTACCTTGATGTATTCCACCTTTAGTGGATAGAGTACAATAATTTGTTTCCAATCCCTAAAGAGGAAATGGCAATTTACCTCTTACAGTGAGCCGTCCATGCTGTAAGCCGTCAACTGTGACCAAGCGAACACCTCTGATGTTGTCATTGTCCACTATTTGAAACTGTTGCCATGTGATTGGTCGGGACTGCCCTTCCAGGAGATCGAGGCCTACAAAGAACAGAGAATAGGTTCAGCAAAGCGTGTGTTTATAACTAGATGACATTCAAGGCTATCAAGTGTATCTATTGTAGTGCTTTGTGCAAATGGTCAGGAGAAAGAACAAATTAAATTCCATCAACATAATTGCTTCAAACAGGCATTTCAAAAATAACCTAAAGCCCTACTAGCAACTTTCATTCCAGGCATCTTTACTTTAATCAATGCCCCTCAGATCTCTGTTACAGAGGAGTAAAACAGTTTGGTTCCCAGCTATCTAACAAACCAACTTCCTGCCTATGTACTTTCCTGACAGTAAATCAGCTAAGGTGTTCCTGTTGAGAGCTCACAGACTTGAATGTCCAGGAGATGCGAGGCTGGAGTTAGTGGAGTGCCATTGGTTCTGGTATTCACTTCCTTTGTCAATGCACTAGAGCCCAAAGTTGGTTGACCTTCAAGGCACAGTGCATGGCCCAACTTTTTACTTAAGCATATGTTTCAGATTGGGTTAGATACGTGGACACTTTTGTCTAAGGGTAGGCTGAGGACTGTTCTTCTCAATACGCTCTTCTATCGTGACAGCACTGCTGCTACGGTCATCTTCGGTGTTATAGATGGGTGGGCCACTGATGCAGTCTATCTCAGAGATCATACTCACTGCTTGATTTCAAAGGAATAGCACTGATGTAAATTTGGTCCATGATGTGTTTTCAGATTATGTTCTTAACAGTAGCATAAATGTACTATAACAGTAGCATAAATATTGCAACTAATGCATATTTATAAATATTAACATAAATTAATATATTAATATTGTCAAAACAGCAGATAAGGCTAGAAAAGTCACAGAACTCTCTGACACTACTTTTAACTCCCTCTCCAACAGAATCCATTGGCCTGATTTAAGACACAGATCATCCCCCCAAATAAGGCAGTTCGCATACAAGGCGGTAAAGCTCTGACATGCTGCTCTGAGCAGTGTGTTAAGGGTGCTGGGCCAGGCTGGGGTCAAGGGGTTCAGTAAGGGGCAGAAGGTCTTGAGGGCGGTCATGGCTACCCCCCCCCAGGGTCTGGGGGGCAGGAGCTGTGGAAGGGCACTTTTGGGGGCCCCGCAGTTCCAGAGTGGCCATGGGGATTAGTGGGGGGCTGAGAGCAGCCCGCTCTGCTTCCCTCATCCCAGCCCCACCTTGTCGCCCGGGGGGGGGTGGGGGCTTGAGGGAAGGGATCACCCTGCACTCACCAGCAGTGGCAGAAGCAGAGCAGCCTGGCCCCAGCACACCCCACTCTGCCAGCTCCCAGCCACAGCGCTCCGCTTCCCACTGTAGGTGAGTATGGGAGGGTGTCCTTTCCCCAATCTCCCCGCACTCACCTGCGGGGGGAAGCAGAGTGACATGGCCCCAGCGTGCTCCACTTTCCTTGCCTCGGCCCCAGCCATGTCGCTGGGGAAAGGTCCTGCACTCACCTGCGGCAGGAAGTGGAGCACCATGGCTGGGAGCTGGTGGAGTGGAGCGAGCTGGGGCTGGGCTGCTCCACTTCCTGCCACTGCCGGTGAGTGCCTATCAGGGGGTGGGGGTGGGGGTGCATAGGGGACAGAGCAGTCAGGGGACAGGGGGGTTGGGTGTCTCTGAAGGGGGCGGTCAGGGAACAAGGAATGGGTGGGGCTAAAGCAAGTTTGATATAATGTGGTCTCACCTATAACGTGATGAGATTTTTTGTCTCCTGAGGACAACATTATATAGGGGTAGAGGTGTATCTCCTGGGTTAGCTAAACCCACACTCATAGATTTTAAGGTAAAAAGGGGCCATTATGATCATCTAGTTTGACTTACTGCATAACACAGATCATAGCATTTTTCCAAGTGATTTCTACAACAAGTCTGTAACTTCTTTAGAATTGACCTTTAAACAGCAGGAGAGCATAGGTTGTGCAGATTAATATACAAAGAGCAGAGGGAATTATATGGGAAACAAAATAGGAAGCAAGCAGGGGCGGTTCTAGGAATTTTGCCGCCCCAAGCACGGCAGGCAGGCTGCCTTCGGTGGCTTGCCTGTGGAGGGTCCGCTAGTCCCGTGGCTTTGGCGTACCTGCGGGAGGTCCTCTGAAGCCGTGGGACCAGCGGACCCTCCGCAGGCAAGCTGCCGAGGGCAGCCTGCCTGCCACCCTCGCGGCGCCGGCAGAGCGCCCCCCACGGCTTGCCACCCCAAGCATGCACTTGGCGTGCTGGGGCCTGGAGCCGCCCCTGGAAGCAAGGTATTTTTTTAAAGAGTGACAGAAAGTAAAATGTCATTACTGTTTTTTATTAAGGTACAGAATATTTTCATTTTCTCATACCCCTATTTCCTGCTTCTGTTACTCTGCATTTTCATTCTGCTTCATTCTGACATTTGTTCTGGCTTCTATGACTGGGTCATACCAAAACAGAGAAGGAGAAAGAAACAAACAAATACAAACACACCCGCACCCCCAAACTTTTAGCTGGTCAGACTGTGGATCCATACCTGAACTTTGTACCTTCAACCCATTTCTGCATCAACATACATTTAGTAGCAGAATTCACTCAGTGAAATTCAATCTCACCTGTATTCCATGAAACCCGAGGAGCATTTGTATCTGTTGTTCTGATGGAGATATGCACAGTGATTGGTGAACTCCTTTCAAAGTAGAAGTCATGAACCTCTAACTCCACCTGTTACATAAAAAGACATACCTTTGTTGAAAAAACAGATTGAAATATCTTCGTTGATACAAAGTATATGCAGCATGCAGATAACTGAAATATTAGGCTTTCTAAACTTCAAGGGATTTGGATAATATGACAACCAAACGAACAAATCTAAAGTAGTTCCGTATGTTATTAGAATCCCTAGTGTTCTGTACCACCTTATAGCTCTGTTTTCCTGTGTTGCAATCTTTACAGTTAATGTCGGGAAAATAAGATTAAATGAACAGGAAAGATACACATTTTAATTTTCACTAGGGTGGACTATACTCACACAGAGATTTTGCAACAATAAAAAGCTTTGGGGTACATTTCCTTGCTCAGCTTCTCCTTTTTAAGTTTATCAGATTCAATATGGTAAATAAAAATGTGAAGAAAATTAAGTACAAGTTGTACAAAACCTAAAAATATGTTTTTTAAAACATAAACACTTCCCAGGGATTCTTGAGGGTGAGCCCATCAGGCAGATTTTTTCTTATAGTTTCCTCAGACAGCTGCTATTATTGCTTGAATTGCTGTGAGAGTCCCAAGACCCTGCTGAACTAAAATAGACATGCCCTGTCAGTCTACTGGATCAGACTCAGGCACCACAATATTTTACTGCATAGACCTTGTCACTCTATTTCTCTGCCTATTCCTTCTTCATCCATTTGCCTTGCCTCTGACTTCCTGTCTCTTCGTATATCTTGCCACTGTTAGAATGAGCCCCTTTCCGCATCTCCTACCACCTGCAACCATCTACCTGGATCTCTCCCTGGACTCTCTCTCATCAAACTGCTTTTGAAAATACATAATTTCTGTCCTACCTCACCTCTTCTTTCTCCTTTCCACAGTGTACTATTATTAAATGCTGTAACACTTAATGCTGCAAAATATTTATATCAAGAATAAAATATCACGGAAGACTTCATGCAAAAATAAGTAAAACCCAATGGCACAGACCTGACGTGAGGAACACAGCTAAACACGGTTATGGGCAGCGTTGGAAAAGATGTGCAATTCATTTCTTTAGGATGTAAAATATTTCTGTAATCTTAGTCTCACAACTTGGCGTTTCTGATGTCAACAGATTGAGGGCAGGTCAACATTTTAAAAGCAGCAGTGGTGCAGCTGAACCTCTGTAGCACTTCAGTGAAGACGTTACTACACCGAAGAAAGAGCTTCTCCCATGAGCACAGTTAATTGACCTCAGCGAGAGGCGGTAGCTGAGTCAAAGGAGAAGCCCTCCCATCAACAGAGCACTGTCTATTCCAGGGGTTAGGTCAGTACAACTGGGTTGCTCAGGGTTGTGGATTTTTACACCCCCAAGCAATATAGTTATACCGATATAAATGTGTAGTGTAGACCTGGCCTAAATAGGTAGTAAACAGCAAAAGAACAGCTGATTTGTGTTAGATTGAGGTAAACGGATGGGTCAGAATTAGTGACACACCTCATAATGAAGTACAGCTGGGCAGTATACTCAGCAGACCGTACCATTTAGATTCAAAAGAAATAATAAAATATACATAGGGCTTGATTCTGATCTCACTTACACCAGCAAGAAACTTGAGTAACTCCAATGAAGTCGGTGAAGTTAACAGATGTAAAACACGTCAGTGAGATTGGAATCAAGCCTATTGTCTGTATATTATATAAAGAATTTGCCGCTAGGTTGCAGAGGTGAATGCAGTAAATAATGACCTCAGTAGATACAGAGAATGTGACTCTTGTAGAACTAGAGGTAAGAATGTATGAAAATGTGTGAAAGGAAGTCAGTGCTCAACAAATAATGGACAGGGATGTAGAGAGATAAGATCCCTTAAGTGAAACATTTTGGTCAGTCAAGGTTGAGCTCTACAGTAGACTGAGGGGATATTTTAGGGGGTCTATGGTAGCTCACCAGGGTCACAGGATTCTCTTTCATGGGAGTCCCAGCAGTAATAGCAGCAGATTTCAAAGAAAAATGTAATTAAAATATATCTCATATTTTAGTGAGGTATGTTTCATATCAATAGAAAGATTCATTTTGCTCATAGATACCTATTACAAATGAACACATCTATTAACAACTTACTGAATGCTAGAGGGGGAAAAAAATCAGAGGCTCTGTATGTCCCATTGTTACCTCATAATTCCTCCTTTCTGTATGGCTGTTGTTTGGAGGCTGATATGCTATAAGCATCTCACTGAGATCTTTCCACGTGAAGGAGGTGATAGGCTTGGTATGGTCTAACAGATGAGTGATGTAGCCTTGTAGGGGTGGCTTGGTAATGTTGAACACTAGCAGGGATTTGGGTGTTTCACTGTCTTCAGCATCCACCGTTGTTGTTGTCATGGGGCTCAAAATAAACTGATCCACCTCCAGGATGAACATAGCCATGAAGGCAGCTCTGGGGATTTGGTTGGGAATAGCACCTTTGATTCGGACAGGGAGCCATGCATGCTCTGTCTATGAAAGGAAAAAGAGTCAGGGCAAAATATAGTTCAAGATTTTATATGAACTATCAATACATTAGAAGCAAGAGGAAAACCAAGGACAGGGAGGCCCACTGCTCAGTGAGAAGGAAGAAACAGTAACAGGAAACTTGGAAATGGCAGAAATGCTCAGACTTCTTTGTTTCGGTCTTCACCGAGAAGTCTGAAGGAATGCCTAACATAGTGAATGCTTAGGGGAAGGGTGTAGGTTTAGAAGATAAAATAAAAAAAGAACAAATTAAAAATCACTTAGAAAAGTTAGATGCCTGCAAGTCACCAGGGCCTGATGAAATGCATCCTAGAATACTCAAGGAGCTAATAGAGGAGGTATCTGAGCCTCCGGCTATCATCTTTGGAAAATCATGGGAAACAGGAGACATTCTGGAAGACTGGAAAAGGGCAAATATAGTGCCCATCTATAAAAAGGGAAATAAAAACAACCCAGGAAATTACAGACCAGTTAGTTTAACTTCTGTGCCAGGGAAGATAATGGAGCAAGTAATTAAGGAAATCATCTGCAAACACTTGGAAGGTGGTAAGGTGACAGGGAATAGCCAGCATGGATTTGTAAAGAACAAATCGTGTCAAACCAATCTGATAGCTTTCTTTGATAGGATAACGAGCCTTGTGGATAAGGGAGAAGCGGTGGATGTGGTATATCTAAACTTTAGTAAGGCATTTGATACGGTCTCGCATTATATTCTTATCGATAAACTAGGCAAATACAACTTAGATGGGGCTACTATAAGGTGGGTGCATAACTGGCTGGATAACCGTACTCAGAAAGTAGTTATTAATGGTTCCCAGTCCTGCTGGAAAGGTATAACAAGTGGGGTTCCGCAGGGGTCTGTTTTGGGACCGGCTCTGTCCAATATCTTCATCAACGACTTAGATGTTGGCATAGAAAGTACGCTTATTAAGTTTGCAGATGATACCAAACTGGGAGGGATTGCAACTGCTTTGGAGGACAGGGTCAAAATTCAAAATGATCTGGACAAATTGGAGAAATGATCTGAGGTAAACCGGATGAAGTTTAATAAAGACCAAATGCAAAATGCTCCACTTAGGAAGGAACAATCAGTTTCACACATACAGAATGGGAAGAGACTGTCTAGGAAGAGTACATAAGAAATGGATCTAGGGGTTATAGTGGACCACAAGCTAAATATGAGTCAACAGTGTGATGCTGTTGCAAAAAAAGCAAACGTGATTCTAGGATGCATTCACAGGTGTGTTGTGAGCAAGACACGAGAAGTCATTCTTCCGCTCTACTCTGCGCTGGTTAGGCCTCAACTGGAGTATTGTGTCCAGTTCTGGGCACCGCATTTCAAGAAAGATGTGGAGAAATTGGAGAGGGTCCAGAGAAGAGCAACAAGAATGATTAAAGGTCTTGAGAACATGACCTACGAAGGAAGGCTGAAAGGTTTGTTTAGTTTGGAAAAGAGAAGACTGAGAGGGGACATGATAGCAGTTTTCAGGTATCTAAAAGGGTGTCATCAGGAGGAGGGAGAAAACTTGTTCACCTTAGCCTCTAATGATAGAACAAGAAGCAATGGGCTTAAACTGCAGCAAGGGAGATTTAGGTTGGACATTAGAAAACAGTTTCTAACTGTCAGGGCGCTTAAACACTGGAATAAATTGCCTAGGGAACTTGTGGAATCTCCATCTCTGGAGATATTTAAGAGTGAGTTAGATAAATGTGTATCAGGAATGGTCTAGACAATATTTGGTCCTGCCATGAGGGCAGGGGACTGGACTCGATGACCTCTCAAGGTCCCTTCCAGTCCTAGAGTCTATGAATCTATGAGTACTCCAATGGTATTTAAGCATACTGTATGCGTAAGGTTAAGCATGTGTTTATTTCCTTTGTTGAACTGAGTCCTAAAGAACTAACCCACTGGTTTTCAACCTTTTTTATGCTGGGTTTCCCCTGCCATTTTATGGAAAGGGCAGGATAATCATGACCTCCACACTGAGAACCTATGAACTATTAAGGAGCTACTTTGTCCCCACCTCCTGTAGCTGAAAATCATGCTAAGATTGGAGGAGGAGTTAAAAGGAAGGAAACTCCACTCAGATGGTGGGAACCTTGGGAAGGTAACAGGCTGTTGAGCTCCCCTGTTCCCAGGGAGAGGTCTGCCAGCCAATAGTGCCTCTGCTCTTGCAGAAAGGAGGACACAGATCCCTTGGGATAAGAAGTGGAAAGAGATTGACACTTATATTGGAGACCCAGTGGACTCTGGGGAAGACTATGATATTTCCAAGACCCTCTGAAGTGAGAGAGGTCGATATCCTCACTGAGGCTGCCTACAGGTTTCTTGCTTTTCCTTTCAGCTTTTATTTAACTTTGTTTGCTAACTGTGGATGGTTTTGTTTGTTTCACCTGCGATCCTGAAAGGGGAAGAAACATCCAGAAGGCCTTGGCTGGAGGGTTGAGCACTGGCCCCTCTAAACTGACATGCCGCACAACTCCTGCAGGAGTGTGGGCAATTAGAGCCACTCGCCTGTGCTCCCCATCTAGCTCCGGAAAGGGATGCTCTGCCCAGGACAGATTCATGACAGTATCTTAAAGTGATTATGCTGACATTAATTAATGCTCACTACCCTACTGTGATGTAGGTAAGTGGTATTATTTGCAGTGTACAAATGGGGACACTGACTCACAAAGATGCTAAAGACGAATTATAATTTGGGGTGATTCTGGTTTTGGTTGCTCAACTTGAGATTCCAATGGCCAGATTTTCACAGGCGCTGAGCAACTTCATCTGAAGTTGTGGGTCTCAGTGCCCCTGCAAATCAGTTCTCCAGTATCTTAAGTTGGTCTTCCAAAATTACTGTCTACTTTTGAAAAACTGGTCTAAAGGGAATTGGTCAGGAAGGTCACACTAATAGCAGGGCTAAGAATAGAAGCCCTGACCTTAACTCCTGTACTTTAACCACTACACAGAGTATCACTATGAGGTTATTACGCAAAGTAATTCAGTTATTGATAATGATTGTGATGTCATACATAATTATGTTTTCTATTCCTCACTATCCGATTCCTTCCCTCTCCCCCCCACTCCCAGCCATTAATTTGGCCTGTTGTCTACTCACACAAATAAAATCATGAACATGACAGAATACCAGAAACTACACAGCTGTATAAAACTCTACCTTGTGCAGAGTTTTGCTTCTGCTGTCTGTGAGGTCCATCCTGATAGGAATATAATCAATGTCGGGTGAAGGAGGGTCAAGATGCTGATATCTAATTCCCACCAGCAAAAATTCCTCACAGCTCATTTTGGTGTTCTGAATCATCTTCAGTTCTGGAACACAGTTCCCACTCCTGCACTTTTGGCTTGTTCTGTGCTCTATAATCCAATAGAAGCTGTAGTAAAATATTTGTTTAAACAATAAACATGATAAACAGTACAGGAAAGCTCAATGTAGCTCAGCTAAAAGTGCCGAAAAAGGGCAATGTGACATAGCATGGGACTCCTTTCCCTCCTCTCTGTCCCTAAACAAGTGTGTTGGGTTGACTGACATTTTCCAGCTCCAACTTCATTTTCTTTGCTGTGTTTCTTGTCAAGTTAGCCTTTCATTCTGGCTCAGATATTAATCCAACAATACTACGCCCAATGCCTAGAAGCTTTATTGTAGATCTTCAGACAAAGACATAGCCAATCCTGGAGGACTGAACACCCTTAACTTCCATTTTATCCCTAATATCCTCCTGCTCTCTCTGACTCTTAGTTGCATCACCACATCCATTTTAAGTAACAGATCTTAGCAATGCATATGAAGGAAACTATTGTGGCAGGCATTCTGTCTACTCTCTTTGTAAATGTTGTTAATACAAGCAATTGAAGCATATCATACTGGATCTAGGGAAGAGGCTATGAGGTTGATCTCCACGAGGATCTTCTTGCTGAGGTTCTCCAGTGACAAGTTGACCATGGGCTGGTAGAAGAGTTTCTAAAGAGGCCAGTCTGATGGTGCACTCCAGGTTTGTCTTCTTGTCATAGTCAAAAGTGAGCACATTCTTGTCAATCTCCCTGGACAGGCCATAAAACTCAGGGACCTCCAGCACATTGGTGCTCATTTTGATGATATTACAATCTGGCTCAAGTAATTGCACTTGAAGGATGAACGTTTCTGTGAATGTTTCAGTTTCTGTAAATCTGTCAAGGATAAAAAATAATTAGTAATATGTCATTCCAACTTCCCTCCATTTCCTGTGAACTCAGCATTATCCTCAACTCTGAAATTCCCCATTTCTGCACATTTCCATGTCACCGCATAACTAGGTGGTCAAGTTTTATGACCCTGATAGAGCTTCAGGACTTTTCTCCTGATTCACTGTGGTATTGAGGGCTCTGGCTTGGAGGTGCAGAGCTATTTCCATGGACTCATCCCAACCCAGGTTGTTCTTATTTATTTGAATCCAGGATAATAAAGGATTTGATTGTCTTATAAGACATATAGAATTTAGGGCCAGGACAAAAATGTCTCAGGAAACAACAGTGGGAACAACGAAGCTCAGCGAATTTTATGGCTGCTGTCATGTAGGTGAGCTATAAAGGTGTTCCCAGAAATACATGAGTGAGTTTGCACCCTAGCCATTGTATGTGCACTATGCTAGAAAACACAGGGTAGGAATGCTACCTACTTACATGCCATCTCCATGACATTGCCAGTGTATGCCACTTCTTCAGATTTACCACAGCTGAAACTTATAAGTGCCTTCTCACCTTGATTATTTCGACTCCCTTCTCTGAGGCATCTCCAAATCTTAGCTCTCCAGACTCCAGAAGGTGCAGAATATTGCAGCCTACCTTTTCACATGTATAAAAAATGTTATCACACTACCCTCATTGTCAGACTCCACTGACTCCCTGTTTATTTCAGGATCCAGTTCAAAATTCCCCATGAACTTGTTCTACTTATCTCATGGACCTGATTTCTCTCTCTTTTCCCCACTCCTACACCACTATTTCAGTTTCCTCTTCCAGTACTGGCTTCTACTGTGTTTCTTCACACATCCTTGCTATTGCTGATCCACAAATCTTCTTTGTAGCTCTCGCCATCTGGCTGTGCCTTCTTGTACCTCCTCTGTACATGCTAATGAGATCAGTTAGAAACCCTGTATCATCATCTCATTGATCTGTCTTCCTCTAAGATGGATCATGTGATCTAACATTACACTGATCACGTTATGGAAGTTAGACCTGCACATCTGATGTGATAAACAATGTCACACCTTTAACATCAAAATGGACACAGGACTCTAAAAGACTGGAATCTCAGGAAGAATGGGAGGAGGTCGTCAGTGGAGCTCACCCAAGGAAGAGAAAGTGACAAGCAAAGAGAGAGGTGGTAAAATACAGAACCTATATTGAACCCTGACATGCTACAGATTCCATCAAGGGAAACATTCTATTCTCCCCATTCTTGGCACTTTAATCCACTCCAATTCTTATACGCCATTCCTTTGGGGCATGGATAAGAAGGATTGTCCAATGATTAGGGGACTAGGGTCTTGGAAGGTTCTGTTGTGCTGCAGACTTCCTGTGTGACCTTTGGAAAGTTACTTAGCCTCTCTGCCTCAGTTCTCCATTTGTCAAATGGGGTTAATAGTATTGTACTATCTCATTGTGATGTTGTGAGGATAAATATATTAAAAACTTATGTTGCCCCAATTATCATCATATCCGAGAACCTAAGTGCCATAAATAGACAGAATGTGGTAGAGTGGCAGCAGGCAAGTTTGATATATTCCTTTAAAAAAAGAAAAAAAAAGGAGAACAAATTATTTAAAGCCCCAGTGGAAAGAACAGGGATAGATCTGTTGTGAATGGCATCATGGGGATTCTGTGCAGTTAAAGCACAAAGGAGCTGCTCTAATTTATACCAGAGATTATTTCAGGCCCTCATACAGCAGAATCTAGTGGGCATAAACTCTCAAGACAATACGTTTTGTTTCCCATCCAGGAAAATGATATCTAAAGATGGATCATGAGAATTATTTATGGCCTGATTGTCATTTCCTCGCTTACGTTGAATAATACCTTACTCCACAAGAAATCCCATTGAGGTCAAAGGGATTTCTTGTGGAGGAAAGCACTGCTCAGTGGGAGTAAAGGTAGCAGAATCTGACCCTTAATGTCTGTGCAGCATTTTGAGAATGTGATACACTTTGTAAGTGCTGTTGTCAGTATTAACAGTAAAAGGAAGAACCAGTCAGTTTCTGTAGTATACAAATAAACCAATGTTTAGTAATGTCAACAAATATATTATCAGAGTCTTTCTCATATATATTTTGACAGATAATAGTATAAATAGATCACAGCATGAGTTATTGGTTAATGATGCCTTAACATAAGTAGTTACTGCAGATATAAATGGAAGAATTTTTATTTGCCTGAAAAATGGACTGCTTTTTCTTCATGAAAAACAGTTATTTTTACTAGTGATAATAATGCATAATGCTTCGATGCTGCTTACCTGTACAGCCTAAGCATGACCAGGTCTTCATCTAAAATTGGACAGCCATTGTGAGTATACTTGATTTCATTAGGAAGGAAATGACAGTCAAATACCTATTGAGATGGAAAGAATAGATAAGGAAGTGCTGCCAAGAATGTCAGCATTTCCTTCTTCTGTTCTCTGATTGTCAGAGAAGTGTTCTTAGAACAAAAGCACACTTTTTAATCTGTATTTTGTTTCTACAAAACAGGAGTCAGCCTTTGGTTGTTCAGTGTGTGACAGAGTATCCACATCCTGAACCAACTTCACTGAATAAAAATTGAACTTCACTGAATTAAGTTGACCATCTTTGCAGGTCATTGTATTAGAAATGCAAAGGTTTATGCATCATTATGAGATTGTATGGAACTTTATCAGAAAGACAAGATTAATGCAATCTCTGGAAGGTATTAGGAACATCCAGGGGTTTTTTTTTGGAATAATAAGTGTGTAGTGGATTTCCTAGGAAATATCTTGGGGTGAGAGGAATGCAAATTCTCCCCTCCATAGCCAACCTTTCGAAGATACCCATTGTGTAGGAGCTACCTGTTCTCAAAGACCCCCAAACCATATAAAGTGTGAGTTAAACATGTTGTGAGCATAATGCATTTGAGCTGAAACTGTGATAAACTGGTAATCCCAAGAACTCCCCTTGAGTGGAAGGTTGGAGGACTCCTCCTGCCAGAATCTGTGTTAGGGTTAATTCTGGGGTTAATTCTGCTAAGCTCTCTGTAATTTTTTAGTAATGTCAACAAATATGTTATCAGAATGTTTCTTGTATATATTAGCTTAAGAATGAAGTAGGCTTGCATAGGAAATACTGTGTGGTTCTTTATAACTGTAGCAATTACATCTGTTAACCATTTCTGAAGGAAAAGCAAGCAGGTGTCCTTGGGCATCCTATCTGTGCTGGGAAATACACAGTGAAGGCAGGGAACTATGCAGCCTGGAAATACGCCAGTCAGAAAGGACAGACACGTGTCTCCACCCAGAAAGGCAATGGCTGGGGAGCTGGAAGCCTGAAAGCAGGTGCCCTGGCTGGACTACTAGAGGAAATGCAGGTGCAGTTGCCCTGAACTGTGGTACAGAGTTAGCAAAAGAAGCAAAGCAATACTGGGCACCAAGAGGCTACCAGTATTCTACAATTTTAAAAAGAATAACTACATGTTAGTTTCAGTCAGAGCAGCACGCACTTAAATTCCATTGACGGGACGTGCTTGAATGGTTTGCAGAATAATGATGGATTCGTGCACATACTCAAATGCTTTGCTGAATTAATAACTGATGTGAAGACAAAGATGCATGTCACCAGTGTATCTATCACAGGAGGCAACTTTCCCCTAAAAGTATTGGGCCTTCCATAATCAAAAGCAGCAGCTCTTCGGCACTCAGCAATAGGTCAACCCTTTAATAATAGACTAGTCATTAACTAATGCTGGATGAAAATACTGCCTTGGTTTCTTTCAGTAAATTCCACAAAACTAGAATTTACATTATTTTATATTATGAAAGTATTTACATTGCAACAGGGTTATCAACATTTAAAAATATAATGTGAATTTCTGTTGCATGTTGTTCTTGTTGACTTGAAGCCAGATGGTAACTGTCATTTGTTTCTGGGGATCTTCAAATATATCCCCTGACTTCAATTTTCATAGACAAGGCACAGCAGAGAATAATATTTTAGTCCAGTAACTAAAGGGTTAATTTGTTCTCCAAGAAGATACATTTAGGTTAAGATAAATTTAACTGGCTACAGTATCCTGGAAATAATCAAACAAGATTCATTGTTGCAACAAATGTTCTACCTTTTACTTCTGTGGAAGCAGCTTGTGCGAAATGTGCTGCCTACGCTACTGTTTGAATCTCTTGTTCTTTTGAATCTCTCTTCTATGTCTAAGAAAAACTAAGCAGCTCCTAAAAGGGTGGCTTGTGATTTTTCTGTACATAACATAACAGTGAACAACTTTATTAGCCTTAACTGCCTTTCTCTTTCCTTTTCAGTGATGACTTTGGTTAACATATTAACATTAATCAAAGTGTTGTGAAATACATGTTCTCTATTATTGAGTGGAATGATATTTAAATACTATTTTAATTAGTAGACTAGAAAGTGTTAATTGAAGTTCTCAAATCAGCTGAAGTTAGGACCGTTTGCCTAAACAACAAATTTGCACAGTGTATAATTTAAAAAAAACCCATCCTGCATGCTAGCTCTCCACAGTTCAAATTCTCCCCTCCATAGCCAACCTTTCGAAGATACCCATTGTGTAGGAGCTACCTGTTCTCAAAGACCCCCAAACCATATAAAGTGTGAGTTAAACATGTTGTGAGCATAATGCATTTGAGCTGAAACTGTGATAAACTTCTCAGCTGATGTAAATCAATGTAGCTCCTTCAAAATCCATGGCATTACACTGATCAACACAGGTTGAGCATCTGACCTCAGAGTCTGAGAACGCAGTTTTCATCATGCATCTCTGGTTTTAGGCTGTGTGATCCACCAGAGGATAAGGTTTAACTTATGAATAAACATTTTTACAAGACATCATTAGTTCTTGTTCTTAACTGATAACAAGAGAGATTTAAAAAAAAAATGAAGGACCTTTCTATACAATCCTCCTACCATTGATAGATAGTGATTATAAAATAAAGGCACAATCTGCTTTGCTAAAAGAAACATCTGTTTTATGTTTCCTAATATGTTTTCCTTTTATACAAACAGGCAACTGTAATTGTCTATAAATTTCCTAAGTAAAACAAAGGAGAGCTAAATCTTTTCCTAATTACTGTCTAGCTTTATTTTTTCCACTTCAAGTGCTTTTCAATTACAATTTATAATTAAATTGTCACACATTCCTAGCACATTATTCACTTTAATCACAATAAACCATATCAGACTAGAGAGAGTTTCTGACTGCAGCATTTCCTGGTTGACAGGGCATGCTCAGCACCAGCCATGGGCTAGCTTAATACCTTTATTCAGGTTAGGTTAACACTTGAGGCCAGTGCATAGGACTCTGCCTCCCAAAGTCATGTGATTAGATTAAAAGCTTTCATTTAAAAAAAAATTTCTAGCCCTAATGGTTGCAAATAATAGATTGAAAACATGAGCTGAGTGGAAGTGTTGCAGTGACATCTGCCTGAGTTTGCAGACAGGCTCCAGCAAAAGGAAGAGCAACAGAGACTAGAGTCAAGGATTAAGCTATGTGGCTCCAAACCCAACAGCAAAGCAGGGCAGGCCCCTTCACACCAGACTAGACCCAGGAGGCCCTGTTGGTGCTGCTACTATCCTAGAGTGCCACCCTGCTGCTTGTTGATAAGGAGGGCCACTTCACCAGTCCAAGAGGGTGCCCTCCCAGCTCCTATGGATGCTGGGGGATTGGAGAGGCAGGCTCCTTGCTTTGTTTGTTGCCTCCTCCAAGTAGCCAAGGTACAACAGGGGGCCCCCTGCCACCTCCCTAGAACAGAAGGCCTTATGAGCAGGGCCCTGGCCACTGAAGGAAGAGGAGGAGGTGAGGGTGAGAGGACAGCTTCTGGCTCTGTTTTCCAGGTGTCCAAGAAGTACGGTTGTGGTGAATACATGTTCCCAGTGCTCCTGGAGACATGGTTCCAATCTGGTGCTTGGCATGGCTCAGGGTAGGAATGCAGCTCAGGGTTGCATTATGTTCCCTTTACTCCCTGGAGCCAATGGACTCAGGCAGCCCCCAAAGTAAGTTACAACATCTTTAGGTCTCCTCTAACTTTCAGCCACCTGCCTGTTTCTCAAGGAGCCACTCCAGCCCTGGGGGTTTCACTCGGGCATAGAGAACTCCTGGCCACTCCCCTCTTTTCTCCTACACATGCCCCCAGCATCAGAGGGTCCAGAAGGAGGGGCATGTAAAAGCTAATTTAAGGTCTCTGAACCACATAGGGATTTTTCCACACAGGTGAATCCTCCCTGAACAGTTAAACCAGTTCTACAACTCCTTTGAGTCACCCAAGTGTAGTGGGAGCACAACGTACAGGAGTAATACCGCAGCACCACTGCTCCAGACTTCTCCCCTTGCCCTTACAGTCTGTGCATGCACAGGCTCTTAGAGGCAAAATGTAACTTTCACAGTTTTGGTGCAGTTTAGATAAGCAACTCTGGTGTGAAAAAATTGTTATCCAGCCCACAGATACTTCAAGAAAGAGATTTACTCTGGGTAGTTTGATACTTCTGCTTGCAAAACCAGGAAGCAAGGAGAAGATTATACATATATTAGACTGCATATATTAAAGTTAACCCTACCTTCTCAAATCTTGGAGGGAAATAAGGTTTGATTATGGTTTGTTTTCCATCTATTCATCTTTTATCAGTGCCAGTTTGTCCATTCTTATTACTACCAATAGCTTCTTTCTAATAAATTCAGATGATGGAATTTACCAGAAAGATTAGATGAAGAGTGGTACATGAAGTTGCTACATATTAGACATTAAAAGAGAAAACAAAATCCTTTTATATATTTCCCATCTGTTAGTAATCTGGTCATTGAGAAGCAGAAAAAGTAACACTATATGCAATGTGCTTAATGTACATGATGATTACTTTTTAATTGCTCCCAATGTAGTGACTGTGTGACTAAAATGTAAAGAGTTTTAGCCTTCTCTGCATCTCCCTAGGGACACTGGTTACCCTCACTAAACACAAACAAGCAGCTGGTAGACTACACACTGGCTCCTAACAGAAAGTTTTGTAAGAGCTGCTGATTTAGTTCATCACAGTGGAAACCAGATACTGCTCACCTCCACCTTCATGTGCAGGTGTTACTGTATTCATGAACAAAATGTTTTCAGCACTAGAGATATAATTCTCATCCTACCAGCTATCTTTAATAAAAAATTAAATCTCACTCACAAAGGCAGTGTATTACTATGCCTGTTAATGACTATCCCACCCTTTCAGATGACTGTTCCTTACAATAAAAGCATTTCACGTCCTTTAAGACACACGCGCATACACACACTACCAAAGAGACAACAGTGCAGTAAAATTCTGATCCCACATACCTGCGGAGTTAGTTTCCCAACCCTCTGTGTTATTGGCTCATTAATCACAACTTCCACTTTGCAAGCATCTTTCTCTCTGGGGATGGAAAACTGCAGGTCATCTTCTGTCAGGAAGACAGACTGGCCCTTCATCACTTTCACCCCAAGGTTGACACTGATGAAGGAGGAGCAGACGCATCTCAGGATAATGGCGAGCAGTGGAAACAAACAGCTATTCTTAAAAGGCTTCATATTATTAGGGAAATCCAGTTCCCTTTAACTAGTAAAAGTCCTAAACAAAAGAGGTCTTCTCTTCGTTCTCCAGCAGAGTTTCACCATATAATCAAGGCGAACAACTTTAGTCACAGGCAATAATGTACTGTATGTTTTCTGTTAAGATGTGTCCTTGTGATTGGAGTTTGGACAAGAGCGCCTTTCAAAGTGTTCTTAGATTTTAATAAATCCCTTTGATCAATCGTGACCAAAATGATGGATGTGCTTTCAGAGTGCTTTAAATGTCTGCTAATCCTGCGAAACAGAGAGGGAAAAATGGCATGAAGCAGTGAGCATCTATTGAAAAGACAGGCAAAGAGATCTTTCATCAGTCCCACAATTGCAGTTCGTGTCAAAAAATGGACTTTTTAAAAATGGCACCATCTCACTCAACAGATCTGCTCCTTTTATGAATTCCAAGTTGTTCCCGCTGACTTGAAGTGAACATACACTAAATCTGGAGTATGTATAAAATCCTATATACAACTACTCTTTACTACTGTTAGCACTGCGACACCAACACAGTTATGAGAGACTGAACTGGAGTCTACTCTGACTGGTGTAACAAGACAATAGCTAAGTAGGTTCCAAATGGAGATAGAAATAGTTCTCCAGATTCAATATATCTGAATGCAGGGGGGAGCAGCTGCCTGTTTATTTAATCTACTACTGCATTGCAATGGTATGTTGAAAAAAAATCACTAGCCTCCAATTTAATAGACTCTACCAAGACCCAATGCTTTATCCTCCTTCCACTGGCTCTGCCGTAGCAGGTTAACTGGAGAATGAACATAAGTATAGGGCATGATGTTGTACTACAATATTAAAATTGTTGTTGCTGTGCCTGTCAAAACTGAGAAGGGGCTGATGCAATCAATCTATCAATGGAAAAGGGAAATATCTACAGGGAAAATGAATTCTTTTCAAATATGTCTGTGAAAACAAACAATAGGAAATAAAAATTACTTGATGTCTCTTAAAGCTCTTAGTTAGTCTTCATCCTTCTGAGGTGGATAAACTGAGTACCAGTAAGTTTATTTTGCCTGTGGTTCTTTAAATGACACATTTATAAATGAAAGACCTTTTTTAAAAAGCAGCCATACTCTTCTCAGGAAAAAACAGTCTTTCTAATGTCAAAAAGTCCATCTATCTAGCTAGGTGCTTAGTTGACCCTCTTTTCCTTAACACCTGAAAGCAGAAGTTAAAATTTCCCAAACTAATCAAAGATGTTTCACAAAGTTTAGAGAATGACAGTATTTTAATTAAATCTGATAAGCTCTTTAAACATTTCCATGATGGTAAAGCTACAGGTTCTGACAGAGATTCCTTGTTTCTATGAGAAATTTCTAATACTCTCACTCTCTATTTATACAGAATGTCCAAAGTAATGAAAATTGTACTGCCACCAAAATGATAAAAATCCAGTACTGTGGACCTCGCATTGCCTCAATTCCTTCCTTAATGTCAACAGTTAAGTCCTTGCTAAAGTGTTTCCCAGTAGACTGATCAGTCTGGCTTTATATTTTATTGAGAAGCCAACAGTAGTTGTAGGAAATTGTTAAGCATTATTTACTTCCTACAATACCACAAGACTGAACCACTCACTTTAGCCTCATTAACAAGACACTTAAGCATGTGCCTAGCTTGAAGCATGTGACCTCAGTGGAACTACTCACATTCTGAATGTTAGGCACATGATTAAGTAATTGGGCCCTCTAAACCTCAACTCGGAGAAGACATTTGACTGTTTCAAGGGTGGTGGGGTTTTGTTTGTTTGTTTTAATATATATTTGCAACCCTAGAAGCTCTTAGTTTGGGTCTTAAATTATATGCATGGATCAGACTATTTCTGCAAAATCCAACTATGACAGCACTGGCTAAGAACATACAACCAGAGTTTAAACTTGCAAGAGGGACAGTCAGAGTTATTCATTAGTCCCATAATTGTGTGCATTAGTCACTGAGTCCCTACCCATTGCCCTTTGATCATCTTCATTTACTGAAGACGTTAAAAGTGCCAGCCATGAACTTAAGCTTTCACTCTTGGCTATCAACCGGCTTATTCACTTCGCCTCTCCTCAAAACTCTCTCTCAGGTATGAGATCTGCTTTTTAGGGAGGCTGTCCAGCTTGAAAACTAACAAATAAATCAACAATCACCCCCACTAAATCCCTGGACAAAATATACCAGTCACATCACCAGCAGCCACTTCTACTTTCTTGGAGAACAGACTGATGAACAATAGGAAATAGATTTTATACAAACTCCCATCTATCTTTTGAAGTGCCTTAAAATCCTCTGAGTGATAAATATAGTATCAGACCTTCTACCCCTTCCCCATTTTGTATTCCAACCCCATAAATTCTCCAACCTGGTCAAGTCTGAATAAGAACGTGGGTAGGAAGCACCAAGTATATATGCCCCTACCCACCTCCATAACCCATACAAAGGTACGTTTGTATACAAACATGTGACTGGCTGTGGACCTGCCTGGGGACAGAAACAGATTCCAAATATATTTCTTCTCTGCTGTGTCCCATCACCACAATATGGTTCAACGTCATCTCACCACATAACAGTGAGACCCATGATAACAGCTGATGAGCCTCCTCCTCATAGTGTACTTCAAACGTTGCATCCAGTGTGCTCTGAAGTGTTTGCCTGCCGAGTCCAATCAGTGGCGCGGTAGGTACTTCGTCAGTAATTAGTTAATAGGATGGAATCAGACAGCTCAGCTGTGTGTCATAGGCCCTATATAGCTAGCAATTCATGGAACTACTTCTTTAGTTCAAGAGATGGAGTTCTGTGCTTTCATATTAGGAGGATCCTACTATGATCCTACGTCTGCTATTGATGTGACATTCCAAGTGACTCTGGTATCCAACATTTGATAATTTTGACAATGGGTTGGCAAAGATTTGTTACAGCATTAATTTATAAAGTATGTTGGCATCTTTTTGGATTTAAAAAGGCGTTATAAGAAAACATTACCACATCAAATTCAGACCCGGTGTAAGTACAGCTCCACTAACTTCCCTAGAATTGTACTCACTCACAGTTGGTCTGGATTTTAACTCCAAGAAGGTGAGTAATTTGCTGAGCTGATTAGAGAACAATTGACTTATATTGTTGCAAAGTATTTTAAAATAGTCTGCATTTCAATGGTGCTGTATATTAAGAATGACAAGGTCAAGCTTTTATATACTGGCACTGAAAATGGCTTGGCATATGACTCTACCTTTTTTCTATCCTTATGTCCTAATAAGTGCAAGTCAATCAAGTGTCTTCCTTTTCTTAGAAGGGTTTTCTTCACGATATATCATTAGAGGATTAACAGTTTCATGAAAAATATCTTCAAAACTTTGGCAACAAATTTTACAAATGTGAACTAATACTTAAACTCCGAGAAAGATCAAAACCAAAAGCACTTGCAGTAATATATTCTGGCCCGCCTGATTTACAGAATATAAAATCCAACCTGAAATATATGCAGTGAAGTTTTATGAATGATCACAGTGAATGAGCAAGTTACTCTGTTAAAACTATGGATGCAATAATCTACACTACTAGTTTCCTTTTCACCCATAACAGAGGCAGGTAGACACAACTCCTCATACCACCCACCTAGACGACAGCTGAAACAAACATTTCCTTTGAAAGCTCTGGGATGTCTTGAATTATAGGAAGGAAAGTGAGGCAAAGTCCTTTGATTCACACTCAAGTTCCTGATCTGTTTATATGTTATAAAATACATTTTCTTTTCTCTTCAAGAAAAAAATCCATATAACATTTTATTTAATCCCGGGTAGCCAGCTAACATTGTAGATGGTGTGTTTAACTTCCTGAGTTCCCATCTGCAGTTCCTACACATGGTGTTTCCAAATCAGCATTTCCTAACACGTACAAACAAGGGCAATCCAGGACAAAAATAAATCACCATAATAAGTATCAGAGGGGTAGCCGTGTTAGTCTGGATCTGTAAAAGCAGCAAAGAGTCCTGTGGTACCTTATAGACTAACAGACGTTTTGGAGCATGAGCTTTCGTGGGTGAATACCCAGTTCGTCAGATGCATGTGACGAAGTGGGTATTCACCCACGAAAGCTCATGCTCCAAAACGTCTATTAGTCTATAATGTGCCACAGGACTCTTTGCTGCTTTCACCATAATAAGTGCAATTATTCAGGATATGAATAGAAATATATTCTCTCTGTTCACAACTATGTATATTTGTAACTTGTTCTGAAGTAAAAAACCCTCCAAATATACTTACTTGAAGTTTATTTAAGCAGCTACTTAATCCACCTGGACATCTTTTGGAGTTTCAATTTATTTACTAATTAGAATTGTACATGTGCTTTATGGAAAAATAAAAGGAGACAGAGTCTCCACAGCTAAGAAATTAAAGCCCAGGAGCCCAGTCATTCAAACCCTTAATGGGATAACTCACCTGAGTAAGGGGCTGCAGGATTAGGCATTAAATTACCCTACACAGATGGGTAATGGACATTGCTAATAATTTAATCTGGGTACCTGATGAAGTTTGACATGTATCTTGCAGTGCCAATTATTAGAGTATATCAGCTGTAATCCTGGTATCCTTAGAATGACACCTCATCCCAGTCTTTAAATGGCAATTAAACATACCTATAGTTGAGACTATTAGGGATCTTCCCTATTGCCATATTCTCTCCTTGCTAGAGGACATTGGCAATTGGAGGGGTAGGTCAAGGAGTGGAATGAGATAATTCCCTGGCTTCAGTCTTGAGGAGAAACTTCTAGGCTGTAGAAGGAGCAGAGGGAGTTGAAGAGATAATGCCAGCTCTAGCATGACCTTTCCTACCACACTGTCCATTCACAAGTGCTGCTACGCTGCAATATTTAAAGCTGTGCATTGACTGCCAAAAGACAGAATGTTTAATTTATGCAAGCCAATGCAGAATGAATGAGGCACAGCTACTATAGAACTGGGACTGCTTCTCACCTTCTAAACCTTTGCCCAGTTACAGATAAGCTGCCAATTTCTTAAGACACAGAGGGTGTTTAGGTAGGAAGAGCATGACTACTGATATTTGGGTTTGACTAGAACATTACCTATCCCTCCATTAATCATCAGCGAAGTCCGAAGCACACTACACCAGATGAAGAAGGGAAAAGCTCCAGGCAAAGATGGAATAATGTCAGAAATTATTTCCGCAGGAGGCAAAAAACTTTGGAAGGCCCTCACTTTAAGATTCAGTCGATATCTCGAAGAAGGAAAAATACCATCCAGCTGGAAGGGGTCAAATTCCCCCTTCTTGTACAGCAAGATGGATCGAGAAAATCTTAAGAACTATCGCCGTATATGCCTGCTCTCTCATATCTATAAACTGTTTACAAAAGTGATAACAAACCAACTCTCGCAGAGTCTGGATGAACAACAGCCAAGAGAGCAGGCAGGGTTTCAAAGAAATTTCAGCGTGATCCACCATATATTTACCTTCAGCCAACTCCTAGAAAGAGCAAAGGAATACAAACTCCCACTGTGCATTGCTTTTGTCGAATATGAAAAGGCCTTCGATAGCATCGAGTTCAACACAATATTAAAGTCGCTTGCAGAGCAGGGCATTAACACGCAGTCCATCAGTTTTTTGAAGGAAGCGAATAGTGGATGTACAACAGACATGACTCTCCTCGAAACTCCCCTCCTCATCCCAATCGAGAAAGGTGTAAAGCAAGGAGATACGATTTCACTGAAACTATTTACTGCCTACCTTGAAATGATTATGAACAAGATCAATTGGATGAGTGGTATCAACATAAATGGAGAACAACTATCTCATCTCAGATTCGCGGACGACATTGTACGAATTGCCAAAAGCACCAACCAACTGCAGAGCATGCTATGAAGACTTGACAAGAAAAGCAGTCAGGTCAGTCTGAAAATGAACCATTGCAAAAAATATATATATGCGATCAAGCGTCTTATGAAAAGCCTAAATAATGGTAACAGGAGAAGAAATTGAAGAAGTGGAACAGTACATATATTTGGGCCAAGAAGTTAATATGCACCAAGATATGAACAGAGAACTCTCGCGAAGGATTCGGGCAGGATGGTGTGCATTTAATTCCATCCAGGACATCCTCAAAAGAAAAATCAACAACATCACATGTACAAATATCTTCAATTCAACAGTGCTGCCAGCTATGCTGTATGGCAGTGAAATGTGGGCACTGACGAAGAGAGAAGAACAGAGGTTGTCGGTAGCTGAAAGGGCAATGGAACAAGCTATTTTGGGAATTTCCCTTCTGGATCGTATCCCAAATGAAATGATTAGAGAACGCAGTGATGTGAAAGATATTGTCATGGAAAGCAGATATAATAAGATATGATGGGTGGGCCACATAGCACAGTTCACGGACAATAGGTGGACCTACTGAGTGGTACCTGTGAGAACAGAAAAGACCCCCTGGTCGGCCTCCAAGAAGATAGGAAGATGACATTGTTAAACATTTCGGATGAACGTGGAGAAGAAAGGCAAGAATGCGAGAAGAATGGCAGACGTTGTGATCGGCACAGTCTTAATGACAGCTGAAGACCCATCGATCCAAGTGATTAACTATTCTGTAGCACTTTATCAATGACTGCAAAGGGTCAGTCCCTCAGGTTTACATCTGTCCCAACTGATGGCATCTCCAGTAACTCAGCACTCCCCAACACCGAACAGGGTAATTGGTTCACACTGAAAACTTTTCTTTTAATCCACAGAGAAGATACAATCAGATACAGGGATGAACTGATAGATGTGTCCCCTGAAGTATTATTAACAGAACCCAACACTATTTAGCTTGCAAGACATGATGGAATCAGAGCCTAGGCAGTGTGACTGCACTATGAGAATTAGTTAAAAACGGATATAGTTTGGAAACATTATTGTTTACTTTATGTGCTGCCTGTGTGCCTGCAAAAGTGGAAAGTCCTACCGTATCTCCAGACAAGAGGTTACACAGGCACTGCTCTTATATCAGTGCATATATACACTCCAGATGTTCCTGCCATTGTCTTCCTTTTGTTCATTACAATGCTGTCTCTTTAAGTCTTTAAGAACATTAACTTTGTTTTTTTCAGACACTTACACTGTGGCTGCAAAATGAAAGGACATAAAGGATCCTTTTCCAGAGTCTGGGTCATAATGCTGCTTTCACCCACATCATACTTACATGTATTTCTTAACTCTGACTGAGAGTGAGCTGATCTATTTTCTGTGCTCTTGGACACTGTTCCATAAACTCAGGGCAATGGCACAGGTAAATCTGCCAGAAGCTATGAATGGGCAACAGGGCATGGATCACTTGCTAGTTATCTGTTCTGTTCATTCCCTCTGAAGCACCAGGCATTGGCCACTGTCAGATGACAGGATACTGGGCTAGATGGACTTTTGGTCTGACCCAGTATGGCTGTTCTTATGTGTTCCCATGCAGAATTAGTTGCCCTGTGTCAAACATAAGGGGTGTGTGTGTGTGTGTGTGTGTGTGTAGGAAGAGGGTTAATCAGAATTAGGCAGTTTTTGCCCATTACCCCTGGAAAATATGAGTGAAGAACTTGGCTTTTTTATGGGAGGGTGAGGGGCAGAGTGTGTGGAGGGAGTATGGGATAGGAGGCTTCTTCTCTTTGAAATGCTGGATGCTGTTGTCACTGTCTGTCATGCACTTCTTTTAGCCAGCTGTGCCTGCAGGTGTAATACTGACAGACCCCAACTGTCGGTGGGTGGGATTGAACCTGGGGAGCTTAGTACATGAGCGTCTACCACATGAGCTAAAAGCCAACTGGCTGTTAGCTGAGGCTGCAGAGCAGGCTCATTTTATCTCTCTCTCTAGATGATCTCAGTGCCACTAGATGGGACACAGCACCATACTCAGAAGATGTGTGGGTTACACAGGCACTGCTCTTATATCAGTGCACACATACACTCCAGATGTTTCTCCCATTGTCTTCCTTTTGTTCATTACAGTGCTGTCTGTTTAAGTCTTTAAGAACATTAACTTAGTTTTTTTTCAGACACTTACGCTGTGGCTACAAAATTAAAGGACATAAAGGATCCTTTTCCATTATACAGAAGCATGAAAATGAAAGATATTAATGTGAGAACCTTGAGCTTGATGTTCTCTGTTCAGAATTCGGTCAGTTTTAAATCTGGGAATTATTACTGCAAGTCATTTGAGCAACCAGTGCATAAAATCATCATAAAAGCAAGATGCCTTGTCTCTAATCAACAGGAGCCCAAACATTATTTTGAAACAGTCTGCTCCTAAAAAATTGTGCCATTCTTAAATGCTACCAGGTATTGCTTTGCTAGAAATATACATTCCAGGCACTACAAAAGCATATCTGAAATATCATAGTATCCTTCCAAACTTGTATGTTATGGAAATTTAATAAGGCTCAATCTTTCCCTGAGATACACCTGTTCAACTCTCACTGAAGACTACAGGAGCTGAGCACCTGTTCTGAGGGAAGAATTTGGCCCAAAAATGCCTTAAATCCTGCTATTTGATTGTGGATTTAAGACAGTCTTTAAATAACCAATATGCAATTTAAAAGAATCTGTAGGAAATATTCCTGCATGATCTTTCTTATTTAGGCCTTGTGAAGGGTACAGAAAACTTTGTTCATTCTATGGGCCTGATTCTAATCACAGTTAACCTGATGTAAATCAGGACTAACTCCATTGACTTCAGTGGATTTATACTGGTATAAAACCCATCATAAGTAACATCAGAAATAGGCCCAATGGCTCCCAATTACAGTACAAAATACCCTATAAAAGAACTTTAATTGCCGAAGACTGAAATCAGTGGATGTTGGATCACGCCATAAGATCTGCGCTGTTGGATCAGGCTTGGGAGTTTTCACTTAGCAATTGTATTTTTTAAAGGGAGAGGAAGAGTGGGTAGAGGGTGAAAGTAGGTTCGGTTTATCTGTAATGAACAATATTAAGAAAGAAAGTAGAAAAAACCACATTAGAAAAAACAAAGAAATTAAAAAAAAAAAAAAAAAGTCCTAAAATTCCTTTAGGAAAGAAAAAGATTATTACTCTAGTTACAACTTAGCCAGGGGCAAAGGCAGGGACTCTGATCTTCTAAATTATGTAGCTGTCACCTTAGACCATGCAATTAACACAAGCTCGGTTCTGGCCAGTTGTTGTTTAATGTTCTAGTCCCATTCACCACAAAACACAGATTAGAGGCCATACAGAAACCAGATACTTGGCATAGTTTTTTCACTGCATTTTGTGATGCTAGAGAACAATACCCCTCTTTTTCCCACTTTTTCAAATAGCCCTTATCTGTGTATGTAACTCCTGCATGTTACTTGACATAGCTAAAAGTCAAAGAACAATAAGTATTTCAGTGCATGGGGCTTTAATTATTATTTCATAGCAATCTTCTTTCTCAATCAGCGAAAACAGCCCTGACAGAAAACTGTATCCAATATATCCAGGTCTTCCTTGTATATCCCTCCACTGCCACTCTGACCTAGATTACAGAACCTAGAGCTGGAAACGATCTGCCCTTTTTGCACTACAGTTTATCAGTACAAGGCTGGGTTATGACAACAGACAGGCAACACCAAAAATGCCAATGATTCCCTGTTTCATCCACACTTAACTTGTTTTATGTTTGTTAAATTACTCAGTTTACTGAATATCATACCCTGACATAACACCATGAAAATGTCTCCTGAAAAAATTGTGCATCACCCAGGCAAAGCTACACTATTTGAGGATGAAACTGAATTTGCTTTCCATAATAGCTCGGTTCTGGGCCTCTCCCAAGGCATCTTGCCAATTATACTCTACTGTACTTATTTGGATTTGTTTGTTTTACAATGTGTAGTCCTAGGGGGAGGCAAACCCATTTCAATTGAAGTCTCTCTCACACTCTTCATGTGTTTAATGAAGTTAGATGTACAGCAGCTGCCCTTAAGAACTTGCCATTTTCCCTAAGATAAACACAGATATGGTTGCTTCATTGTTTGTGGAATTCCCTGATCCTAGCAGTGACTGAGGACATCCAACTACAAATAATAATTGCTTTTCTAAAGGATCTCCACTGTGGAGTGTTTAAAAATGTATCCTGAGTTTATTTTTTATTGGGAAATTGTCAGACAGCATTAATTCTTCTCAAGTCACTAATTTTCAGACTTGATTGTTCTCAGTATATTACCACAACTGTTTTGTAGTCAGCAATAGGTCGCACAAGCCTAAAACATTAGACTGTTCAAGAGAAGGAACATTGGTCTGAACACTAAAGTTTTACATAGCATCATAGGATCTTTAAAGTTCTCCCAGGGCAGCCACCAGATAGCAATGGGGACAACTTGGACTTAACATATTTGAAGCATAGCTGAGCCTTGTATTAATGCACTGTAATGTCAGTCATAAGCACACGAGCTTAAATCCCATTTCTGAACTCAAACCCACAACCTTCTGGGTCTGTGGTGACAGCTCTACCAAGAAAGCAGCATTGTCAATACTGGAGAGTATATATATAACTGAAGAACAGAATGCAGCATGGAGGGAGGCGGGGGAGAGAGATAGAAAAGGAGGGCATGGGGAAATAGTGAAAGGAAAGAGGAAGGGATCACAGAATTTGAAAGAAAGGCTGTATTTTCCAGTACGTATCTCAATGTCCCTTGTTGAAGCCTAATGGCTGGTCTAAATGAGGAATTCACGGGGAAGGTTTTGCAAAATAGCTAATGTGTGAATGTAAAGCTCAATAGCTATTCCACAAGTGTATGGACTCTTTTATTCTACACTAAAAGTGCTTAGTCTGCTTCAGAAGTGGATTAACCGAAACCTCTCAAAGCACACCAAGGGCAGAATAAGAACATCCAGACAGGGATATAATACAGAATAGGTATTTAGCAATAAGTATTCCACTAAGCAATATGCTATTATGGGCTTTTCCCTGTGTAGACAAGCCCTGAAAGTCCTTTTATTTCTACCACTACAATGAGAGATTCCAAGGACTGGATGGGACTCTTCCTCAGAGAGCAGTGCTCCATTCCTTCATCATCAAATAGAACTCCTGGAACTTTGTAAAAGGTAGACATAGAAAGAAAAAAATGTTCTCTAAATCAGGAACAGATACTTTAAATTTATCTAAACAACACAGCCCTCTTAAAACAAAACAAAACAAAATTAAAAAAAACCACAGCATCTCGTACAGTCAACAGTGCATTGTTAAAAGGGCATTATGATTAAGTAGGTCATAGTTTCTGACTGAGACTAACAAGCTTGTTAAACCCATTGCTGCCTCCTCTCAAAACTGTGTCTTCCACATAGCTCCTTTTAGAGCATTATTTCTCTTTAAAGTGTTACATCATATTTGTTCACTGTTAGAGAGTTTTAAAACTTAGACATAGAGGTTGCATTGTTAAAAAGAAAATTATCCAGAAGATAATTGGAGAGACCAATAATTAAAATCAACTCTTGTGTTTTAATGCATTTGACTCCCTAAAATTAATTTCTAACTGCTGGATTGCACTGCATGGATACTGTAAAAATTTTCCACAAGAAGGTAACTGGGAGGTTTCTGTCCTCTTTTCATTTAACCCCAGAGAAACAGCTTACCCACAAGAAGTTGGGAATGTAAAGATGAATCCGTTTTACTGGGTCTCTTTTCTTACACAGGTTCCCCAGCTGGTTTTTCAGAATCATTACACATATAGAAAGCAACATTCTCTGAACATTCATACCCCCATGTTACATATATTCATTAGGAATCAAGGGCCCCTTAATGTGAATACCATACACAAATATATAGCTTTATCTTCTTTACAGCTGTCTGAAGGAAACTATATATTCCAGCTTCTGGTAGAATTTGATTGGTGTCACTGGTAAAATATTACTTTACAGTATTCTCCCTTCATCCTTTTTAATCTGTGTGGAATTATACACTGACTGAATTCCTCTGCCCTCAAATGGGAGCATAATGTTATTGTGGAAGGTCATTTGTAGGGATGGGCAAATCAGTTTGGGAGAAATAGGAATCTTTCCAAATCTTTGCCCATTTCCTGATCACTCACCAAACCTGTTGGAAAATTTGAAAATCAGTTAAAACCTCCCCCTAACTACTCCCTCCCCAGCTATATCTTGTATGTAATTATAGGTCCTCTTGTGAGAGGTGAAAGAGTAAACTGGGGGAAAATGGGGTAGGGACTTCATTTTGCCTTATTCTGGGTCCCATCATCAGGGAGTGAGCCATGCCTCACTTTTGGTGACAAAAGCAAGTAGCCCCTCCACTGGTCTTGCTGGTATCCCTGTTTTAGAACTAAGTGACAGTCTGGAACTTCCTTTCAACATGCTAAAGGATTATGAAATCCTGGAGCACGTGTGATCCCTCACTTCCTTTTGTGTTAAGCTGGCAATTCTTATGAAGAGGGAGGGGTACTTGGCTCTCTGGGTTTTTACAATCATGCTGTGTGCTTACTGTGTGACCTTCAAGCAAGTAATTCTGATATGAGAGACTAAATAATTGTTTAAAATAATGCATTCACTTCTGTAGGTCAATCAGAATTTGCAATTATTAACAACAATACTATGCATCTATACGTCATCTTTCATTTGAGAACCTCAGATTGCTTGCAAAGAAACTTAAAGTGTTGTTATTCCTACTCCATGAGTGGGAGAAAATGAAGCACAGAGCAGTTATTTGCTTGAAGGTCACACAGTAAGTCAGTAGGAAAGTCAGGAATAGAGCCCAGGTTTGCTCACTTCCTGCTCAAACCACTAGACAACACTGCCTCCCTTTACAGGATACTCACTACTGTTAACACTCAAGCATTCTAAAGCTGATTTTTTTGGAAGGTGTCTCTCATCAGAATTTTTCCAGGTTGGTAAATGTGGTAATTTGGGAACAAAAAAGTGTAATACATTGCTAAAGAATGATGCATCTATCTTTTATATACTGTATATAAATAAATTTCTTCACAGTTCAAGATGTTTGCATAGTGCATCTCCACTATGCCAACTTCATGTATTCATACGATGGTTCTAGGCAGCTGGAGAATACTTTTATATGAAATTCAGATGGAACACAGCTGCAGTTTATTTTCACAGCCAGCTTTTAAAGCCATTTGAAATGCTGCTGCAGGCATCACAATAATGGCAGCTATAGACAAAATAAAACATTTCATTATGCCTAGTCAGGTTTTTCACCTAGGTGCATAAAAGGCAGATGAATTGTTCAAAGGATCTCGTTACAAATTGTGAAGGAGCCGCTGCCATCCAGTTCTGCACAGACCACCTACAGACAACCATATTTAGGAGAGAAGGTTATCCTTGTGCAAATTAGGCTATTGCAGAATCACTGATCATGGTAATTAGAGCTGAGTGAATAATTCTCAGTGAACAATTTAACTTCTCTTTCTGCTCATGGGATATCCACAAGCAGAGCACAACTTCTAGTTTATTCATTATTCAACTAATAATGACCATTTGGTCGTGACTACTTTAAACGACAATTTAAAATGTATTGCTTAGATGTGACTGGTCAGATCAAATGTTTCTTTTCCCCTCACTGGATGAGCTCACATCTGGTGTAAATGCTGAAATTCACTTACTGTGAACATGTGTACTATTAAACTGGATCGCACAAATTGCTGCAGAAAGTGAATACAACATATTAATGAACACAAGTTATTTTTAAATGAATACGCCTCAGTTCATATCCATGGATACTTTTTGCTGCATTAGTTGCCTATTTCTGCATAGAACAGAAATCCCCACAGTAGAAAAAAAAGTCTCAAAGCTGAAAGGCCTCCAATATAGGATTAAAATCCAAACCAAGTCTCCACAACACTGTATATCCTCAGCATACTGTCATTCCGTACACTATAGACAGCTAATGGGGATAATAGTGTGGGGAATTCATTTCTGGGAAAGTTCCCTAAACATCAAAAATATCTCCCCTATTCCAGCAGAAATTCACCCATACAAGAACGTAATCGGTTTCTAAGCTACTTATATTACATTTTATCCTTAAGAGAGGGGTTGCTATTTTTGCATAGGCAGGGGGGGGAAGTAATTAAACAGCTTTACAGTCTTCATGTGGAGATCATGCAGCCACCAACTTCTTCATATAGTTGGTATTAAATCACAGAGCACTCAATTAACTTCTAAACAGGGTTTTACTTAAGATCACAAGAAGAATTTAGAGCAGAGGCTTTTATTCTATGTTTGAGTACTGGGTGAAAACATCCCTATCATAAACTCTTAAAAATGTTAGGGAAAGATCATAATGGAAATGCTGACAGACCCTTAACTACAATGGACATTAGTGGACACTGTTAGAATTGAGAGAGAAGAAAGAGGACAAGTGAATTTAGGCCATGAGCTCTTTCACTACTTAAGCACAGCTGCAGCAGCACTAGAGCCCAGTCAAATGCCAGTGCTTCATATGGACATATTAGGTACATGGTAGCACTGGAGACGCATTTTGCTCATTGCACCTAGCAAATTATGCAGCATTGGCTCAGTTAATAGACTCCCCAGATCATAAATACCAAAACATTTTTTGAATACTCCTTTCAGGATGTACTGTGTAATTAGCAGCAGCAGCTTGGCTTATTAGTGCATCTCAACACAACATGGAATGAAGTTGAACAAGACACAAGAAAGTTGCATTTTGGAGATTAGTTTTGTTCAAAGAAAGAGCAGAGCAAAGCACTTCCTTAAAATATTACAAATCAATGTCTGTAGAATTCAAGTCAAGAGAAGATAGCTATATGAATACAAACCAAAAAAAAAGTTAAAAAAAACTTAACTCATATTTCTACTGCAAGATAAAATATATCCTTAAAATATGCTTTAAAAGCCCATAGTCTCCCAGCTAAAGCAAATATATTTTCTGAAGGGTTTTACTCTGACTTCTATTAATATTAAAAGCATGTTCAGGTTTTGATACCACCTCTCTCTCTCTTTTACTGTGTTTCACTTAAAAAAAATTCAAAGAAACCTTGCTAAACAATACATTCAAACCCTTAAGGTTTAAGAGGGAAGTAACAAATTATAAAATTATAAAGCTTTATTAATGTACTGGTGGTGCAATAAAGACAGTTTAGAAATACATATCAATTAGTAAAAAAAATGCATTTCAAGATAATATGATTCACTTGGAATCTTTTGCTTCTAATCTTTAAAGGTAATGCCTCTTTTCCATCTTAAATTAGAATGAATCTTTCATCCTGAATACTGTAAATATTGTCTGTATGCCTTGTTGCAACATTCAGTAAAGGCACTAACTAATACTACAAGCATAAACTCCACGGCATTCAATTCATACAACAATATATTCAATAGGAGAGGGAGAACACAGAGACGGTACTTACAGGTAGCAAAATTCCTTCAGGAGCTTGAAGACAAGAGGATACTGGTATAAGAGGGATAATGAAAGTCACTGACCCAGTAATCTCTGATTTAAAGGGCTTGCAGAAAGAGAGAGAGAGAAATCCTATGAGGGGGCGAGAGAGAGCTGAAATTCCAGTCTTTCTGGTCAGCTTGGTTTTAGTTTTCTTTGTACTAAAAATCCACATTAAAAAGTCTCTTTGCCATAGTTGCTTGCCAAGCTGCTGCTGACTTGAAAACTTCCAGAGTACAAAAACTTCGGGGCTTCCTATGATAAGGGCATTCTAAAGATGCCTTCAAATGTTTACACTCAGAAATGTTTCTCTGGCAATGAGCCCCAGATCTTTCTCTTCTGCTAGTTGAGTCTGCTGGAACGAAAAACTGGCTGCTCATTTCCCTCCCCCCACCTCCAGTTCTGTTAGACTATTTTGTTTTTCCACTATCAGATATATGCTAAAGCTTGATAGCAAATGGCTGTGCTAGAAATCTCTCCACCCTAATCCCTTATCCATTACTAAAAGAAAAATAAAAAGTCTTTATTCAAATACAGATTAGAACATACCCTCCATAAAAGGATAACCAGGCAGCTCTTGAGCTCATGTCAGCATGGCCAGTAAAATTAAAATCAAATACATTATTATTGTAATGTGTTTAGATTACTACAAAATAGATTCTTTCCACTAGTTGAAATATTTCAACTGGCAGAGAGTGAAATTCATATTTCAGTCCAAATATTAAAATTAAAAACATATTTGTTGCAAATATTCTTCCAAATTACAATAAAATAAAGATCAGTAATGAGTTCAGATTCTCTCCCCTGCCCCCATCTGAAACTACAGGAAATGGAAGGAGGATTCACTGGGCCAAAGGTGTTGAGGTGCTTCATGCCTGAAGGGACTGGGATCAATGTTCCCTTAGCCTTTCGTCTCTAGGCTTACAGTTAGAATCCCATACAAGTCAGAAAAGACTCAAAGTTCTTGCCATGTGATGGCTTTTTGATGCCCCACGACAAATGAGTTTAGTGCTCTAACTCTTGTTTCCAGTGGATGAGGGTCCATGTTACAAAGCCACCATCATCACAGTTAGCATTAACTGACACTGTGTTGTCAGCCTCAGCAGAGAGGCCAACCATAAAAGAGCATGGAGACTGAAACACTCTCTCAGTTCACAGTGCAGGGTGTTCCTCTAAACCAGAGCTGAAATCCAGTAGAACAGCAATATGGGAAACTTGCATTGCCTCTGCTACACCCATGCTTTGGATAAACAGAAGACTTATGGCTCCAGTACTCATAGTAAACAAGCTGAGGGTCAAATTCATCTCTACCGTAACCCCACTAACTACCATGTATTTGTCCCCCATTTCCTTCACGGTGAATTTAGCCCCCATGCAAGAAGCACATTAAATACACACAAACAAAAGTGATCAACATACTCTAAACGTTAAAAACCCAAAAACTATTGCGAAAGAAAAGCTTCTGCAGATGTTCTTGTTGCTCAAGAGGCACAACCAGAGGCAGACGAAAAAAGCAGTGTTAAAAAATAAAAGGGACTGAAAAAGCCCTGCCAAGTGGATTGTAATATGATAAACAATTTGAGCAAAAATTGTTTTAGGAAAAATTCTAGGCAACAAGTTTTTAAACTTCAGACTTCACTCTTGTATCCTAGTGGGAAAATGCCCTGGTTTTCAGAACCGTAAAAACCTTCAGATTTTATCACTTTGCAGTAAAATTTGGAATGAATATATTTCTCTTATGAGTCACACAAATGGTTTCAGTTAATTTGCTTCAGCTGCTGAACATGTCTGCTCACTAATATTTTACTTCTAATTCATGGTGATGGATGATCTCTCTGCTTTGCACAATGCCCATGTCTGTGGTCTGGTTAGTATCCGCAGAACTGCGATACATGTATGCTGACTAAAAGTGCAAGTTTCCTAACAAATATGGTGTTAAGGAGTAACATTATCATCTCTGGCCAAAGTCACCTCTAGTATAAATGGAGGCAATCCCTTTCAAGTCAATGTAGATTTTCTGAGTACACCAGATGTGAATTTGGGGTCTTGCACCTTACTGTAGTCTGTGAGGTTTTGAATCCCTTTTATTTACAAATGCCAGAACATTGGGGGAAAATGTACATCCTGTAGATATACATGTATACACATAGACTATTTTCATTTCAATATTTGCCTAAATCGTAAAGGGAATGGGCTGAATCAGTTTACATGAAGGAAGACCTACTCTGCTACCTATATACGATGTATCTTTCTCATTAATAATTAGCTACAACATGGCTTAGAATGCTGGTGTGAATGTGAACAGTCAGCATGTTTTCCAAACTCTTTCTTTAAACAGGATGATAATAATAATGATCAGTTGTTTTCACCCCCAACTTTTATTTGTAAAAGAAAAAAATGCACCTGATGCACAAAAAAAGAAAAAAAACCTGTTCTGTGTCTGAGTTTCAATGCCAAGTGTTAAACAATGGCCTAAGCAAGTCTAAGGTGAAGTGTCAAACAGTACACTAATTTTCACATTCTGTTAAAGAAGAGATGCTGTTCTTTAATGACAAAATCCACGTAACCCGAGAAGCTGGGCTGTGGTCAGCAAGATCTGCAGAGAAGCAGAGAAGAAAAGATCCTCTCCTTTGGCTGAAAGTGGCATCAAAGCTGCTCTGTGACCGTCACTACAAGTGTATGTTAAGTCCATGCAGTGCCTACAGGGTGAGTGGGAAGTGGGAGAAGACTAGATGATCCACAGCTAAATTAGATCTGCCTTAACCCACACTTTCTCCATCCCTTCAGCAATGAAGTTCAACCATGCAGACTAAGAGACTGATCCAGCTCCCATTGAAGTCAAGTGCAAAACTCCTAGGGATTTCAGAAGTGCAGGATCAAACTAAGTAGGGAGCTGCAGAAGGTGGGCATGCTGGCAGAGTGCCTGATCTGGCAAGTTGCTGAGTGCCCTCAGTTGTGACAGACTTCCATGAAGTCACACAGCACCCGGCAACGTTAGGCCCAGGCGTTTCTGAAACCTGACAGGACTTTGATGAGAGTTAATGCCAAAGAGAACAGGTTCCCTTAACGATGAAAAAAGGCGAGAATGTGCTACTGCATCATAGTACCATAAACAGGAGCAGCTTCACTGAAGCACTGTGTCCTGTCTCCCAAGTGGGAAGGGGTGGCAGGTTTGTAGAAATTTTGGTGGTGCCCAGAACCCACCCACCCAAACTCCGCCCCCACCTGCCTAAGGCTCTGGGTGGGAGTTTGGGTGCAGGGAGGAGTTCTGGGGTGCAGGCGTCTGGGCTGGATCAGGGGATTGGGGTGCAGGAGGGATGCAGGCTCTGGAAGGGAGTTTGGGTGGGAGAGGAGGTCTGAGGTGCAGGCTCTGGGATGGGGCAAGAGGTGGGGGTGGAGGAGGGGGTGAGAGGTGCAGGCTCTGGGATGGAGTTTGGGTGCTAGGTGCAGGCTGTGGGACAGAGTTTGGGCGCAGGCTCTGGGAGGGAGTTTGGGGGCAGGAGAGGGTGTGCGGGAAGGGGGTGGGGAGGGTGCAGGCTCTGGGACAGAGTTTGGGTACAGGATCCATGCTGGGGCAGGGGGTGGGTGTGCAGGGGGGGTAAGGGATGTAGGCTTTGGGAGGGATTGCAGAGGGCTGGGGTGCAGGCTCTGGGACGGAGTTTGGGTGCAGGCTCTGGGCTGGGGGTGGGGGGTGTAAGAGGGATTGAGGAGTGCAGGCTCTGGGAGGAAGTTTGGGGTGGAGGGGGTGCAGAGGGAGGGGGTGCAAGCTCTGGAGACACTCAGTGCTGAAGAGCAGAATTTTCTACACCGATTAAAGTACATGCTTGATACTTCCCATAAACTTACAAATGCCCAACGGACACCATTTGTTTCACTAAGCACATGTCCACACTTAAAATGCTGCCTGCAGCTGCGCCACTGTAGTGCTTTAATGAAGCTGCTCTACACCAATGAGGGAGCTCTCCCCCATCAGCATAGTTAATCCACCTCCCTGAGAGGTGGTAGCTATGTGGGCAAGAGACATAGCACTGACTACATGGAGGCATTAGCTCAGTATAACTATGTGGCTCAAGGGTGCGGATTTTTTTGTTTTTGTAGTGTGACACCTTGGCCAAATCACTGAATCTCTCTGTAATTCAGTTCCCCAGTTGTAAAATGGGGATAATCATTTAATAACTAACCCAAATCTGACTGTTATGCCCTGGAGAGTCATAACCACAGAACCTCTGGAGCTATGTGTGTTAGAGCTGTTGAGTTTTACGCTGAATAATAGATGAGTTTAACTTCTTCTGAAGCAACAAAAAACGTATCACAGATATGCGCCACTTGCATTCAAGAACAGTGGTAAAGGTTTCCAAGCTAATGAGTTCCAGTCGGTGGTGATAAAGGCAACTGCTGAAGTTTCTTCCTTGATAAGTATAAAAAAAACATTCTTTTCAAAGGACTACTGTCATAGAAATCTGACAACATTTTAAAGGATCTCTCAGGTGCCTAACCTTCAGGAGATATTTTCAGCTTCAGTGACAAACAATTGACCTCTTAATTCATGAGCCATGACTTTGCTGTGTTGTCTGAAAGAAGACAAGCATGTCACTGTGACCTAAAGTGAGTTTTAACGAGGATGCACTTCCATTAGAGTGATAGAAAGGCATGTCTTTATTCTTTAGGGAATGAAGGAAGTTACCTGTGATACAGCTACTGATAACAACTAATTATCAATGTTAGCAAGCTGATTTTTAACCCCCGATGCAAGTTTCAAACCAGGAGAAGAAGTATTGCTGTGTAGAGCATTTGGGCCAAAATCTGTGCAGGCATAACTCCCTTAATTTCAATGGGAACTTTGTTTTTAATAGGTAATACATGATGGTCCTAACACAGAGCAAAGCAAAGGAGGAAGGATGGTCTTCAAGTTATGCACAGTACTGGAGTCAGGAGTTCTTGGTACTAGTGCCAGGTCTTATACAAACTTCTGTGCAAGTTTTTTTGTGCAAGTCAGAACCTCTCTGCATCTCAGTTTCCCTATCAAAGAGGGACAATGATGTTTACCCACCTACCATGTGTGCTAAAAAACGTAATTCATTGGAGCAATATTCTACCCTCATCACACTTGTACAATCTCATTGACTTCAACGGATTTACACCAATATAATTAAGGAGAGAATTTGACCCACTAAAGTCCTTATTCTCCAAATCAGTTGGTAACTTTACAGATACAATAGGTTTCAACGCTATTCATGTGCTTGATTGCCAAAGTGGGGCCCTATATTTGCAAAGTGCTTTGAGATCCTCAGACACAAGAGAGCAAAGTGTTATTAGACCTCAAAATCCCATGAGAAATGCAAAATGATTTACTTATATTTACTGAGTAAGAACCTCTCTCTTTAAAATAGTTCTTTTGTTAAAGAACTGAAGTTGAACTAAAGTGGGGAAAATGAAGCAAGATGTTTTTATCTTCTTTTACAGTAAACAAAAGAAAGGTGTTTCCATTAAACAAGGCTTCTAAAAAACAGTTCTGTTGGTAAAGCTTCACTGTAAAATTAAAAATTATACTTGCAAATAACATCTTACCTATGTTACTAGGAGAGAGAGAACAGTATCTTTTTGCCTTTGCCAATGGACATAGCATGAATATCATTTTGAAATCCTCTTTGCGCATTCCTTTTGCTTATTATTGACCCTAAAAGAAGGTAGAAATTTTATACCGTGAGCCGATTAGGAAATCACTCCATTTATTATACTTCTAAAGCAGAGCAAACATTGGAAAAAGACCAAAATTACAAATATTCTTTCAAATAAAAACCAAACGCTTGTTTTGTTGGTATTCACAAGTGCCATTTTCTATTCGCCATCATTCCAATGAGCAAATATTTGTTCACTAGAAAGTGTTGTAAATACTCATTCACATGAGAAATCATGATGGGAAGATTCACCTAGTCTCCTTGAAAGCTGTGCATCTCTTTTGGAGACATCTAATTAGGGAGTGTCAAATAAATCATTCACCCAGCTCTACAGAGTCCATAAGGAAAAACCAGGATATATCACATCATCTAATTCAAGAATGTAAATATCTAGAATTTTGTTACATTACTAGGCAGAGAATTTTCGCACAGGAGATTGTCACCATCTTGTTTTATATCTGATGCAAGTAATATGCGGTTGCTCAAGAGACCAGTGTGCCACTGTACCCTCTGATGACATAACAGCACTGTGTTGCAGGCAGCAGCAAAGGAAGGCAGTTGGTTGCAACAGAAGTAAGGGATTTATTTAGTTATTCATAGATTTGAAGGCCAGAAGGGATCATTGTGATCATCCATGCTGACCTCCTACATAACACAGGCCGTAGACTGTTCCCCAAATAATTCCTTTTGAACTAGAGCATAACTTCTTTAAAAAAAAAAACCACAACCACACACACACCCCACACCAAATTTTGATAAAAAAAAAAACAAAACAAAAACACATGCCAGTGATGGAGAATGCACCATGACCCTTGGTAAATTGTTCCTAAGCGTCTGATTGTCGTCCTTGTGCTTACAGACCAGGGGTACTTAACACTATTGGAATGGTGCAACTCCCTTCTGCACAAGTCAGCCGCGTTAGCTGTTATGCTGTGGAAAGGAAAACATGCTATACAGAACTCTATATTTGCATGGATCCTTCACCTCACCACAAGCATGGCTGACTAACATTACCGCTCTTTACACTTAACTATAGCAACTTTCATGTGAAAAAACAATATATAAATAGATGTTTTATTAAGCATAACATTCATTTTGAGAGTCTGGGAGGATTTTACCGAATGGAAGACGAGTATAGTAGATGGAGGGGAAAAGCACATGGTTTCTATTTTTTGTTAGGAAACAGAGGAATACAATAGAATGATTTTACAAATATGGTCACAATTAACATGCCTGCACGGAACTCATGCTTACAGTGAGTGGTGCAGGGTTAAACAAGGACACGGTATTTGCTTCTGCAATTGGTCTGTAATTATGCACCAGGCAACCCTTCACAACTATCCTTTCTCCTAAATCAACAGGAAGAGGGAAGATTGGGTCAATATCAACGTAAGTCAAGGATATGGCCAAGTTTACAATGAATACCTGGTCTCTGGAGGACCCACAATACTGTGTATTTTGTTATGTTTTAGATGTTATTACTTGGGTAAGTGACCATTCCTGTTGTTTTTCCAGGACACTAGTCCTCTGGCACAAATGACTTCAGCATTGACTTCTAGTAGCCAAAACTACATGTTTCAGATCTCATTAGAATGACTTCAACTTTGGATTCTCTCTAGAGAATGATCCATTTATTTCAATGTGGCTTCTCGCTCAGTCAAGTAATAGGAAATTAAGGGTGGCAGAATCAAGCCCTCACTTAGAACTTTAAATCCATCAGCACTTTCTGTTGTCAGTTTGTTGTTTTAGTACTATAAACATGCAGGAGTCACACTATCCGTGACAGTGGCTTTAACTAAGCATATTGTGGGCTTAGTTATAACTGTTCCCCTGCACAGAAAACCAAATATGTCTCTTTATCCAATGCCAATGACCATATTCAGAGTCGATTTATATTTGTTCTTAGAAAATTTCACTTCCAAGGTTTTACATTTTAATCTTCTAAAAAAATATGTAAGATCAGGAAAAGGAATACAGGAAACAACTACTGGCCAGGTCCTCAGTAGGTGTAAAGCAGTGTGGCTCTGCTGAAGTCAATGGAGTAATGACAATTCTTTGCAGCTGAAGATATGCCCTGTGGACTGAAAATATGGATTGCTGTCATCCAGAAATTTATATTATTCATAATTTATCCTCCCACAAGGTTTAAAGAAAAAACACTCTTTGAAGAGTCAAATACAGTCTCCTTCAAAGCTCTTCTACTGGAAAACACACTCATACATCGAGTCACTTTATAAAATAAGTCACTGGTTGTAACAGTGCTACTAATTTGAGGTTAAGAATGGCATGGTGAAGCATCAAGCTTCATTCTAGATCTCCTGGCAAGAGTTCCATAAAAACATTCCCTTGACAGTAAGCAGATACAAACAAAAAAACCTGCATGTGCAGAATAGTACTAACAGGGATGTTTGAACACATCTTTTTGACAAAGAAGATTTATATAGATTAGGGCAAGTAAATGTTTCTTCACTTTATAAGATGACTTGCTGACTTCAATAAAATGAAATATCTATATCTTGCTGCCAGGCTGTTATTTTTAATCCTCTCTAGAATTCTGAAATTACTAATAAATCTTGGGCTTGTGGAAGTAGAGCAAGAACTGACAGGGATTTGAGGAGGATTTCAATGCAAACAGTCCCTTCTGTGAGCAAGAGTCAGGCTAGCTGTAACCCTAACAACACAAGACTTATAGAAGTGAGGATTGTGCGAGGCAAGTGGGAAAGAACTGTGTGAGAAGTTGTTGTGACCTTGTGTAGATAAATATGGAATGAAGACTAGAGTCTAAATAGATGTGAAAAATAAGATATCAGGATGACCCATGTATAAACAAAATGCAGCTGTTGCTCATTATTGTATGTAACAAAAGGTATAAATGCTGCTGTAATTGTTTACCTGTAGAGAGACCTATTTAGCTCTCTCACTCCATGCAGTTGCTAGAGATAACAAAGTATCTGATTTGCTGCACCCAACCAGAGAGTGAGAACTCTGTTTTTCTCTGACAGACTAGACCCTCAGTTGTACAGAGCTTCACTTGTTTTGGCTGAGACGTAAAGTGAGTTTGAAAAAAGCTGTGCGTCCATAGTCCCTAGGGCTGCTGGGGCTATTTTGCTCTGACTTAATTTAGAGCAGCCTTTGGGTTCTGAATTATACCATCTTGTTTAGTGAGCCCTGAAAGGTTATGCCAGCAGGGAAATCACCAAAACAGAGTGTTACAGCCATACCCCTTCTACTGGGGGCTTGTGAGGGGCTGTATGCCAGCTCAGGATTCCCCAGCTGCTTGCTTAGGGTAGTTTCACAGCTCTAGTGCACTGTGAGAGTGGGGCCAAGGGAGTGTAGTACAGGCCAAGAGCTTGCCTACTGTTGTGTCTATTTTCAACTACCTCATAGAATCAGAATGTCACAAATGGGTAATGTCTCTGCAGGAAATACTGGTGCCTGGCCAGTCTTCTCACATGGAAACTCCTCTGCAAAGTAAAAAAGGGGAGTTTGGTTGTTTAATCTTCATGATGTAACTTTAAATCTAAGAGGAGATTGGTACCTGTTCTTGTGCTTCCTACATATATGAAGACTCTCTTTGGAAGAGAGTCTCCTGCCCCTCCTTCTTGCCTTCTTTTGGCATAAAAGACTGTATGGCTAGAGGAAAAGGAAAAGGCCAAGGCTTTCCTATGCCTGACTGTCCTGTCACAGGGCTGTTGACAGCAGACATAACTTTTGGCTGCTCTAATTTATACTGGGAGACTGGTCAAAACCAGCTGCTTCCTAAGGAACAACAGCCTTCAACAATATGCCCACACAATCTGTACAGCCAAGCAGCCAGCCAGTTTGCTGCAAGCTGATAAAGCTGTAGGAATTTTACATTATCACTATTAATTTAAAAGGAGGGAGGTAGAAGAGTTGTAAAATATGTAGAAAGCACATTTAGGTGAATAAATCACTTCTAAGCCACAACATTTTCATGCTGTAAAATGTGAGAAATAAAGACAAGGTTCAAAATCATTTTTAAAAAGTTAACTAGGACTTGCACATATATAACCAAAATGTTAAATAGTAGTCACCCTGACCAATTTACTTCTACATTGTATCTTTTTATTTCTCCATTTGTACGCTTTTGGGGGTACAACTTCAGCTGCTATAAATTGTCATAGCTTCATTAAATGAACTTGAACTGAAATCAATGGAGCTATGACAAATCACACTGTTTGAGGATCTTCCCCACAGTTGCTGGAAATTGTAGGCTCTTTGGGGCAGGGACCGTATTTTATTATGGGCTTGTACAACACTTGGCAGACACTCAGAGACTTTGATCCTGCTTAAGGCTTCTGAATACTAATGTTATATTTATGTATTTGCTTTGTTCGTTTTATAAAGGTGCTCCTGCTACCACTAAACATCAAAGCACTGCAAAACCATTTTGAAAGACCAAACAAATAGTTTTGTTTTATTTTCAAAGGACAGTGTACACAGATGCAGGAATAGCAGTGTAGCGTGCAAGAGAAGTGCAGTAAGCTTGCAAATGTTTCTTAGGGATGGACAAAAAGTTAGAAGCATACTACCCAACATACTCATTGCAGACTATAGCTGTAAACAGCCTTATTAGCTCAAAAGATAATTAAAATAACTTCTAAATACCTTATCTTTCACACAAACATGCATGTAAAGCACCATTGCCTGAAGGCCTTATCAATTTAGAGAGAACTATAAACATTTGGTTGCTTTATAAGATGCAGTCTGCTGCAAAAGTGCAGTTTAAACATAATGGTGGGCCTATTTAGGGATCAAGGTTATCATTTTTTCAATCACACAAGAAATGTTATGTCAGTGATCTTTCAGCACTGTAAACTTCAATATCTATGGGAAGATTAAAGCATTTGGCTTGAGTGTATTTAAAGAGAGGATTACAGAAAGTATGGTTTCCATGGCTATGGGTTAGACAGTACATGCTTTTATAAGGGTAAAATTTGATCTTCAAAGAATGTGCAGTTAGTCTCCCCCCCCATTTCTCCTTTTAGTCTATATATATTCAAATGCTAAATGAAGTCAGAAAATTGTAATGTACCAAAAAACATAGTGAATTTCAGAAACACTTAAGATATCCTGAGAAAAACTACAAAGCTACTCTGCAATCCAAAGGGAACCTACTGAATATGAACTGCACCAAACCTATCCCTCTCCCCGCTACACAATTTTTTCCTTACTATGTTGCTAAGGATATTTTATTCTCTAAAGCAATACTTTACAAAGGACCTGGAGGGTGGAGGTTTTGGTGCCTTAATCCCTGCCATGTCTTACTACCTAAAGACTAGGTTAAGCCATTCAGCTAAACCCAGAGTTAGGGGCAGTACAAATTGCACCACACCAGAAGAGCTCTGGAGAGGAATTATGATTCTTATTTTGATGGGGAGTAAGTTACTTCATCCCTTTCCGAGGCACACTGACTCCCTGCCATGTGATTAGTGAGCTTAGCTACACCAGTAAGTGCGGGGACAGAGCCAAACCTCCTCATACTCAAAGAAGGCCACACTGGATAAAAGAGCTTTAAAGGAACACCTGCAAGCCCACCAATGATTTGAGGACTCCAGAACGTCAAAGCAGGACCTGACAGTACAACAAGACACTGCTTGCTCCCTGGAGTTCATGGGGATTTTCTTATTTCCTTTGGCTCTTGGTCTCTTTGTACCATGTGTTAGTCAGTTTTCCACCAGGATGCACAGTTAGTTTTACAATTTCACCTAAATATAGAAGCAAGACTTCAAAATGTTTCACTAAAAAAATAAAATAAATAAATCACTGAGATCTACAGGCCAGAAAGCCCAAGTTAAGCAGGTAATGTACATTTAGTTGTGCTTGGAAAGCCACGTTGAGATCTTCCATAGACAGCTTAGAAATTCATCAGCCTCATCATTTCCCCTTCACTTCAGAACTCGGTATCTCTTGCCACCACCCTGAACTAGTGCTGCCATCCTTCTGCTGGACAGGAACTGGGTGGGAATTCTTTTGGAGCCAAGTAATGCTGCATAATAGGTCTATCCTTACCATTTGCGAGGAAGCAATAAAGGTCCTCCAAGATGTCAAAAGGAGGTATTAGACCACTAGTTTCTTCCCATTCTAGTCCTGATACCAAAAGGGAAGGAGGAGGAGTGTGGACAGTGATGACTCTTCATCCCCCACTCATTCTCATACCGGAAACTGATATAAAGCAAGTGCACAAGTTGCACAGGTGGCAGGACCCCACGTAGTTACTTGTTTGTGCTTGGTTTACATTGAATTTGAACTGGTTCACCCATCCTTATTAACACAGAGGGAGTAACTCCCCTATATTATAGGAGGTTAGAATGGAAACTTACCCAGCCTGAACAGTACTATACAGAGAGCAGCAGCCATAATTACAGTTAAGGTCAGCTACATTTCCATTCAAGCCACCTATTTTCAGTCACTCACAGCTTCTGAAATTTTAACTTTTTAGCTTGCAATTTTCCAATCTCAGTCTCTGTTTAAAGATGACTTTTCGTGAAAGTCAGAGCGATTCAGCCATCTTTGAGCCTGTGTGAGAGGGAAAGACCGACATCTTTGCAGCTGGGCACTCAGCTGCTACAGTTACGAGCATCAGTTCAAGACAAGCAGGTAGACTGCTTTCATCAACCAAAACAGCTTGGGATTGAAAGCTGAAATTTGGCAAGGGAACAGCCTTCGTTAAGGGGCAGGCAGTGCCTGCTCTATTCTAGAAGAGATTGGTTTTCATTTGACCACTTAAAACCTTTGAGCCTACACATAGATTTCTTCCATAGCTTGCACTTAAAGGAGGATTTGTTACCAGTGACTATATGGTTAACTTAGCTGCCTAGTGAAATCCTCAGATGGAAGGTGCTATAGCGGTGTACTATTGTATTACTGAACAGGAAAGTGATCCTTTCTTTTTATAATTAATGTATTGATATTTGTAAAGAAACCATGAAAATTACAAAAAGGATAAATGACATACAGATGGTATGTTTCCAAATGCACAATTCTATTGGAAATCACGGGGTAATTACACAATTTTACAACTTGTCAAAGCTGCAAGACCAGACATTACTACACAGGATGGGTATAACATGTTATGTCTAACAGTAATCAAATAGGAGAAGATGTACATGCATAAGAGGAGGAGGGCAGAAGGGCGCTCGGAAAGAGAGGGGGAAAAGAAGAGGTTAGGTGGTATGGAGGTCTGGCATTCTTTGAGCCATCACAACTTTTTCTTTTTCAATCCAATTGTATTTAGAAATTTTTTGAATTCATATAATTACTCTCTATGGCAATAAGCTCTTTCTTTGGCTGCTAACTTAGACTAGTCCGATTACCACTGCTTTATTCTCACCATAAGCCTACTCTTTCATTTTTGTAAAATCATGCACTTGATGACCATTGCAGCCCTTAAAAACCCAAGTCTTTGTGGCAGAGTTAAACCCAGCATCACAGGTCAATAACCTAGGATACAATTTCTGGCTGAGGTTTGGCTGCTGAAGCCAAGCACTACTTTAACTCTTGTGTGCTCCTCTTTCCACAGCTACCCGATTGCTAGCCAGGCCCAGCCAGACCCACAGCATATGTGTCAGTGTTCCTTTTTTCTTTGTTACCGTGTCAACAAATCTCAGAGGATAAGGTGTTTTCTCTTTGGCAATCTCTGTAGCATCCAATACAGAATGCTACAGAAGCATTTCTAACATCCTGTAATATGTTCTGCTACTGGCATTCTTTTAGGACTCTGATAAATCCCCTTCCCGTGGTTTCATATAAACTGCCAAACTAATTGAGTTCCTCTTCATTAACAAAGTATGCCTAGTGGACTTGTGCCTGAGAGTTTATGAAGAAAGTAATAATTTATCCCACAAAAGTCAATATAGGCTGCTATAACTCAAAAACTTCAATCCTGCTGATACCTACAGAAACATCTCCTGGCATTTAAGTGGCCTTCCCAACATGGCACACTATCTTTTTTTAGACAGATAGCAGAAAGTATGCAAAGCACACAATAGATAAAAAGACGGACCAGTGTGATAAACGGGTGGCTTGTACTTGGAAGGGTTTGGGGAGAAAGGAAACATAAAACTTACATACTCATCTGTCATAAATGGATAGTTAAGAGTTAATGGAACAGAAGTACTTCATATCTCTTTTGCCTGTAAAGGGTTAACAAGATCAGTAAGCCAGGCTGTCACCTGACCAGAGGACCAATCAGGGGACAGGATACTTTCAAATCTTGAGGGAAGGAGGTTTGTGTGTGTGCTGTTAGTTTTTAGTTGTTGTTCTCTCTGGGTTCTGAGAGTGACCAGACGTGCAACCAGGTTTCTCTCCAATCTCTCTGATACAGTCTCTTATATGTCCAGAATAGTAAGTACTAGGTAGATAAAGCGAGTTAGGCTTTTGTTTGTTTTCTTTATTTGCAAATGTGTATTTGGCTGGGAGGAGTTCAAATGTGTATTTGGCTGGAAGGATTTTAATTTGTACTTGTATACTTAGGCTGGGAGGGTATTCCCAGTGATTATAGCTGAAAGACCCTGTAACATATTCCATCTTAAATTTACAAAGATAATTTTTACTGTTTTTTCTTTCTTTAATTAAAAGCTTTTCATGTTTAAGAACCTGATTGTTTTTTTATTCTGGTGAGACCCCAGGGGACTGGGTCTGGATTCACCAGTGAATTGGTGGGGAGAAAGGAGGGAAGGGGGGAGAGAAAGGTTAATTTCTCTCTGTGTTAGGATTACTTTCTCTCTCAGGGAGAGTCTGGGAGAGAGAGAGAGAAGGAGAGGGGGAAGTGAATTTTCTTCTCTGTTTCAAGATTCAAGGAGTTTGAATCAAAGTGATCTTCCAGGGTAACCCAGGGAGTGGAAGCCTGGGAGAGGCAATGGTGAGGGAAAGGGTTTACTTTCCTTATGTTAAGATCCAGAGGGTCTGGGTCTTGGGGGTCCCCGGGCAAGGTTTTTGAGGGGATCAGAGTGTACCAGGCACTGGAATTCCTGGTTGGTGGCAGCGCTACAAGTACTAAGCTGGTAATTGAGCTTAGAGGAATTCATGCTGGTACCCCATCTTTTGGACGCTAAGGTTCAGAGTGGGGAATTATACCATGACAGCATCAAATGAGCCCCCAGAGTAAAAGTAAGGTGTGCCCAGTTCTCTTCATTAATGTTCAAAGCTTGTACCAAAACAAGTTAAAAACAAATGGAAAGTATTCAAGCCAGTAACTTTATAAACTCAGTCTGATCTAGAAAACAACAAAAATGCTATTGAGTCTAGCCGAAGACCGTAGTTTGATCTTTTAAAATCAGACTCAAGTCATGTATGTAATTACATGGAAAGGAATTACATAGAAAGTATCAAAGGCCTCTTACTTGTGGTGATTGATATGATCTTGGCTCACAAGCCTATTTATAACATACCAAGTTTCACTGTTTCTAGTCCCTTGTGTACTATTAATTGCTCTTTCATTCTAAAAGAAGGAAGAGAAAATGCTTTAAAAAATTGTAATTAAAGTGAATGAGACTGAATACACAACCCAAGATAACTCTGCTTTTTAAAATTATTTTATGTAATTTTATTGATAGGGTATAACAGATCAGGCCTTTGGTCACTGGATAGAAACTGATCACAGTTGCTAACCCAGCCCTATCTGCTGCATCTAATTGAACAAGTGTAAAGAAAAACTATTATCAGAACCATATTACAAGAACACCACCACACCATTACAACTTCAGGCACACACAAAAATTCCTTCAGGTTTAGGCACCAGCTAAGTGGGAGTTTTGTGGAATGCAGCAGCGCCCAAATCTAGAATTTAGTCCCTTTGAGGATCTGGGTATAGGTATCTTCTCATAATTGGGCCTACCAATTTACCTTAATTGTGAGCTCAACTGTAAGGAATGAGTGAAAGTTCATAAAATGTCACAATAACCTAGAACAATTTTTATAGGAAAAAGTCAAAAAGGGAGACAAGAAGACTGATTTACTCCAAATACAAAAGCAGCAAAGAATCCTGTGGCACTTTATAGACTAACAGACATTTGGGAGCATGAGCTTTCGTGGGTGAATATCCACTTTGTCAGATGCATGTAGTGGAAATTTCCAGGGGCAGGTATATATATATATATGCAAGCAAGCTAGAGATAACGAGGTTAGTTCAATCAGAGAGGATGAGGCCCTGTTCTAGCAGTTGAGGTGTGAAAAGCAAGGGAGGAGAAACTGGTTTTGTAGTTGGCAAGCCATTCACAGTCTTTGTTTAATCCTGAGCTGATGGTGTCAAATTTGCAGATGAACTGAAGCTCAGCAGTTTCTCTTTGAAGTCTAAAACCCCTTCAACACATCATCAGAGATCTACCACCCATCCTGGACAATGATCCCACACTTTCACAGGCCTTGGGTGGCGGGCCAGTCCTCGCTCACAGACAACCTGCCAACCTGAAACATATTCTCACCAGTAACTGCACACCGCACCATAGTAACTCTAGCTCAGGAACCAATCCATGTAACAAAACCTCGATGCCAACTCTGCCCACATATCTACACCAGCAACACCATCACAGGACCTAACCAGATCAGCCACACCATCACCGGTTCATTCACCTGCACATCCACCAATGTAACATACACCATCGTATGCTAGCAATGCCCCTCTGCTATGTACATTGGCCAAACTGGACAGTCTCTATGGAAAAGGATAAGTGGACACAAATCAGATATTAGGAATGGCAATATACAAAAACCTATAGGAGAACACTTCAACCTCCCTGGCCACACTATAGCAGACCTTAAGGTGGCCATCTTGCAGCAAAAAAACTTCAGGAACAGACTTCAAAGAGAAACTGCTGAGCTTCAGTTCATCTGCAAATTTGACACCATCAGCTTAGGTTTAAACAAAGACTGTGAATGGCTTGCCAACTATAAAACCAATTTCTCCTCCCTTGCTTTTCATGTCTCAACTGCTAGAACAGGGCCTCATCCTCCCTGATTGAACTAACCTTGTTATCTCTAGCTTGCTTGCATATATATACCTGCCCCTGGAAATTTCCACTACATGCATCTGAGGAAGTGGGTATTCACCCACGAAAGCTCATGCTCCAAAACGTCTGTTAGTCTATAAAGTGCCACGGGATTCTTTGCTCCTTTTACAGATCCACACTAACACGGCTATCCCTCTGGTACTTGACTTCAAATACAAAGGCCTACTGATATAATTCAAGGACTGTTAAAACCATGCCTGGTAAACAAGAAGAGTGTGGGACCGGAAATCAATGAACCAAAATTGGTGTGTCAGAAATTAGTTTGTGAAACAACTGGTGAACAAGACTGATGAACAAATAATGAGGGGATAGGCTATTCTACCCATCACTCCCTTTTGGGGACCTTAAAAGTCTGGGGGTGGGAAACTAGGGGAGAGGGGCATAGCAGTAATTGCTGGATGAGAGGCAGGTGAACCAGAAGGAGCAAGCTTCACCATCATGGCTGCCACACTTACCCTCTCCTGGGAGCCAGGATCCAATGTGACACCTTTGCTGAGCCTGAGCAGTGTCCTGGACCAGAGTGAGGGACGCCAATGTCACTGCCACCCCCACTGGCATTGGCTAAATCCCAACCACCACCTGGGGATGAGAAACTTCAGTTCCTGCTGTCAGCCCCCAAGCTTCCCCAATTCCCCTGGCCAAATGTGTCCTGTTCCTTCTCTAGCCTATAGATATATGCTAGGTAAGGCATAGGTATAAGTCAAGGCAATAATGCAAAAAGCCTACAAGCCTCAAGGCCTGTAAAACAGTAGCTTAGCCAAACTAATTATGGCATAAAGCCTTAAACATAAATATCTATTCTAGAATAACTCTAAATCATAAGTTATCACAAGACAGTATGCTGTAATGACTTCACAAGATGCTAGTTTATACCAGCTTGGGATATATTTAGTAAGAGAAATCAGCTGATGTTTGACCACAAGAATGCCATGGTTATTAATTGACATATATGCTAATAAGATTGGCCTAAAAGGATTAATAGCCTGCGGAAGAAGAGCACCACAACATTAGTAGGATGAGGAACTACAAATAAAGAAAAGGGGTAGAAATCCCTACTGAATATGCATTAGACATAGTGGCATCAGCATAATGCATTATAGAAGTTGTATCCCAGCCACTGTGCTTTGAGAGGGATAGATGTAGCCCTTGGGAGATGCCAGGATGACAACCTAGTGATGATGGTGAAGGGGAAGATGATAATTAACACTTCAGGCTGTTTTGCAAGGCATGGTGTAAGTATAGGATGCTCAGCTCATTCTGTATTCTCTACCTGCATTACTGGGTTAGAGTGTTAGTGAATTTGCTAACTACTCTAAATATTATGTGATTTCCTGAGTGAGAATGTTGCAAGCGTGCACATCAGGGTTCCCAACCTAACAGTAATTTTGATAATGCTGGGCCTGATCCTGGGACAAGAACCTACCAAATTCAGAGTGCTAATTGCAGAAACTAAATCAGAAAAGGTGATATCATGGTAGGGGTCTACTATAGACCATCTAACCAGGAAGAGGTGGATGAGCCTTTTTTTAAAACAACTAACAAAATCATCCAAAGCACAGGACTTGGTGGTGATGGGAGACTTCAACCATCTGTTGGGAAAACAACATAGCAGGGCCCAGATTATCCAACCTGTTCTTGCAATGTATTGGAGACAATTTTTTTTATTATTTCAGAAAGTGGAGAAAGCAACTGGGGAGGAGGCTGTTCTAGATTTGATTTTGACAAATTGAGAGGAACTGGTTGACAATTTGACAGTGGAAGGCAGCGTGGGTCAAAGTAATCTTGAAATGATGAGTTCATGTTCTAAGGAATGGTAGGAGGGAGAACAACAAAGTAAAGACATTGGATTTCAAGAAGGCAGACTTTAGCAAACTAGAGGAGTTGGTAGGTAAATTCCCATGGGAAGCAAGTCTAAGGGGAAAAATAGTTCAAGAGACTTGGCAGTTTTTCAAAGAGACATGATTAAGAGCACAAGAGCAAACTATCCCACTGCAAAGGAAAGATAGGAATTATACCAAGAGACCACCCTGGCTTAACAAGGAGATCTTGAATTATCTGAAGTAGAAAAAAAAGTCCTACAAAAACTAGAAACTAGATCAGATTACAAAGGATGAATATAAACAAACACCACAAGTATGAAGGACTAAATTAGAAAGGCCAAGGCACCTTTGAGATTAAACTAGCTACAGACATAAAGGGTAAGACAAAGGGTAATAAGAAAACATTCTACATGATAAGCAAAAGAAAGACCAAGGACAGGCCAATTACTCAATGGGGACAGAGGAGAAACAATAACAGAAAATGTGGAAATGGCAGAAAGGTTAAATTATTTCGTTTCAGTTTTTAGCAAGAAGGTTAGTAGCCACTGGATGTCTAACAGTGAATTCCAGGGAAAATGAGGTAGGATCAGAGGCTAAAATAGGGAAAGAAAAAGTTAAATATTACTTATACAAGTTACATATCTTCAAGTCACCAGGACATGATGAAATACATCCTCGTATACTCAAGGAGCTGGCTGAGGAGATATCTGAGCCATTAGCAATTATTTTTGAAAAATTGCAGAAGACAAGAGAGACTCCAGAGGACTAGAAAAGGGGAAATATAGTGTCAATCTATTAAAAGGGGAATAAGGACTATCCAGGGAATTACAGACCAGTCATTTCAATTTCAGTATCCAGAAACATAATCGAGCAAATAATTGGCAGAGACCTAGAAGGTGATAAGTAACAGTCCGCATGTATTTGTCAAGAATGAATCATGCCAAACCAACCTCACAGCTTTCATTGACAGGGTAACGATCCTTGTGGATAGGGAGGAAGCAGTGGATGTGGTATATCTTGACTTCAGTAAGACTTTTGATATATTCTCAGATGACCTTTTCAAACAAACTAGGGAAATACAACCTAGATGGAGCTACTATAAGGTGGATGCATAACTAGCTGGAAAACTGTTCCTATAGAGTAGTTCTCAGTGGTTCACAGTCAAGCTGGAACAGGGAGTCGAGTCAAGTCAAGTGGGTCCAAAAGCGATCAGTTCTGGGTCTGAATTTGTTCAATGCCTTCACTGATGATTTAGAGAATGGCATAGAGAGTACACTTACAAGGTTTGTGGACGATACCAAGCAGGAAGGGGTTGCAAGTGCTTTGGAGGATACAATTAAAATTCACTATGATTTGGGCAAACTAGAGAAATGGTCTGAAGTAAATAGGATGAAATTCAATAAGAACAAATGCAAAGTATTTCACTTAGGAAGGAACAATCAGTTGCACACATACAAAATGGGTAATGACTGCCTAGGAAGCAGTACTGTGGAAAGTGCTCTGGGGGTTATAGTGGATCACAAGCTAAACGTGAATCATCAGTGTAACGCTGTTGCAAAACAAGCAAACATCCTTCTGGGATGTATTAGGACGAGCGCTGTAAGCAGAACACGAGAAGTCATTCTTCCACTCTACTCTGTGTTAATTAGGCCTCAGCTGAAGTATTGTGTCCAGATCTGGGCGCCACATTTCAGGAAGATGTGGACAAATTGGAGTAAGTCCAGAGAAGAGCAACAAAAATGCTAAAGGTCTAGAAAACATGACCTATGCAGGAGAGATTGAAAAAAATGGGTTTGTTTAGTCTGCAAAAGACAAAGCGGGGACATGATAACATTTTTCAAGTACATAGAAGGTTGTTACAAGAAGGAGTGAGAAAAGTTGTTCTCCTTAACCTGTGAGGACAGGACAAGAAGCAATGGGCTTAAATTGCAGCAAGGAAGGGTTAGGTTGGACATGAGGAAAAACCTCCTGTCAGGGTAGTTAAAAACTGGAATAAATTGCCGAGGTAGGTTGTGGAGTCTGTCATTGTTTAACCTGCTTTTAAAAATCTCCAAACACCGGTCAGAGATAGTCTAGATAATACTTAGTCCTGCCATGAGTGCAGGGGACTGGACTAGACGACCTCTCAAGGTCCCTTCCAGTCCTATGATTTTATAATCTATAGAACAGGCAGCCCTTTTCCACCTTATTTCTTCTTATCCCTCTCCTTTATTTGTGCTTAATGAGAGTCTGGCTTAGCTGGCCAAGACAACATTTTGCAACACTGCTGTAAGCCTGTTAACAGAAAGCAGTTAAAAAGCAATGCCTTAAACAGCCTGCTGCTGGTACAAGTCATTGGCACCAGAATAGGGGAGAGCCAGGGGGCCTTGCCCATCCCAAGAATCTGCCCACATGGAGTTAGTTCACCGGGCAGATCCTTGCACTCCCACTGAGCCCCTTGGAAGTCACTAGGGCCCTGCCTGTGTGGAGGTCATCATGGGACTTGAAAGCAGATTGGAAATACTACTGATGCAAAAAATTCCCTCCAAAGGATTTTTTGTCTTGTTAAAGTAAATAGGTATAATGGTGCAACATTGTAGCTATATCCTCTGCTGGGCAGAAATATCTACATTTATATTGTATGTCATGTTTAGAAGTCAATGATATCAAGAACTCACAGCAACATAACACTTCCAGGACTTGCAAGTTTTGTTAAACCGAGCTCAGACAGAAGTCTCAAAGCCAGAGAGAGCAGCAGATTGTTATAATCATGCTCTTAAGCACAAACGAACACCAATGTTTACATTCTTAACATACACTGGATAATATCACCTGTAAACACAAGTAAAGTGCTTATAAGAGATCTTTTTAAATATTCCTTAAAGGATCAGTGATTCTTTCAGAGTTCCTCTCCTGAAGTTGAGTGTTCAAGCAGTTACACTCAGAGTTAATTGGTTTGGGGCCTCTAGTTTTAATTCTGATGGATTAACCAAACTAAATCCTGATAACAGAACTAAGCACAGTGAGCAAGATAGCATCTGTGTGTACATTGCTCGCAACAAAACAATAGACAGCATTCAGTCTGTCTAACTGGTTGACTATATATTTTATATCTATAAATAGGAGCTTCTCCTCCCCATACAGCAAGCATGTAATCAATAAAGTTTAAGAGGCCTTATTGAATTAGATCTGTATGGCCATTTGCTGTGCCATTTTCAGCCTTGCTAAAATATGAAAAAAAGATAGTTTACCATTTCAAAAGCAAAACTCCTTGCAAATAAACATCTAATATTGCTGAGTGACAGCAGTATAATTATCTAACACATCATTGACAAGAACCAAGTACAACAACAGCAAGGAAGTTATTTTAGAACCTCATTACATATTAATAGTGAAGGTAAAGAAACACATATGCCTTCATAACATATAACCTCAACTCTGACCCAAAAATCAATACCATTCCTTAGTAATTTCAAATAGACCTCTTTTGAAACACAAGCACAAACTGGATATATGACACTTGGTGCTACACCAGCTGTGGATTAGACACTGCGGGGTAGGTGGCCCCAACTCTGACAATCCTTTTGTTGGCTCTATGCCACTCAAGAATTAACCTGCATTGGGGAACTCTTGGCTGCCCCTTTACGAAAGGGCACTGCCTTTGCAATGCAAAGCACCCAGACAAAGGGCTGAGGATCAGACCCAGAGATTTTTTGTTATTGGAATGTTTATACGCTGCTTCGTGGCACAAGTCCTCTCTCAATTATAGGATTGATAGCCAAGCTGGAAATACTGACTTTTCCAAAGTTTAAAAAAATATTTTTCTTTGTTCTTCATTTCCTTAGAGTGACATGGAAAAAGGAAAGATAGTGGGATTTTTACCTTTTTTCTTCCTTAAACAAACAAAAAAAAGCCTAAAAGAATTTGTGTGTAGGGGGAGTTTTTTCTGCTTCATTCTAGGTCTTCCTTGAGGTCTTGTCTACTCTGGAAGATTTTATGACAAGTGGAAGACTAGTGAAGTTATACTTTCACAACATTAAGACTGCAACCTTAGCAACTCAGAGGGGAAGGAATTTTGAATCAGACTGTTTAAAATTCTTTGGCTTTCCCCCAGTAAACACTGGTTGAAAGGATATCTTTGTTAACACACCTTTCTGTCAATTACAGTGTAAGAGTTTACAATAAATGTTTGTTCTCCCCACCCCAACAAGAGCAGACCAGACTTGACATTCCTGATATTCCTTAAGCAACAACAAGCAGAAGCTTTTTAAATGAGGAGGAAAATACAAACAAAAATTGACACAGACCTTTCAGGACTTCTTTATATCATAACGAAACTTTAAAAATAAATAAATAAATAAAAGGACAAACCCAATTTTTAAAAACATCCTTTATGGGTCACTTAAATTCCTTCTCAAAATATTTCTGTGCTGACAGGACGAAAGCTTGTAATCTACAAACAGAATGAAAGGATAATTATTTACAACTCAAATTTCTCCATGTAAAGTCCATTCACTAGTGTGTGACAGGAACAGTCTTGCTCCAATCATCAATATACAATTAGCTTACAGAATTTGGAGCTGTTTGTGATGATTAAGAGCAGTGAGGCTATAGACTAATGATGTGACATTTTGATTCCAAATATCAGAGGGGTAGCCGTGTTAGTCTGGATCTGTAAAAGCAGCAAAGAATCCTGTGGCACCTTGTAGATTAACAGACATTTTGGAGCATGAGCTTTCGTGGGTGAATACCCACTTCGTCGGATGCATGTAGTGGAAATTTCCAGGAGCAGGTATATCTATGCAAGCAAGAAGCGAGCTAGAGATAATGAGGTTAGTTCAATCAGAGAGCAGTTCTAGCACCTGTTCTAGCAGTTGAGGTGTGAAAACCAAGGCAGGAGAAACTGGTTTTGTAGTTGGCAAGCCATTCTCAATCTTTGTTTAAACCTGAGCCTATGGCGTCAAATTTGCAGATGAACTGAAGCTCAGCAGTTTCTCTTTGAAGTCTGGTCCTGAAGTTTTTTTTGCTGCAAGATGGCCACCTTAAGGTCTGCTATAGTGTGGCCAGGGAGCTTGAAGTATTCTCCTACAGGTTTTTGTATATTGCCATTCCTAATATCTGATTTGTGTCCATTTATCCTTTTCCACAGAGACTGTTCAGTTTGGCCGATGTACATAGCAGAGGTGCATTGCTGGCATACGATGGCATATTTTACATTGGTGGACGTGTAGGTGAATGAACCGGTGATGGTGTGGCTGATCTGGTTAGGTCCTGTGATGGTGTCGCTGGTGTAGATATGTGGGCAGAGTTGGCATCGAGGTTTGTTACATGGATTGGTTCCTGAGCTAGAGTTACTATGGTGTGGTGTGCAGTTATTGGTGAGAATATGCTTCAGGTTGGCAGGTTGTCTGTGGGCGAGGACTGGCCTGCCACCCATGGCCTGTGAAAGTGTGGAATCATTGTCCAGGATGGGTTGTAGATCCCTGATGATGCGTTGGAGGGGTTTTAGCTGGGGACTGTATATGATGGCCAGTGGAGTCTTATTGGTTTCTTTCTTGGGTTTGTCTTGCAGTAGGAGGCTTCTGGGTACACGTCTGGCTCTGTTGATCTGTTTCCTTATTTCATCGTGCAGGTATTGTAGTTTTGAGAATGCTTGGTGGAGATTTTGTAGGTGTTGGTCTCTGTCTGAGGAGTTAGAGCAGATGTGGTTGTACCTCAGTGCTTGGCTGTAGACAATGGTTCATGTGGTGTGCCTGGCATGGAAGCTGGAGGCATGAAGGTAGGCATAGCGGTCGGTAGGTTTTCGGTATAGGATGGTGTTAATGTGACCATCACTTATTTGCACCGTGATATCTAGGAAGTGGACCTCCCGTGTAGATTGGTCCAGGCTGAGGCTGATGGTGGGGTGGAAGCTATTGAAATCAAGGTGGAATTTTTCCAGAGTCTCCTTCCCATGGGTCCAGATAATGAAGATGTAATCAATGTAGCATAGGTAGAGAAGGGGCGTGAGTGGACGAGAGCTGAGGAAGCGTTGTTCCAGGTCAGCCATAAAAATATTGGCATATTGTGGGCCCATGCAGGTGCCCATAGGGTGCCACTGATCTGGAGATATATATTGTCATCAAATTTGAAATAGTTGTGTGTGAGGATAAAGGCACAGAGCTCAGCAACTCTTTATAATTGTTTTCCTTGGGTGATGAACATTGTGTCCTAAAGTATCCCCTCTCTATCCCTGACCAAGGGCCAGATTGCCCCTCTCATGGAACAAGGAGTGGGAAAAAACTAAGATTCACATAGTTTCCTATACAGTGTCCTGTGAGAGAGGCATGCGGTGGAGCTTGGCAACAGGTCACAGAGCATGAAGTGGGCTAAGCCTCCCAACCCTGCAATTCCTGGACATTCTACTAAATTCAAAGAGTTGTATGTTTATTAATTGTAAATAAAAATCCTCTAAAGAAAATTGTATAATGTCTTGCAACTGGAGCAGGTCGTCAGGTTCATTAAACAAATTCCTAGAATAGTTCTGGAGTTCAGAATCCAACAGGCAAGGAAACTCTGTACATTCAGAGGAGAGAGAGCATGTGTTACTGTTTGTATTTCATCTGTCGAGACATCATTCATTCTTGTGTTTTCCACTTCATCGGCCATGTCAGATGTGACCACAACATAAGATTCCTATAATGAAAAAGAAAATTCCCAGTTTTGCAGTGTAACATCATAGCTTGCTAATCAGATGTCAAAAAGACAGGCGTCTACAGGACTGCTGGCTCAAGAGCTCAAGCTCGTTGGGATGATGTCCATGTCTAGGCCTCTGAAGTCTTTGCTTCAACATCTCTAGCTTAGAAAGATACGTAAACATGTAACAGGGGTTGTCTTCACTAGACAATTAGGTTGTGTTATAATACAACTGTGGCAGGTTCCCCACAGGGAGCCATCTGGAACTGGGGTACCACTGAGTCCCTCTGACCCACCAGCCTGGGCTCCCGTTTACACCGTACTGCTGTGACAAGCTGCCAAGCCTTCCAGGCTTCACCCTGCACTTCCACAAACATGCATACAGGCAGGCTGCAGTTATATGCAGGCAGGCTCTTTGACTAGCCCTTGAATGGGAAGGCTTCAGCTAGAACACCTCCCAGCTCCTCAGGCACCCACCCCTCTGGAGTATAAACTGAATATTATACCGTCATGCACTGCACAGGGAACTGCACAGCTTAAGCTCATAAAATTCCCCCTCCTACCTCGATGTGGAGAGGAATATGCAACAGTTTTCTGCCCGAGTTAGGATTTCCATGCACTGGTTTAGATAAAACAAAAACAAAAACAAAATTAACTACAAAAGACAGATTTTAAATGATAAGAGATCAAAGCAGGTTACTTAGCAAATAAACAAAAAATGCAAACTAAGCTTAATATACTAAAAAGACTGACTATGAATACCAGATTCTCACCATAAGTGATGATAGAAGCAGGCTGCAGATTCTTAAGGGCAAGCTGCACTTGTTTACAATTTGGAAGCCCCAGATAGTCCATTCACAGGCTAAACATCCCTTTAGCCTGGTTCCAGCACTCCCCCCCTTCAGTCTTTGTTCCTGAGGTGTTTCCAGGAGTCTTCTTGTGCGGGAAGTGAAGAACCAAGATGATGTCACTCCCCTGCCTTATACAGCTTTTGCATATGGCGGGAACCCTTTGTTTCAAAGCTTGGTTCCCACGCCAGTGAGTGGAAAAATACTGACATTCCAAGATGGAGTCCAGAACCATCCCTCACAGGTTGTTAGTAGCGTTCACAGGAAGGCTCACCAGGTCGGAGCTAAGCTTCTCCTAAGGCCTATTGTTTCTTCTTAATGCCTCATTAACCTGAATCGGCCCTTCCTAGCCAGCCATCTACACAGAGCATTTTGCCTAGAGGACATCGCCCAGGAATAGCTACATGTGAAACAGAGACATAGCCAATATTCATAACTTCAGATACAAAAACAAAACATGCATACAAATAGGATAATCATATTCAGCAACTCATAACTTTTCCAATGACACTCACACAACTTATCTTGCAATAAAATACATCATAATTATGATATAATCATATCATACTAATATCACTGTGAAGAATATGGTGTGCAGTGTCACAACCACCTGAGGAATCATGTTTCCTAAACACTATGTTAAACATGATTCTGTGGTCAGCACAGACAAGGAGAGCTCGTCATGAGCAAACCCTATTAGAAATATGGGTTAGCCACAACCAGCTGACAGGATGTTAACCATCATCTCTCCCTGTCTACCCTGACTGCTAAGTCAGGTTTAACAACATGCTAGCTAGCACAACTCCTCACAGCTGTGTTTTAATATGGCCCAATTTTCCAGTGAAGACAAAAGCCCTATAAAGAACTTAATTTTTATATAGATTAAATGGGGTGGAATTTTCCAAAGCACTCAAGAGAGGTAGACACTGTAAATACATACACCTGCTTCTATACCTCCTACTGGTCTCAGGCAGCTTGGGAACATCTGATCTCTGTTTCCCTTCCCAGAGTCAGTGATCTTCAATACTTGACCAAGACTGGAGTCCTATAGTACACACCTTCTCAAGGGATGGCTTACTGCCATATAATAACAAACACAATCTCTCTTTCTCATCTCTTACTGGGTCACAGTTCTTCCTTTCTGAGGTCTGGGTCTTTGCCATTTCAGTCCTTGTCTTTCTTTTCCCAGCCTCCCATCAGGCAAACAGTTCCTCCTCCCTGAGATCTGTCTTCAATTGTCCTCAGCCAAACATAAACCAGAGACCTCTGACTGCCCCCTCAGCTCTCTCCCACTTAAAGTCACAGGGTTCCCAGGACCATTTTTCTAGGGCTGCAGTTTCTCTCTAGATTTTCAGCCATTCCTTAATGGCTTACCAGACTGCTTTTCTCAAGAGCACAGGCCAAGCTCAACCAGCTCTCTAACTGGTTCCAGCTACCTTCAGTTGCACCCCCTCATACTTGACCTTCCATGACTCTGTAGGTGTTCAGTCCTGTTTATATAGTCCTTCCTGATTCCTTCCTCACTGCTGAGGTCAGTCATTATAATTAAACCTCCCTGACATTTTCAGCTGGGATCGCCAATTATCACAGGGCTGCTAGGTCACAGGCCAGATTGAGCCCAGCTTCCTCACAAGGGCCAGCCAGTCTGTGACAGGCGCTTATCTCTCATTGATTTCTGATTGCTGTACACAGTCACCACTTTCACCTATGGTACTACTCTTCACAGCCTCAAAAATATGCATTCAGTAACAGTGAAATTCCACCCCTCAGAAATCTCTTACCCACTTTTGAATAAAATTTCAATATATGTGGATGAAAAGACTACGGAAATAGATTAATTTTATTTTCCTTCACAACTACATAATCTCCTGAAATACCCCAAAAATGTATATTGAGCAAGGCCACAGAAAACATTAATCATTTCCAGTGCACTGCACTTTAATTAAAGGTCTACATTTGACAGGCAACACATTTAAGTGCTTTAAAGAACACTGTGTTTTTCACAAGTCCTAATGCCATTTATTTTGAGTTTTACACAGAAGATGAAGTTTAACAAAGGGCCAACGGTTACTAAAATAAAATACATACTGCTCTACCAATTGATCATTAAATGGCTGAGATTAGTTTGATCTTTAATCCAACATTAATGAAATTGCAGAGCCAATACTGATTAAAATGAACATAAGTAAATATTTGATTGACTTGTAAAATAACATCAGTGACAGATTGATGTTAATGTCAAACTACTTTGTTAAAAACAAGCCATACGCAATAAAAGAGAAAACTGCAAGCTTGCAATTGCTCCTGCCATAACTGACAGCTGATGTTCACACTCACACACCAGGCCCTTCCTTAGAAACAAAATACAATATAATACAGTAATATTCCAAAGTACTACATCTTATAATAGTGTTGGTGTTCAGATACCTATGGTAAACTCATTAGAAATACCACAGATAAGCAGTTCTCAAACTGTGGATTGAGACTCCAAAGTGAGTCCTCCCCATTTTAAAGGGCTAGTGTTAGACTTAGGCCTGGAGCCAAAGCCCAAGCCCCACTGCCCGGGGCCAAAGCTGAAACCTGACCCTCACAGCCCAGGGCTAAAACTAAATGCTCCAGACCAGGAACACTTTGTGCAATTCCATAGTTGGGTGGCCCTTGCAACCAGGATTTAGCATCTGGACAGGGAAAATCTACCCCAGGCAGTCCTCCACATCCGTGCAGACCCCACCCATATGCAGCAGCATCAAGTGCATGCTAAACTCTTGGGAAGGGAAGGAGGAACACAGGACACACAACATTAGGGGATTTAGTTGTTGGCACTGCTTTCACTGTTTGCACTGTTCAGTGTTTGGTTTATGCACTTTGTTTTATTAATAGTTTTGATGTTGGTTTATTTCTGGTGTTTTGTGTGCTAATTGTAGCTGGCCTACCTGGCAATGGTCTAATATTTTTTCTTTTACTTTTTTTCTCTTTTGGGGGGAGGGATAATTCATCCATGTTCACAAATAAAGGTTTATTTTATTAAGAGTGTTTATTACCATTACATCATATAATGTGGATTTCAAATAATAAAGATAAACACGTGACAAGGTACAACCGGAAAAAGTTGTTGTGATGTGGCATTCCATATGCTTTATGAAAATATGCTTATGATAAGAATATGTCATAAGTGAGATATACTTTATGCAAGATGGCTCGTGTAAGGTATCATTGGAAAGGTTATGATTTACTGAATATGATTATCCAATTTGTATGCATGTATCTTTTTTTTAATCTGAAATTAGGAATATTGTGTATCTGTATTTCATATTTGCTGCTTTGGTTCACTCCTACGCCTGATACTTCAGGGATTACAATGAAAAAGCCAGACAGGGCTAATGGGCCATCAGCGAGGACGACAATGGACTGTGAACAGGCTTGGCCTTCCTGTGAACATTCCATAATGCTACTGACTCATGGACAACAGAGCCAGGTGATCTGGTCACCTGATACTAACCAACGGATGTACTTTTCCATGGAGGTGTGGGGAATCAAACAAAGGATTCCTGCCTTATGGAAATTCAGTATAAGGCAGAGGAGGAAAACAATGATTGTCTTCATCTTGCTTCACCTCTGCTCCCCACCCCAGAGAGATACTTGAAAACACCTGGAAACAAAAAGGCCTGTAACTGAAAGTGTGGAGGAAAGAACTGGGCCCAAGCTGGAAGGGCATTTGGCCTGCGAAGAAGATTATTAGAACCACATTTAGGGTGAGAACTCACATGTAACCAGTTTCTTTAGTGTTAAGCTTAGTTTGTGTGCTCTGTTTTTGTTTTCTTAGTAATCAGCCTTCTTCTGTACTGCTCAAAATACACCTGTTATAGTTAATAAATTTATTTCTGCTTTATAATATAACCCAGTTTATGTGATTTCTAATGGAGGGGGTGAGAAATAGTGCATTCCCTCTTCCAGATCAAGGAAAGAGGCAAATATAATAAATCATTGGGTCTGCACTCAAAACTGTTCGATCCATGCTGGAGCTCCTTTGCGATTCTGGGACTGCATGGTCACCTGTGCTGATTAGCTCGCCACACTGGCCAAACAGGAAATGAAATTCAAAAGTTCCCGGGACTTTTTCCTGTCTACCTGACCAGTGAATCCGAGTTAAGAGTGCTGTCCAGAGGGGTCACAATGGAGCATTCTGGGATAGCTCCCAGAGGACATTGAATACCGTTGAATTGCATCCACACTACCCCAAAGTTGACCTGGCGATGTCGATTTCAGTGCTAATCGCCTTGTGGGTGAGGAGTACAGAAATCAATTTTAAGATCCCTTTAAGTCGACAAAACTAGCTTTGTTGTGTGGATAGGTCCAGGGTTAAAACAATCTAAGGCTGCCAAATTTGACCTAAATTCGTAGTGCAGACCAGGGCCAAGGGAGGTGGACATCTGAGTGCTGGAGCAAGTCCCTAAAGCTGAGTCTTCCCAGAGCTGATCTGCAGCTAGATGTGGCTCTTTCTGTGTGTGTGTTAGAGGATGTTTTAACAGCCTGGCTCAGCAAGACAGGTTAAAGTGGGCCCAGGCTGGCAGAACAGGTAGACTTCTTGGTATCTCAGCACATCAGGTGACTTCCAAGGGGTCCAAACCGTCACAGTTGTATACAAACACAAGTTCTCAATACTTTTATCAACATCAATCCATATTGTAAACCCACCATTCCTGCCACACACTCCCTTCCCCATTTCATAAGCAGTCATGTCACCTATAAATACCTTCCAGCCACCCCCATTAGATTGCATGATCTGACAGTACCTCATATATTGAAAATATCGTACACACACTATAATACAATTCTTTATCTTGCATTGGCTTGTCAAGTCCAAAATGGGGGAGCATAGAGCATCCCTGATTTGTTTTGCCCAGGTGCATCCTGCTCCCACTGTGATAAGTGCACTTTCTACTTAAATGTATTGGTTTCATTGCTGGAAACATTCCTATCATAGGTCTATTCAGGGGGAAATGGCTCGCCTTTGATTTCATAAAAACTGTAAAGAGCATAGCAAGCCATAATAATGCAGAAAGCACTGATGACACTGGAATCCAAACGGATGTGTAGACAGCACCAGCGGTATTTCAGTGTGCAAAATGCACATCAACTGCCATTCTATGCCTGCTGAGAGGGTAATTAAACCTTCTTTTTCCACAGCCTCTGAGATCAAGATATGATTTCATAAGCCAAGGCAAAAAGGGATATAGGGCCCCCTAGAATAACAGTACAGACAATAGGTCTATTTATGACAATGTCATTAGTTGGGAACGGTGTCCCAGCCTGGCCATGAATATAGACTCCTAACAGGTGAAAAAGTTTGACATCGTGAACTTTTCCAGTGCAGACCACATTAAGTCCATAAGCTGGCCTCTGTGGTACACAAAAGAGTCTGCCTAACAATGAGTAGAACCTTTTGCAGTTTATATATTCATGTACTCCTTGAGGAGGGCAAACTATGGACACATGAGTCCCATCAATAGCTCCAATGCAGTCTGGAAACCTCATTCTTTCAAAAGCAGCAATTACTTCAGGGATATTGTGAATGCCCATCAGTTTAGGGTAAATCACATGCTTGATTGCCATTGCCTTACCCACAGTGGACTTCCCAATGCCAGACTGGTTAGCAACAGACCTGTAACAGTCTGGAGTAGTCAGCTTACAGACAGACAGTTATGCTAACTCTCTTCTGGACCAGTATAGCTGTCCTCATGAATGGGTTGTGACACTGGACGGTTGGGGCAAGCTGCTCAGAAAACTCCAAAACATGCAGCTTTCTTCATGAGAAAGTTCTGGACTCACTGTTGGTGATCCCAGGTCCGCATGATGATGTGATCCCATCAGGCAGTGCTTGAGGGCCTGCTCCAGAAGCATCAGAGTACATATAAGGGCATCAGCAGCTATACCGAGAGTCATGAAAAGCAGCCAGTTAGCTCAAGTTTTGCATGTCTGTCTCATCCTCTTCCTCCAACAGGTGGTAGGTCAGAAAATGCTGCCAGAATGTCCAGCAGCAGGTCCCAGAGGCTCTGCCCATTTCCTGAAATAAGAGCGAAAGTCCAAGCAAGAGGAGCTCTTCAAATGGCAACACCTCCATGTTGCGGGCTCTGAATGCCGGGAGCAGCAAATCCAAAAGGCTGTTAGCGGGCTGCAACAACTTCCTTTAATGTGCAGGGTGGACAGTCAAGTTTTCCCACACTGCACCACAAACAGAGCGCTAGAGCAGCCACAGCTGGCAAGGGGACTAGGAAGCCCGGGATAGGGTGGTTTGACCTGGGTTTGCGTACTGAAGTGTGGATGCTGCTGCTCAGGTTTGGGGTCCTCAGGTCAACAACAAATGTGGTCACTTAAGCTCTGGGCTCAAAAACCCAGGGTCCACAGATTCAAGTCTCACTAACCCTGGGCTTGCATTCAAGTGTAGACATACCCTAGGTGTCCACAGTGGTGAATACTAGTGGATTGCACTGCAGGATCACAGCCATATTTTGCAAAGTATTTTGGGACCCTTCTCTATAAATGTAAGTAATTATTTATTATCACTATTATTTCAGAAGATTATAAAGATCAGTGAAGAAATCATGTGAACTGATGCATTTCATTCTCCACTCTTGTTTTTTTCCAAATCTCTAAATACAAATCAAACACAGAAAGGAACCTAACCATATAAATATCATGAGACACTTTGTTCTCTTTTCTTCTGCAACCAGATGAATTTCTGTACACAAAAGAGTCACAAGAGAGTTCAAGCATGAACGGTGGAAGGGCATGTCAGGTTCACATCACGGCCCACAGTTTATCTGGTTCAGTGGTAAAGCAATTTGTTCTGTGTCAGTAATAGCATGCATGACATCTCACCGATAAGGCGAGTCTGGGACTTGATTTATTTCTTGGGCAGTTTAAGATGAAATACCAGCTCTGTTATATCTTTTTCATGGACTCATCTGTAAATTATAAAATCAGACCCCCTTCTAATCCCTCCAAAATAGTCTCAGGAAAGGCAGTGGAGGTGTAGAGAACAAGAAAAAGGAAAATTTTGTCAGACACAGAGCTGACAGCACCTCACAGAGCTATACCCCAGGGCATTTGTGGCAATTGCTTAGTCTGGCTAGCTGCTTCTACATGATTGAGAATATGCTAAAGCTCAAGCAATTTCAGAAACTGAAAGGTTGAGTGGGAGAAAGGGAATATCTTAAATGGCAACAGTTAAAATCACCCAAAAGCTGTTACTTGATCAGATGAAACAGGAAGTAATGTAACTGTAATGGGCTGCATACACTTCTTCTATGGGAAACCCCACAAGAGGAAAACTGTTTAAAAAGTAAAACCTCCATAGAGTTTCCCTCATATGGCAAGAGGTTTTCAGCCTTGTGAGGGGCATGTCATGGCCATCAGCCCAGAGTCAGAGGATTGAGGCAGAAATCAAACTCCAGCTTCAGTAATCTTGGGGCACCAGTGACAGGGATCTACCCATTCATGCTGCTCTCTGGGAGCCTGCTGCCCCAAGATAATCTCAAGTGAAATCATAACAGTTCTAAAATTGTCTCCAGTTGGGTTAAAATTCCTTGTTCCTTCTTATGCTCTTTAGGCCATACTGAATGGTTTTACAGTGACCATGTGAAAGCAATTACATTAACCAAAAAGTAAACTTAGCCATGCTTTAAAGTCAGTGCAGCTTTCTGATAAAGTGAGGTGCAAAACATTAAATCATTTGCAATGAGTTATGATGCTGTACAGAACTTATATCCTGAGGTGCACCACAAGCCCTGGTTCACATTAGTAGTTTTTTCTTGTTGCCTCACTCTGGCAGCTGTGCTGTAAATCTAAAATTAAAACTTGATTTTACATAGGGCCTTTTGTACTCCAGGTTTCCCAGAGCACATGACATAACAATGATTAGTTAGACACTAGTAAGGCAATGAGAGCAGAAGTAAATGCAGCAGCCATGATGTGACTTGGCAATTCCACATGCACAACCTTTAAAAGAGAACAAATGGTTTGCTAGGACCCCAGGATTGTTATTTATCTTTGTATTGTTACCCCTTTTGACCCAAGCAGCTAGCCAAGATCTGGGGTCTTGTAGGTTGTGCTGACTGGGAGGAAAAATTGATGATGGAGTCTGGTACCTTTGATACAATCTAATTTATTTACAAAGAGAGCATAAAGTCTGAATTTCCTCACCAAAGGAGCTCTCAAGTGATATAGCAAAAAAGAAGCGTTTAGTGAAAAGGATTTAGCTTTCTTTTATTAAAAGGAAGCCAGGCATTCTTATACTCCAGAAAAGATGTGTTACCAACTACAGTCAATATGCCAGCCTTTTCCCTAAGTTAATGTTTCAAGTTTCATGCAGACATTTTACCTTGTCACTTCGGAAATCGGTCTCCAGAAGGAAAGCAATAGAACTCATGCAACATAAACAAAGCATAGCAGCTGCAATGAAATCCCCACCACAACAATCAGAAACCAATCCTCCTCCCCTAAACTCTGAAACGAAACACTTAACACAAACAAATCACAGCAGAACTATGTAAAGTGCAGCTGCCTTTGGCAGTGATCTTCCACTCACTCATGTTCTGATAGCTATTAGATAGTGGCAGGATCTGGAGACAAACAATTTTTTCTTTTTTCCTTTCCTCTCTTCTTTTCTCCTTTTCTTTTAATGGGTCTGTTTGCCTTTATGGTTAATGACTATATTTCTGGGTCCTATTAGCACCATAACACTTGCCAGAATAACACAGTTATAAATAAAGTGAGGTGATACAGTATAAACTTATATAAAATGTATCTACAGATGAAGTACTCCTACTATTATTACAGTGTGTCACCAAACACAAGGACAGCAATTGTGAGGTTCTCACACAAGGGGAAAGGAAAGGTCCTTTATACACTCACCACTACCTGCTCACTTAGGTATGGGTCTGTCAAAACCTTAAATAGGTTTGAGAATAATTGCTCTAAAAACCTGTTGAATTTAGTAGAGAGTACATCCTTTCTATTAAATTTTAAACAAACCTGGCATTCTATAGCAGTGATATAGAAACATTCTCACTTTCTATTAATTTCTACAGGACTTTTCCACAAGGCTAGTACCAGCGAGGACATGAATAATAGTAAGAACTAAATGCCTCCAGAAAGAGTCTATTCTCAGCGTATTACTTGCACAGCAGGAAGTATGAGCAACTGGAAATTTTGCTAAATATCCTGTTCTCATGAGAATTTGAGCCTGATTTTGAAGACATAAGACTCTGGGATATTTTTAATTGTCTCAGGACCTTTGGGATGCTTTCTGTACACTGAAATGTTTGAGGTTCCCTTATCACTAATAAAAATTATATTTTATGTGGGATGGATTATTAAAATGCTTGTCTTGGTTTGCAGATCCCATGAATTTTGAGATGCATGGTAACAGTTTCTGCAAAAATATCTGTATCTAGAAGCTAATATACAGAGCATAAACTATGCTCTATTCAGATCTCCTTAACGAAGATATTACTCAAATAAAAAAAATAAGCCCAGTTCAACTGAAGCATTATACCTAGAGAGAGAGATCAACATAATGCAATAAGATTTAAAATACTCAACCAAAGAGAGAACTCCTATCATATATGTTTCTTGTAATAATGACACACCTCTACCCCACTATAATGTGACCCATATAACACGGGTTTGCATATAGCATGGTAGCAGCGGGGTGGCGCTTTAAGGGTCTGGGCTCCAGCGACTTCAGGGGGCCCCATGTCCTTTAAATCACTGCTGGAGCCCTGCTGTCACTACCCCAGGGCTGTGGCAGCGGGCTCAGGTGGCGATTTAAAGGGCCTGGGGTGCCCTGCAGCTGTTGAAGCCCAGAGCTCTTTAAATCACCCGTGGAGTCCTGCCACCCGTACCCCAATATAATGGGGTTTCAGCTATAACATGGTAGGGATTTTTGGCTCCCCACAACTGCATTATAGCAGGGTAGAAGTGTATTGGCAAAATATGTAAGAGAAAATTATATTCACATGCTCTAATGAAAAGTTAATACTTCTGTGACCCTCTTCCCCTCCCTACGCAAACCAGACCATACATTTTAACTAACTGGCAGGACCTCAGTGAGTAGGATGAACAGATGTCCAGATTTTATATTTGGGACTTTGTCTTCTATAGGTGCCTATTACCCCCCACACCCTGTCCTAATTTTTCACACTTGCTGTCTGGTCACCCTGTAAGTGAGGGCAAAGGGAGTGAGAGCTGCAAGAGAGCACCTCATGTCTTGCTTACTGACTCAAGTATGATTGGAAATGAAATTGAGACATGAGGAAACTGAACACTGGTGGATGAGCAAGGCAAACGCTGGCCAAATACAACCAGTAACAATGTCAATTTATTCACTCAGATCCTGGGAGGTACACAGAGCACAAGTCAGGGGTGGAGCATCACAAAAATGGCTTAATCTGACCTTTCCCTTTGATTACGCAGGCTGGTCCCTCTGGGTTAGAGCACCTGAAAGTTGCAACAGCCAGTGAAAGCTGATGATCAGTGTAATCCAGGGGCATCCTGGCCATGTCCCTTTTCCTTCAGCCATGCCACTTTCCCCCTACTATGCCAGAAGCATATAGGTCATGTGGCATAAGAGCCACTATGTTGACTCTACACTACCAGAGAATCCCCATTTCAGTGGGATGTTACTTCCTAGGCTGGTTTAATAATCAAAATACACTGGAGGATGTGTACTACACTTTCCCACAGGAAAAATAGAAGAGCCTAGCACAAAAGGAAGACATTAGAGCAACAAAACAGCCTCAAAACCATTCTGAAGTAGAAAAGGGGACAAGAAAGGCGTGTCCTTGAGGCCAGCCACCCATTAAAGTCCCCCAAAAGATCAGAGTTAGACACAAACCTCAATGATCTGTCCTGTGAGGAGGCCACTCCCAACCTTCATTTGGTGCTAGCTCATTAGTTATATTACCCCTGATTAACGCTAGTTCTTTAATTTCCTTTTAAAACATGAGACATTTGTCATCCGAGAACAATGTGATATAGAGTTTGAAAAATATTTTGAAAAAGGGGCTATGGGGAAGGCACACATGACCTCAAACCATGGCTCATAATCATGCCAGTAACCCCTTCCTCATTATGCAGTTAAGAGATGTATGGCTCATTCCTTCTTTCCCCCAGGAAAATGAAACAATGAAATATTTATTTTTATTTTACTATTAATTTCTTTACCTTTTTAACATACATCTCTAGCAGCCCATCCAGCGCTCAGGATACCTATCCCATACATTGCAATGACAGCACAAACAGAGACTGCACATAACTATATCCACCTCAGTCCAAACCCTCCTAAACAACCTTAATAGAGAGGGTGAAAAGATAAGCTTTGCAGTAGGCTCAGAAGATTCACAAATCTGGGCAGTGGTGGACAAAAAGGTAACTATACAAATTGTGCCACACTTACTTACAGCTCTCGTGAGCTTAGGAACAACATGAAAAGTCCCTCTTAGCCCTAATTTTTTCTTAACATCGGTCATTTAAGTGGCTACAGTTTTCCTAACTTTTTGCATAATCCAGCAGTTCTTATTTAAGCAAAACTTGCATTGAAGTAAAAATTATCAGTCATCTTAATATTATCATTTATAACTTTGATACTTGGAAAGATACTGGAGCAAATTATTAAAAAATTAGTTTGTAAGCACTTAAAGGATAACAGGATTATAAGTAATAGTCAACATAGATTTGTCAAGAATAAATCATGCCAAACCAACCTCATTTCCTCCTTTGATGGCATTACTGGTTTAATTGACAGGAGGGAAGCCATGGACATATCTTGATCTTAATAAGACTTTTGAGACATCACACGACACTCTCATAGCAAAATAGGAAAATGTGGTCTACATGAAATTACTATAAGGTGGATGCAAAAGTGGTTGAAAGACCATACTCAAAGAGTAGTTATCAATGGTTTGCTGTCAAACTGCGATGGTCTGTCCTAGGTTCAGTATTATTCAATACTTTCTTCAATGACTTGGATAAAGGAATGATGACTCCAAATTGGGAGGCTTGCTAGTACTTTGGAGAACAGGATTCAAATAAAAATTTACCTTGAGAAAACTAGAAAATTGGCCTGAAATCAACAAGACGAAATTCAATAAATGTTGATCGTATTGCTCTACACTACAAAGTTTGGCCAATGTAAGCTCCCTTGCATCAACCTCGTTGTGCATGTGTTTACATTTAAATTTGTCTGCCACTGATGTAAGCTCTCCATTACACCTACATAGTCTGTTTAAATGGATGGAGTTTGCTAGGGAATCCCCAGCTGCTCATTTAGAGCAGCTACAGGGTCACTTTGTGCTGTTCTGGTATTGCAGTTACCTTAACATAGGGCAAACTCTGGCACTCTGTGTTTAAGAGCCAATCATTTTCTTCTTCCTTTTCAATACAAAGGGCCAGATTTTCCATTGTGCAGCACCTGGTATAGGTATTTACACTAATGCAAAGTTGATGTAAAATGCATTCACCTTACACTGGTGCAAATGACAATGTAAGATGTGGCCTGACGTTGATTTTAAGGGTTTTAACAGAGTACTAGGATAGCTCTGTAGTGAAGGACATGCATTCCACTTCTCTCTTATTTAAAGTGATGCCAATAGCAGTAAGAAGTGCAACAGTGTTTATTACTGTTACTGAAGCTGGAATGCCATGTTGTTTCTTGAGTAAGGTTGAAGGTTTATAGAGCAATTAAATTTTATGGTGCAAGGAGAAACTAAAAATCCAAAGGCAATTTAGCTTTGGCTGGTTGGGCTTAAATCACTATCTTTTACATTTTATTGTCACTGCATGATGTTGACTTCTTCCAGATTCTATTGCAGTGGTGGGTTTCAAACTGCAGATATGATCAGAAACGTGACTGTATGAAAATTATGTCTTCTTATTGAAGCGTGTATTCGAAATTGTATCAGTCACTAGCCTGCTAGGTATCTTTGGGCAGGTGGCTTTAATCTCTCTGTGCATCAGGTTTCCAACACAAGAAATTACCTACTTTGTAAAGCACTTTGAGAGCTACACATGGAACAGTTAGGTATTATTATTGTTGTTACTTTATTGTCAGTATGTTGTGCTCTTGTTTGGCACACCAGTCAGTAAAGTTCTTGGAGAATAGGCTACATTCTACTGCAGCTGGTGCGTCTTCATTAAAATCCAAATGAAGGATATTTGTTACTGTTGAGGATATGTTAGCCAGGGGATACCACTCAATGCGATCTTGAAGTCATTGAGAGACAATAAAGAAAAATATTTCACAATGCTATTTACAGGGTCCCTTTTCAGAGAAGCATGTTTCAGGGTCTATGTAGCTATCCCAGATTGAAAACGTGGGCCAGAGTTCACAGCAGGTATATTGACGCCTCTCTCTCTCTTTCTTCTATTTCCTTTTGAAATGAATATAAATTAATATGAACAAGAATACTGAAGGCAGAAGAAAAGGAAAAGTTAGTCTTCTTGGACTCCTAAGTCAGACTTTAAAAAACAGGTAACTCCCACTACAAACACAGCTATGGTATTGCTTCACTCACCACTAAAGGCTAACTGTCCTTGTTCTCAGGAATTGCAGAACGAGGTCTGTGTAAGAGGTAAGCTAGGATTTGTTTTCCAATGAGTGACTCTTCTGAAGACCCACATAAACCACTCTGCTAGGTTTGGAGAGAAGGGGAATGTTTTTTAAGTAGTTCCTAGGTGAAAGGAAAGCATTTTCAGCTGGAACTGGGTGGTGCATATCAAAGGACAGGACTGTCAACAGTGCAACAAAATGAAATGTGAAGTAAAAAGCATGTGAAATAAATACAGTAGGGCCCAATCTTGCAAGGTATTCTATGCCTTCAACTTCCATTGAATTCAGGTTCAAATGGGGGTGCTGAGCACCTCACAGGACTGAGCCCTTACTGCAGTCTGAGTGCCTCGAGCACTTAGCCAACAATTTTTGCTGTTAAATATGGCATCAAATACATAGTCTGACTATTGTATACTATAGAGCAAAGTAAATATACAAGTGTTTTCCATTCAATTAACATTACTCCACTAATTTAATACATATCCTTTGAAAAAGCAGCAAATAAAACATATGACTAAGTTATTGCAAATAAATAATACATTTTACAAAAGATCACACAGAAAATCTCCAGCTCCCCCACCCCCTAAAATAATACAAAGAAAAAAAAACATCAGGATTTCACAACAATAGAAGTGAATAATCATATCCATGTGTGTACTTAAATTGCTACATAGAAGTTAAATGAAAAAATAAATTATACTTAATGCTTCTCTGGAGCAGGGTCAGAGCACTCAGCAACTTTCATCAAGCCTCAGAATGTTGCAAAGCTAAATCACAGCATTAAGCCAAAGCATCTCAAGAAAACAGACGATGCAACAAATAAATATGTTTTCTCCAACATTCTAAATGTCAACTTAAAAAAACTCCACACCCACACAAAAAGTGCTAGTCATTTTTTGATCGGCTCTGCAAATTATATCTGAACTACTTCTCACTCCAGACAAGCTCTGAGGTCTTCCTTGCCCTTAAAAACCTAACAAAAATAAGGTCCAAAGAAAAATCTCTATCTCACGATTAGTAGGCTTGGAATTTATTAGATTTTTATCAGTAAATGTTGGTTAAACGTCAATTTCATCCAATACACACAAACCAACAACAAATTTCCATCCATAATCATCAAAATTTACAGAAAGGCAAAGTAAGAAAAAAGGCTGCTTGAGAACTCCTTAGGGTTTCATTTAAGGATATTTACTTTATATAGTTGGGCATGTGATGTTGACAAAATTGTATTTCAACAGTTATAAAACTTGAAATTTTTGAATCTGAACGTCTATTGTCATTAAATACTTATTGTCTCCTCTCACTCCCAATTTCTCACTATCTGTGAAAATTTAAATAAAATATAAAAAATGCTTGAACATTCATATTATCAGCTGAAATTGTTAAAAAAAAAATCTGCCAGGCCAAACTATTTGACATGTCAAATAGTCTCTCACAGAAAGTGGGACAAGACCCATCACTTTATTGTTGATTCCTTCGATAGCACCCAAAATTGTACTGGCTATTTTACAGGAGACCAAGAAAAACATGGACCCTTCCCTTAAGAGCTTGCTATCCAAATAGACCTAAGACAGTAGAGTGGTAGTGACAAAGAGCAAGGGCTGACAAAGCTTACAGAAATTCAATAACGAGGTCACCCACGTTAAGCATGTGAACATTGTGGTGGTTCCGTTAAAATTTTGTTGGTGTGTTTTAATAAGTACACAAAGCAAAGAAAATTTTATAAAATAGTGATTATCTTGACATACTTAACATGGGCACAGTAGCAGAGGTGAGTTTTCATGAGCTGTTTGGCTGAAGAGAGGACAGAGGTTTGGCAAAGCAGAGCAGGAAGAGCTTTCTATGCATCAGGCTCATATGAAAAAGGCACAGAGACACTAAGAAACGGACAAAGGGGGTACCAAAGCTGGCACTACTGGTGGAGCATAAAGGCTGATGTAATCAGAGATAAGTAAGGAGGAGCAGAGTTATGCAGGGTCTTGAAGGTGAGGACAAGAGTTTAAATTTGATGCTGTGGAAAAGGAAAAGCCATTGGAAAGATTCAAAGAGAGGAGGTGGAGATGAGAATGGGAGGGCATCTAGGAAGATAACTTTAGCAGTCACATTTGGATGGACTGCAAAAGTCTGATGTAGCTATCGGGGAGGCCAGAGAAGAGGAGGTTGGAGTAAACAAGATGGAGATACTAGGTCATGGACGAGTTTAAATGTCAGGATAGGGAGGTAGGGTCAGAGTTTCAACATGTTGCGAAAGAAGAAAGATATGGCAGCATCACGCTGTCTGGAGTGGCTCAAAACTGAGTGCCTACCTCAGGGCAGACTGTCAAAAAGAGGGCAGATGCCCCAAACTGCTGGTAAGTTCTATAAGAAGATTTCACCAAGCCAGTAACAAATGTAAACTCCTGGATCACTCTATTAGTCATAGCATGGAGTTACAGGCAGTCCCGTTAGGCTCTCCAGTCTATCTTGGCACCCATGAAAGCACTTGGTCACTTACACCAAGAAACCAGTTACTTACCCCAGATCATACACCATAGACAAGGACTGTAGCCAATCCTGTAATAAACTATCTAAAGGTTTAATAACTAGGAAAAGGAAATAGGAGAATTATTTACAGGTTAAAGCAAGCAAACACATACACACAAATGAATTGTAATCTAAATCCTAAGAATTACAGAGTTGTAGTGATCTGTCAATTCGAAATGTAGAACCTGGGATAACCCTGGGGGATTCTTTTGCTTTAGTTTAGATTCTCTGGCCCTGTGAGAGTTCAAACAGCAAAGAGATGAAAAATTTTCATGCCATCTATTTTTATTTCGCATTTCCAGCATTCAAATCGATGGGATGAGGCCTTCTGCATGTACTTCTCCATGGGCTGGTGGAAGTAGCAATTAAAGCTTTTGTCCTCTGATGGCCCACTTAATTTTTGATAGTTCTCCTGGATAGACTGTGGGGGGCGGGGGGAATGAACAATTCCCATGCCTGGGTTCACAAGTTCAGAGCAAACATTGTCAAAGTTATAAAGCAAAACTTACATATTTCCTTATAGCATGGAATACAGACCTTGCAAGTGTGGTTAATGCATGCAGCAATTTACAAGCATTTCATAGAGCCTGAATACTAAATACATTCTTATAAGACAAAAACTTATTTTGAACAAAACTAACATACAGGTGAGTTAGTTCAGTCTCCAGCTAGGAGTGTGTCAGTTCTCAGCTAACACCTACAGCCTTGGCCAGAGCTGACACTTGGTTTACCAGAGTCACAGGCAGGATGTGTGCAGCAAGGAAGACAACAGTCAAAGAGGAACTCCAGACAAATCCCTCTAAAATCAAAAAAACGAAGAGCACTGGAGAATGGGCTGCAGGGAGCAATCCAGGGACCAAATAATACAGTGGTAATGGGACTTTTACATTTCTAATGCCCATGATTCTCTGAACAGCAAAGACATGTATGCCGAGGAGCCTGACAATACTATGAAGGGAAATAGTGCCTGATGCTCCTTCCATTGAAGTCAATGGTGGTTTTGCTAACTTCAGTGGCAGCAGGAGCAGGTTCAAAATTTGTACAAACCCCGTTCACTTGTATCACCAGAAACTGATACTAGGAGATCAAACACAGAGCAGGCAATGATTGCAAGATAAATTATCAAAAGGAAGAGGGGAGAAAAACTGCCATGTTGTGCTGATGTGTAACTTAACAGTTAGGAAACTGTGCATATCAAAAGAGAACAAGAGAGGGGCTTCTGCCTCCCAGGTGTCAGAATCAGACATGTGACCAGAAGATAAGGAAAATCCACTCACTGCTCATGTGGAGACCAACGACTTAAGCAAAGGAAGGTCTATTATAATCAATAATGACTTCAGGAACCTGAGAAGCCAGTTGCAGACGTGAGCAATGCAGGTGATTTTCTCACCGATCTTTCTGGTGCCAAGTGTGACTGGAGAAAGAGGAGGAGAACTCTGAATTCAGAGGATGGTGAAACTGCTTAGATTTGAAATTAAATACTTAAACAACAGGGTTCCCAATCAATTATGCATTTATATTGTGAAGCAAACCAGGAGCAGGATCACATTGTGATAAGCATTGAACAGGGCAGGCATGGTAGGAAGACACACTCTGTAAACTAGGAGAGAGCTTACATTTTCAGCCACAGGTAACACAGTCAACAGACCCAGATCTGTCATTAAAAAGGGATTGTATGTAGTCAGGGGAGAATTCGACCCAAAAAGAAAAGGTAAAGAACTGTGAGTAAAGGAGCATAAATGCACATACATGATTATGTATTATATCAATTACTAACCAAAATTCCTGGGATTAGTCTTCCAAACTCCAAAAATATTCCCACATTTAACGAATCATGCATCCAAGAACCATCCTAATTGATTAGGGGGGAGGGGAGGTGTCATAAACAGATAGTTAAGGATTAACGTCTCTTGTACCTGTAAAGGGTTACAAGCAGGGAACTGGACACCTGACCAGAAGACCAATCAGAAGACAAGATACTTTTAAATTTGGGTGCAGGGAAGTTTTTGTGTGTGTTCTTTGTCCGTTGTGTGTTCCTCTCTCGGAGGGTCTGAGAGAGACCAGACATTACTACAGGCTCTCTAAGTTTCTTTTCAAATAGTAAGTAAAAATAGGCAGTTTAGGCTTTTTGATTGTTTTACTCTATTTGCAGTTGTGGATCTGGCTGGTTAACTTTTATATGTGTAGTTGCTGGGAATATTTTGATTTGTATTGGTACTGGGGGGAAAGTCTCTTTCTGGTGTCTGTAAGCTATAGGACCCTGTAATATTTACATCTTGAAGTTACAGAGATAATTCTTTACTTTTTCCTTTCTTTTATTAAAAGGTTTATTTTTAGAGAACCTGATTGATTTTTTTTCTTGTCTCCCTTGTTTTATTCCAGGGGATTGGGATAACTCACTAGGATGGGTGGGGGAGACGGGAGGGGGAGAGATAGAATCTCTCTTTGTTTTCTTTGAATCTGTTTGCTTCTTTGTGGAAGGGAAGGGAGACGCTTCTCTGTATGGTGATTTAAGAGGTTGGATCAGTATCTCTCAGGATAGCCCAGGGAGGGAAATTCTGGGAGGGGCAAAGGTGGGGGAATGGTTTATTTCTCCTTGTTTTAAGAACCCAAGGGATCTGGGTTCTTGGGGTCCCCAGGGAAGGTTGGGGAGGTCAGAGTACCCCAAAACACTATATTTTTGGGTGGTGGCAGCGCTATCAGATCTAAGCTGGTAATTAAGCTTAGAGGATTCAGGTGCTAGTATCTCATTTTCTGAACTCTAAGGTTCAGATCTGAGAAGGAATGCTATGACAGGAGGGAATGGACATATTTGTCAATATTTATCCTAAATAAGCCTGAGCAATTACCAGAGAATAAAGCAAGATGATCTCCTTCCTGCAAGGAAGAGAATCCACTGCCAACTGGCTTTATGTGTGGGTTTTTTAAGTTGTATTCCATTAAGACTGTTTTGGAGCATGCAGCTGTAGCCTACCCCTGTAAGCAGTTCATCCTGATGGCTTGTGGGGAGTGGATTTGGAAATGCTGGTATGACTGACTCTTTTGACTCAAGTTAATAAAATGAAGTATTATTTTGCAAGTATCTAGCACTTTCAAAGGATCTCAAAGTGCGTTACAAAGATGGATAATCATTATTCCTACTTTGCAGTTAGTGGACTACAGCACAGAGATTAAACAATTTGTCCAAGGTCACATTTTGAATCAGGGAGAAAAAGAATCAGTCTTCAATCAATCATGTGGTCTTTAACTCCCATATTTTATTTTACTACCTTTCTATTCCAGTCGTTTGAATCTCTGTACTTTAGTACTTAGACCTCTGCTCCACTGCAAAACTTCAGATTTTTGTCTTCCAGCAAAACGGCAGGATGAATAAAAACAGCAGGAAACATCAGGTGAAATATGGATTGGGTGGTTGTATGTCACAGAATCACTGGACAGCATTTAATCTCTGGCAAAACCTGTGTGCCTCTTGCCAACTACAATTCTTTCATTTTATAAATGAGATTATATACTCTATCCTTCTCTGCCTCACTTCCTGAAGGACTGAGATAAGCCTATATTTCTTGTTAAGAGCAGAAGCACCACTGCTGCTATTCCACAAAACATATCAGAGCAATGAAGAGGATCTTTTAAAAAATAATCATGATGAGTCAAATTCATTCCTGGTGTAAACTCCACTGAAGTCAAGGTGTAGTTTGGAAAACAGTCCGTAGTCTAATACATGAGTGTTGCACTGTGATGGGGTGAGCTGGGCACCATTTCATTTTACCCTATATCCATTTTTCATACAAATCAGAATGAATTCTTTTTTTGCCCACTCCTTTCACTAGTTTTCATACATGATTTGCAGCTCCTGCCATGTTTATATGGACCATCTGGAAGAACTAATGAGTTAAACATCAGAAGAAGTTACTGACATTTTGCCTGAACCTAGCAGATGTTTACAGACAACCAAATTGTTTGCATGTCTCTAGAATTTCAGTGTTCAGATCAAAGTTCTGTGGAACTCTCATTACAGTTCATGAAGTGAAAGTTGCATGCTTGGTGGGCTAAGTTATTAACTCAAACTTCAGGAGATTCTTCAAAAGGCTCAATCAAACCTGGACCCAGGTTCAAGGGCATCCAAAACTATTTATGGTTCTGCATTAAAATTGGGCAAAATTAGTGGCTTCAATTGAGTTTCACTCTGAGTTTCTGGATTTGAAAAGTAGGGGTGAAACCATGGTTGCAAATCCATATGCCTTGAAGTAAATGTTTAAATATTGTGAAGTGGAACCTCTGAATTTCATACAATCCTATTTAAAACATGGGTACCACATATAGGGCACCATACAGGGAAACCATGGTGAACTTTTACGACTTTGCATGTAAGGAGCAGCTATTTTCCATTTTGGCTGGGAGAGCAAAACCCCAAGAACCTGCACCAGGTTTCTCCAGTGTAACATGCACCATGCATACAAGAACATTGGAACTGTTGCGATGATGCTCTGGCGCAATGTGCACCATGCGTACAAATGAGGGCAAGCACTCTTGGACGACTAAAGCCCAGCCAGACAGGGGAACTTTCATTACTTTCTGCCTGCTGACATGCCCATAAAAATCCTGAATACCTTGACTTGACCTGGAAAGCCCCATTTGCGACTGAAAATGAGAACTAGTTTCCTCCCTTTGTAAAATTGCAAAAGAAATTAATGATTTGCCTCAATATTCCTCCTTTTCATTCCACCATGTTAGGTCCAGCTCATATAGCCGGTCAGGAGGAATGCACCTGGTTAAATATGTTAATGTGTCCCCACCCCCAACAGCCATGTTTTCTTGACAGAAAACCAAATATGAGATCTAGGTAGACCTGGGACAATCACCTTAAAAGGTTTTTCTTTGCCTGGGACCCCAATCTACCCAATTCTAGTTAGTAATTTATACTGTACCATCTAATTACTTTGCAAACAACATTTGATACTAGACCTTTGTTAGGAGATTGACACAATTAACTATGAATAGTCCTGGGCAGATCATTACTAAATAAATCCTACAGTTCTAAACTTCAGAGATCCATCTCAAATTCAACCAATTGATAAAGTTCTTACATTAAATCATTGCTTCTCTTTTGCTTTACAGCTTATACAAACATCAAGGGCTAAATGCAGCGGAACAACACTTGGGGGAACTGTCTTTATGTATTTACTCTGTGCCTATAGTTGATTCTACAGATACATCTGTGCAGCCAAGTACTAATACAATGAAATATGTCAAATACAATTTCAACATAAACCCAACTAATATTACCTATAAAAATACAAGAAAAAAGTCAATACACAAGAAACATACACTTCTCATATAAAGAACTTTATCTTATTTTTGCAAGCAATGAGGCCATGAGCTTGACAGAGACATCTGCAGGCACATTCCACAAACCCTAAACTATGCCAAGAAACAATGACGACACGACTGGAGATTATAAGGGATGGACATCAGGGTCATCCCAGCCTTACTGTCAGTTGCAATTATAGCCTGCTTTCTTATAATTGTTATAATCAATGAAGCCAGAAAATATCAGCAAAGTTGATGATCTAGTAGAACTTTTTTTAAGAAACACATTTCTTGGCTGGAGGGGTTGTTTCGTTTTTGTTTTAAAAAAGAGTTAGTGTTGGTGAGAGAAGAATGACCTCATTTCAATATACCTCAACCCTCACATGAAAGGACAAAAGCGTAGTTCAATCTCCATGTCGATTCAAAATCTTTAGTTTCTCTCTAAGGTTCCCAATTAATATCAGTTAAGGTGGTGGTAGTGGTGGTGAATTTTGTCCCCAAAAGCTCTTCTAGTTCAGAGACTTTTGATCCTTTCAGTTACTGTGAATCCTGGAGCTTTAGACACAAAACTTCCAAACCTATTCGGAAGAATGAGTAAATAGTGTAAAGAAGTGATTAAATAAAGACATGAAGCCCAATTCTCCATTACACTGTTGTTTATGCTGATGTAGGTCCATTTACTCCAGTGAAGTTACACTGATATAAAACCAGCGGAGCATCACGCCTGTCACTGTATAAAGGCACAAATGAAGGAATGAGTGGTACAAGTTTTATGTAGAGTTGCTCTTTACAGATTGAACAGCAGTTCATCATGATTTATATTAGTAAAGAGATTTTTTCTTCATAGATTTAATGGGATCTCTTTCTAACCTGACTAACATTCAGACAGATGAACAGGTGGCTGCATTCAGACAGAAAAATATTAGGAGTAACAAAAATCATTAATGACTTTATTTTGAGTCCAACCGCAGGCAGATTTTTTCCATTTTGCCTTGCCAGTAAAATAAAAACCTAAAATAAAAACAAAACAGTTGGCCTTGATACACAAGCACAAAACCACTTATTACGGCCTTCAAATTCTTGTAACACTATGATGCAAGTGTTTCAAATGTACCAAACAAATTCAGCCTCACCACCTGTTCCAGAAAAATATGCACTTACCAAATTAAAGAAAAATGTGCAGAGATTCTCAGTATGGATTACATGGGATTCTTTTCAGACATGTTTCATATTACACATGGATAGAATCAAAGACCATAAAAAGTCCCACTGTGCCACTACCACAATTTCCTGTTTCCAGTTTCTGTTCATCCCAGGTTAAGCTTGATGGTCTTTATAAACTGTCAAAGATCTGAAAGGCGAGATCCAATTGGATTGTAGGCAACATATGTAACTGCAATTTGTTAAACTCAAACTTTCTTTAATCTAAGCCAAAAACTAGGGTTTGCAATTACAAACCAATGTGGCTTATCTGAGTTCACATGCAACTCACAAAGAGATTCCTTAGTGTACGAGGATAATGCAGATTACCTCAATTCGTTGCAGTTACAGACACAAATGTATTTTTTTAAAGGCAGCCATAGAAAGGTATTGCTGTAGTAAGTGAGGACCCTTAGCAAAGTACAGGTCTTCATCAGCTTCTTGGAGGGTGGGTTATCAATGGCTATTAGCCAGGATGGGCAGGGATGGTGTCCCTATCCTCTGTTTGGCAGAAGCTGGGAATGGGTGACAGGGAAATGGATCACTTGATGATTACTCTGTTCATTTCCTCTGGGGCACCTGGCACTGGCTGCTATCGGAAGACAGGATACTGGGCTGGATGGACCTTTGTTCAGACCCGGTATGGCCATTCTTACATTCATGCTGCAGATCTGGGCAATAAAGCAGATCTCACTGACACAGCTCTAAACCCTGGCTGTTGCCTTTAGAAATGTATAAAATATCCATCTGCTATATATAAAACCAATAAAAACCTGTTAATTCATAAATTCGTATTATTTCTAAAGTATTATATTGGTGCCGAGAAGTCCTAACTGAGCTTAGGACCTCACTGTGCTAGGCACTGTATAAACACACTAAGAAACAGTCCCTGCCTTGAAGTCTAAGTAGACGAGACAGAGAAAGGGTTGGATAAAGGAAGTATTATCATCATTCCCATTTTACAAAAGGAGGAAATAGGGGGATGAAATTATGTGCCCAAGGTCACACAGGTACCCTGTGTCAGACCAAGGAATTGTACCCAGAGCTCCTGTATCCCAGTCCAGTGCTGTAACCACAAGATTATCTTCCATAAACTGACACTATTAGAACTTTGCCCTTATGTAGCAATTACATTTTTGATGCAATAAATGTTTCAATGGCTGAATTTTAGAGCAAGTTAAACCAGTAGATCATGTTATTGCTATAAAAGAGAATTAACTCAATAGTCTTAACCTGCTCATTTCATTAAAATGGTTGGTCAGATTAGACAAGACATGATTGACAGACAAAATCATACAGTCATATGCAAGGGAAGATGATGAAGTTCACATTAAGACAATGCAGCCTCTTTATTTTGTTGTACATAATATTGAAATATAAAATAATTTGCCTGACTTTTATGTCAATAAACCATACAATTAATAGGGTTTTTGGAAAAGATTGAAGGCATTTTTCTGGAGGTCATGACCTCATGGTTAAAAGAGCTTTTTTTGTAGTTGATTCACTGATCAGCTGGACTGAGCTGAATTAATGTGTGCCTGTTGAATGTTTGTTTGTTTTTAATGCTCCTGAGTGTATTATACCATTGGAAGGTTAAGTGTCAGCAAGCCTAGGGAGCGTATCTAAACATTTTCTATTACTTAAAACTAAGGAAATAAAATTAATAATAAAAGCATAGCAAATGTTTAACCCTTAATATCCAAATTTCTACACAATTTTAAGATTTCTTCCTTATTAAGAATTTTTTAAACCCTTACTCTCTCCTTCCTGTTTTTTATATCCCTGTGAAACATATCTCTCAGATCTCTCCAGTACTTTAGGCATCTCTCAAATAGTTAACCTTGGTTGATTCCCAGCTCCCACTCCCTTTTTTAAACAACAATCTTGTTTTCACATCCTGCTATGTATTTCAGTACCAACCTGCCCCCTCCTAGGCATCTTCAGTGACCCCTTCCCTCTCAGGAAGACACACTGATTGTTTCCTTGATCCTCCAGAATGTGTGTACTGTATTACTCAAACAACTGAACAATGCAGAAGCTATTATAATGAACTCAGATCTGGGCTCAGACTTTTGTGCAGACAAAGAACAGCCCATCCTTCGTTCAGCAAAGGCTGTGAGTCATCAGCTTCATAACAGAATACTTTTACAATAAGACAAATAATCTCAAAGATGGATTTCTACTCTCTTCTTCCCCCCTCCGAGACTTTTCCTTTGAAGTTCTTTTAGAACAGCTTCCATTAAGGGATGGGACTGAATTAAAAACCTAGATTTTCAAATACTCCCACAGTCTGGAGAATTTTAGAGCCAGCTCTGGACTCTAAACACCTGGCACAGACATTTCTCTACCCCTGTTTGGGAGGCAGTGTTATGTAATAGCAATTAAAGCAGGGACCCAGGATTCCTGGGTTCTATTCCTGAGTGCCACTAACTTCACTCTATGACCATAGGCAAGTCTTGCAGTTACTTTGTGCCCTAATATTTCCATTTTGTAGGGGTACAAAGCTGAATAGCTTCAGCACCAACTGTGCAGCATAATGCGGGAGAATGTGAGAATGATGGACAAGCTAGTGCAGCACTGCAATCCATCAGAGGTGGCAATGTCTGTCAGAGGTAACGGCACCAGTAGTGAGTGGGCAGACCTTGTTCTTGATGAGCAAAAGGAAAGAAACAAGTTGCAGGCACTTTCTGTTGAATGTGCATACTTATGTAACAGTATCTGGGTGTACACTCAGACAAATATGTGTGTGCCCTCTCTCCCCTTCAAAGTGCACTAGTTTCCATCTCTCTCGTCTCTCACTCCACCTTTTCCCCTTCAATCGCACTGTATCGCTAATGCATGCTAATGGGAGGGACCATAGGTCTTGGACCTGGGTGCTCAGACCACAGCCAGCAGCTCACCTGAATAACTATAGAAGGTGCCCCGCAAAGGTCTAACTTGCAAAGGACCCATCTACAAAGATTCTGACTGGAGAAAGTGTCCGGCCCCACCGGTTGGCTGGGAAGTTCTGCTTAAACCAGAAAGAGGCACAGAAACTTGTCCAAGCAAGCAGAGGAATCCTTGGATGGCTGATAATACAGACCTGCCTGCCTCCTGAGCACTGCATTCCTGCCTGTTCCTCCTGTCCTCCTTATCCCAGACCCCTGCCTGTTCCCAGTTCCTTCTTTTCTGCCTCACTCCAGGTCTCAGCTCCTATGCCCTACTCCTGATGCTGAGCCTGGCTTCAGCCCCTGGCTTGGCATCTTCCCCTGGCTCTGACCTTTGGCTTGGCACCCAACGCTGACCCTCTGACCTCAGCACCAGACATCTGACTCTAACCCCAGTTCCTTCAGCTAGCCGTTCCTCCCTTGGAGTTGCCAAAGTCCTCATCCTTCAGCCACATATTTGCAGTGCCACTTTTCTTGTTTCTCCACCCACTCTCATACCCTCTTCCCCGTGTCAGATATGGTAATTTCCTGTAGTATCCTTGAAAGACCTTATTGTATTAAGTTTATGTATTATTGTGGGCCAGCATTGTATGTAATCTCTCTGGGAGGGTGATGTGACAGATGTAAGACCTGTGAGTTTAAAAGACTATACTGAAAATGTGCCAGACAATACGTTCTTTTGGGATAATGAGTGTTAAATGGATTTCCCAGGGAATATCTAGGGAAAAGTTAATGCAAGCTCCCCTGTGACAGTTATGCAAAACCCCAGCCTTTTGAAGCTATGTTCTAAGGAAAAAGTCGTTGTCTGCTGATTATCTGTTACAGAAGGCCAAGATCAAGGGCACGAGTTGTATAAAAAAGTGACTGATATGCCCACTTATTGTTCTGGTTCTGGATCTTAGACAGTCATGAACTTGTAATCACAGGGAATGCGTAGTTGTGGGTTTTGAAGAACAAAGCCTACCAGAGCCCCAGGTTGTAGTTGAGGGTAACCTCTGGTAAGCATTCTACAATGAGTGTAAGAACTTTTATTGTTTTCTATATGTTTTCTCTGTAATGCATCTACTTTAAGAATAAATGTGCTTGCTTAGAAGGAGCTGGTGGTAACTTATAACTGGCAATATACTAGTCATAGCCCTCAGAGAGAAAGCAAAGCACAGACAATGTCCTTTCAGGGTACATGTGCACTTCAGTAGAAGACCCACAGCACAGCTGCAGGTGGCCCAGGTTGGCTGACTTCCCCTTTTGCAGGGTCTCAGAGTGCAGGCCCCAGCCCAAGCCAGAATATCTACACTTCAATTTTTAGCCCCACGAGTATGAGTCCATTGATCCAGGCTCTGAGGCTTGCTGCCACAGGTTTTTTTTGTTGCAGTAGAGATGTTTTATTGTAGACTTAGGCAGTCTGGCTTGCTGGGGATATCAAAGTTTAAAGCAGGGAGCTGTCCAGCTTTAAAAACCCTGGTTAAGATGGAGTGAGATGTTGGTCTCTGCCTAAGAGAAGCAGCAGCTGGGAGCCAGAATTCTAAAGTGAGAGCCCTTGGGGAATCATGGAGGGGTATTGTGACATTATCGGATTAAAATATGACCATATAGATCATTGTTGCAACCACTGCTATATATTTGCAGCAAATCTTGCACAAAGGTTGTCAAGTGAAGTGTCTATGAAAAGGTTATGATTATGCAATCTGTATGCATGTATCATTTTTGTATTTGAAATTATAAGTATTGGCTCTATACTTGGATTTCAAATGTTTGCTCCTGGGGTAATGCCCACAGGGTAGCTAGCCAGCACATCTTGGAGGGACTATTCAAATTGAGTGACCCATCAAGAGAACATTTAACTGATAATGGACCATGGGAGATGCACATCTATACTTAATGGAATTTCCTGCTATGACTAGGTGAAATGCATGGACATGGGACTTGCCCATGTCACTCCAAACTCAATCTTGTTGCTGTGATTTTCCACAGTAAGAACAATGGGATGCCCTCCATATGGCAAAAGGTATAAAAGGCCCTGGAAACACCTCCATTTTGTCTTCAATCCTGCTTCTTACCTCTGGAGAAACTTTGCTACAAATTGAAGCTCTGAACAAAGGACTGAATGACCCATCCAAGCTGTGGCTGTATTCCAGAGACTTGACTTAAGCCAGCAGTTTATTCCATCACTGCTACAAGTCTGAACCAAGAACTTTGCAATTACTGTACGTATTTGATTCTTTTAACCAATTTTAATTCTCACTTTTATTTCCTTCTAGGAATAAATCTTTAGATTTTAGATACTAAAGGATTGGCATCAGCGCAATTTTTGGGTAAGAGCTAAGTTAAATACTGACCTGGGTGTGTGACTGGTCCTTTGGGATCAGAAGAACCTTTCATTTGAGGAGACTGATTGTAAAGAACCACTCGTCTCTGAATCCAATGTTTTTGGTTTTGATATAAGAACTGGAATGCCCAAGGAAACTGTTTTTATGACTTCTTGTTAGCCAGTGTGATGAAACAGGAGTGAACTTTTGTGGCCAGTTTGGTATATCTTATAAAAGAATAACCACCATTTTTGGGTTGTGTTTGTCCTATTTCTCAGCCATTTGTCCTGAATTTGGCATCCTCAGTTGTGACCCACTAAAGCACGGTTACAGGAATACTTGTGCAACTGCCCTGAACCGTGACAACCCCTATCAGAAACAGATAGTTAAGGGTTAATTCCTCTTTTACCTGTAAAGGGTTAAGCAACTCAGTAAACCTGGCTGACACCTGACCAGAGGACCAATAAGGGGACAAGATACTTTCAAATCTTGGTGGAGGGAAGTATTTGTTTGTGTTCTTTGTTTTGGGTGTTGTTCGCTCTTGGGACTAAGAGGAACCAGACGTCCATCCAGGCTCTCCAAATCTTTCTAAACCAGTCTCACATGTTTCAAAATTGTAAGTAACACCCAGGCAAGACGGATTAGTTTTATTTTTGTTTTCTCAACTTGTAAATGTCCTTTTTTGCTGAGAGGATTTTACCTCTGCTTGCTGTAACTTTGAACCTAAGGTTACCCTAAGGTTACTCTAGGCTATATATAAGGGTAACAGAGAACCTAAGGGGGTTCAGTATTTTTCTATCCTGATTTTACAGAGATGATTTTTCTACTTTTCTTTCTTTAATTAAAAGCTTTCTTTTTAAGAACCTGATTGATTTTTCCTTGTTTTAATATCCAAGGGGATTGGATCTGGACTCACCAGGGATTGATGGCGGGATAGGAGGAGGGATGGTTAATTTCTCCTTGTTTTAAGATCCAAGGGGTTTGGATCTGTGTTCACCAGGGAATTGGTGAAGCCTCTCAAGGCTGCCCAGGGAGGGGAAGGTTTTGTGGGGGACAAGAAATGATCCAGACACTGAAATTTCTGGATGGTGGCAGAGTTACCAGATCTAAGCTAGTAATTAAGCTTAGAAGTATCCGTGCAGGTCCCCACATTTGTACCCTAAAGTTCAGAGTGGAGAAGGAACCTTGACAACCCCTTCCACCCTTCCTTGCAGTTTTCTTCCCTATAGCCTTTCTTCAGCCCTTGTGGCCTTACTGGCTGCTTCACCCACACCCCCTGACTGTTTCAGCTCTCACTTGCACCTGTTAGCAGCTATCCTAGCAGGAAACGGAGGTGGCAGGAGACCGTGGGGAACAGCAGGAAGGCTGTAGAGGCACAGGAGAACACTGAGGTGGGGTGGTACTGCCTGAGGAAGTGCCAGATGTGGGGGATACAAGGGAGTTGGGCACAGAGAGGGGGTCTTTGAGGTTAAGGGTAACATGTGAGATAGGAAATGATTAAGAGGAACATAAGGAGTCGGGATTGTAGGGAAATGTGCGGAGTAGAAAAGAAGCTGAAGAGGTGCAGGAGACAGGTGGGGCAAGCGAATAGGGACTGGCAGAGGGAGAATATGAGGATAGGATACGGTACAGGGAAAAGGAGGGAAAATGTGGTGTTCAGGTGATCAAAGGGAGTAGGGTGGGGAGAAATATCTTTTGGGGATCATGGACCGTGAGTGGAGAAGGAGATCGGCAAGGGAAAGAGACAGGATAGTGATGGAAAGGGGTAGAATAACTTCCCCCAGCCCAGAGGCTAGGACGAGATAAGGAGAGTCCCCCTCTGAACAGACCATTGGGAAGTTTGAATTTTGCATGAGCATTTAAGGTGGAATTTAGAACCTGAGATGTTCAGATACATATGGGGCGGGAGGAAGCAGATATCCTCATTATAGCTCAAAACTCAGAAAACAAGATTCCACATCTTATTTTGTTAATATCTCATGATTTTTGGACTCTTAAGGGTTGGCAATACTGGTAAAATGAGGCACAGAGTAATTAATGATTTTCCTTTGGACATACAGCATGTCAGAAATAGAACGTGCCTCGAATTGTAATTCCCAATCATTGTTCTAACGTATAGACCACGCTGCCTTGGAAGTCAAACTATCCTTAAAACTTTCTCTCTTGGTCTGCTTACACCACACTAGTAAGTAAGCAATTCTTCTCTCACACACCCAGGAATGTTCCCTCACAGGATTTACTTACACTGCCTAGAGAGGCTTTGACCTTTGCTTAAAATTAAATAAATGCAAAATTAAGCCTAACAGCTGCAACAACTGTAATAGCAGCTGAGCTCTCCTCCCCACTTCTGTAGCTCACCACTTCCTTTAAACTCTCATCTTAAAATACCTCTCTTCCCATTTGCCTCTGCCACTTCATTTCCCTCTCCTCCTATTATTTTTTAAACTGTGAGAAGTATTTCAGAATACAGCATATATAAAAGGTGCTATATAAAATAAAGTTACAGTGTATTATACTGTATCACAACAAAGATTTCCAGAATATCTGGTTATATTTTTATCGTCCTACCACATCCCCGTAAGCCTGGAATGTTAGCATTTATTGGCCTCACAGAAAAACTAACTCAATTTAAGAAAATTTTTGTCATCCACCCAGGAAAGTGAAAAGAAAACAAAAAATTCCCAAGATACAACCTTTCACTTTGATGTTTATGTTTCTTCTCTGCTTGGAGCTTGATTCTGCAGACACTTCTACTCATGCAAGAGTCCATGCAGGAGTGGGCCTTTAGACTGCATCTTAAGACTATTTTTCCATGGTTTGACCAGTGCCAAGAATACTGTCAGCACTTAACAAATGATAACATAAATAAATAAATATTCCAGAAGCTAGTTTTATACAGAAAAAAATAGAGTTTTCTTAGTTTATGTTTTAATTATTGTGTAATATCACAAAGAATGGAAGAGTTTCAGGAATCAGGTCTCATTGGCTTATTAGTAAAGAACAAAATATTGTCTGTTATTTTCTTAACAGCCTCAAAGAGCACAGCACAGGAAAAAACAAACAATCCAGTGTGTGGTTATTTTAAAAGGGCATGTTTTATATGGCAGCATAGAAAAGAAAAGGATGGAATCAGATGCAATAATGGATCTTTTTGTAAGCAAAAGAAACCAAACAGTATTAGGAGCTCGTCCAAATTGAGTTCTTGGAGCATGCACTGTTTTAACTGGGGATGGAGGTTCTGCAAAAAAAAAAAAAAAAAAAAAAAAAAAAAAAACAGTCCAGCTACAGCTTGTGAAGCTTGCCATCTACTGGGGAAAGCGTAGCATAGAAACATCTGAGACAACAGGAAAAGTCCCAACGTATTGGGAGTGTCCTACCCCACAGCCCTATTGATTCTTTGGAGGTTGTGGCCATGCAAACCTCTGAGCTGCGTCAGACAATTGCCAATTGTTTTTAAATCACCCAGCCACAGAAATGTTTCTCTCTCCCCTTCCCCGCCTCCCCAAACGCAAAACTTCCTTCCAACATAACACTGGCCTGGATGGATAATATTTTATTCTGGATGAGTGACAGGTTTCAAAACCAATATCCTGTGCTTCTGTACAGTAAGGATTAACTTTATATTACTGGAATAGGAGATTCCCAACCTCCCAGTGGAACATACAACACTCACTTCTAGCCGTGGGAGGCTAGATGACAAGTTTAGAACTTGAAATCATAACATTATCACGTACAAAACATAGAGGTTTCTAAAATTACAGTTGTTATTTTCCCCCTTCTTCCTTTACGGGTTGTACTGTATACTGACATTACAGCTAGAATGATATGAAAAATAGTATCACTAAAAATAATTGAAAATATTTCTAAACAAGCTTTTCTGTAAAATGTGTGGTATATATTTGTGCAGTATTATAGACAGGCAAAGAAAGACAAGGTGGGTGAGGTAATATAAGCAACCAGATAGCCATCAAACCAGCAGACAAAAGTGATGCCTTTGTAGTCCCCAAGCATGATGACTGTATTAGCAAAGCCAACTGACAACTCTCTGCCATCACCTAGTATGAAGAACTCAAAGACGACCCCACACCACAATTTACCCAGGAATTTAAGTTATCATCAAATCCTTCCTCAAACAACTCCAAGAGAAACTCTACAACTTGTTTCCCATGAACCCATCCCAAGGACCTTCTACCTGCTTCCCAAGATACACAAACAAGGGAAACCAGGCAGACAACTGACTTCCTCCACAAACTCTGCAATTTTAACAACCGCTCTCAGAACATTGTCCTTGCCATCTTGGTCATCACTTCCCTATACAGCAATATCCCTCACACTGATAGCATAGCTGCCTGCCTCAAATATTGACAAGGCAATGGACAACTCTCAGATATCCATCCCAAACACTTTGCCAAACTCACCCATTTTATTCTCACTATACCAATTTTACGTTCAACAACACATAATTTGTCCAAACCATGGAAACAGCCATGGGTACTAGGATGGCTCTCCAATATGCCAAATTCTTCAAGGGCAAACCCGAAGAAGAATTTCTTAACAACTGCATCATTAAACCAATGATATACCTGAGATATATCGACAATAAGTTCATTCTCTGGACAGATGGCTTAAACTCCCTCACAGATTTCCACCACCCATCCCTTAAACTCTCTCTGGAACATTCCCACTAGCATCAACTTCCTTCAACAATAGAACCATACAGACAACCATATACAAGAAACCCACGGATCGCCTCATATACTTTCATACCATCCCAAATACACCAAGAAAACTGTTATCTACAGCCAGAAACTAAGACACCACAGAATATGCTCCAAGGAGAGAGTCTCGGATATACACCTAAACATGCTTAAAACTGCCTTCACCAAACAAGGACATTTCATCAGAGGAGTAGATCACATCACGGAATATTCCATCCAAATACCCCCAAGACAACCTGCTTCAATACAGAAATAAAGCCCTCTCTGACATCACACCCCCAGTTGTCATCTATCACCCCACACCGGAACCCATATGGAGTATCAAATAACGACAACTCATACTTGATGGAGACTACATCCTGAAAGAAATATTTCCTTAACACCCCACTGTTATTTCCTTAACACCACACATCTGGCCTTCAAACAACTGCAAAGACTCTTCAAGCTCATCATCAGAAGCAAGCTCCCCACAGATTAGGACACACCAACTCAAAGCAGCACGAGACCCTGCCAGAACAGATACAAAACCTGCAGACATATCTCCACTACTACAATGATCAACACTCCTCACAACACACTTTTCAAGATCCATGGATCCTACACATGGCTATTACAACATTTGGTGTACCTCAATCAGTGTACTAAATGCCCCAACAACTATATGAGTAAAACCAGACAATCACTATGGTCTGAAATGAACTCACACAGGAAAATTATAAAAGACAAAAACACCATGTTAATTCTGGGTGAACACTTTTCATACACCAATCCTTCTATATCTGATCTATCAGTCCTCATCCTCAAAGGAAACCTGCATAACACTTTCAAAAGATGAGCCTGGGAGCTTAAATTCATAACTCAGCTGGACACTAAAAATCATGCACTGATCTCAGACACTGGATTTCCGGTTTATTACAACAATCTGTAACCCACTAATCCAGGTGTAGTCAATTCTTTTTCGTCAAGGTCTTGGTCAAGATATTGTCGAAGTCTGGACTCCAGAGAAAATAAAATTAATAATAAATAATAATAATAGTGATAATAAAATAATACGTAAATAAAAAAATTTTGGGATCCATTCAAAAGCGTCTGGTGGTCTGGATTTGGCCCATGATCCATCTACTGACTACCCTTACAATAACCCTCTCTTTCTGGCCTATAACTGCAGAGAGGTTAAAAGGCCACTCTATCTTGAATGATCCCTTAGAAATATGTCCTAAGTACTTATGCTAAACAATCTGTTCCATCTTGTATTTAACTATGATGCTCAGAGTAACTTTACCAGACTTGAAGAAGAGCTCTGTGTGGCTTGAAAGCTTGTCTCTCTCCCAACAGAAATTGGTCCAATAAAATATATTTCCTCACCCATCTTGTCCCTCTAATATTCTGGGATCAACACAGCTACAACTACACTGCATTGTATAAAAGTTTGATTTGCCTGTGTTTGGGATTGTCCTGCATAATTCACTTGAGACTTTACCACAGGAGCATTATATCCATCCTAAACTCATGCTGATCTGACCTTTATACCGCACCTGAAGATATTCTCTCTATATATGGACACAAACATACACTAGACACAAATATCTAGATCTTCTTGAAAATATCAATATACATTTATTTTCATGGATCAGTAAAGTTTTCAAATGTTAAAGTCCATCTGAGTGATTGTCCATCATTCCCTCTCCTGCTTCCAGTCAGGAGTAGATAGCTGGGCAGCAGCAGTTCACTGGCAAATACTCAGCATTTTCCCAAATTACCAGCATGTGTGAAGATGAACCTAATATTTAGCACTGTGCTCAGAACCCAGTGGTATTGCTGAGCTGGTTCAAAAGACTATTTGCATCACCACCTTTCGCTTCTACCCCCAGCAATGAGCACCCAGCAGCAGACATTGGACTGCCACTTAGTTTTTTAAAAGTCTATTGCCTAGTAATATACTCTGTTAGCAGTGGTCAACATCTGTTATCCATAAAATTTACATATAAAGAACGCAGAACACACCTTTGTAAGTGAAAGTGATGCTTCAGGATGGAATGGAACCTGGGACTGTCATAAACAGATAGTTAAGGGTTAATGTCTCTTTTACCTGTAAAGGGTTACAAGCAGTGAACCTGGACCACCTGACCAGAGGACCAATCAGAAGACAAGATACTTTCAAATCTCGGTGGAGGGAAGTCTTTATTTGCGTGTTTTCTTTGTCTGTTGTTTTCTCTGGATTCTGAGAGTAACCAGACGTACCTACAGGCTCTCTAATTTTCTATTCAAATAGTGAATATAAGTACAAAGGCGGTTTAGTCTTTTTGATTTGTTTTCTTTATTTGCAAATGTGTATTTTGCTGGAATGATTTTAATGTGTATTTGTGCTGGGGGGAAGGCTCCTCTCTAGTGTCTATAAGCTGAAAGACCCTGTAACATCTACCATCTAAATTACAGAGACAACTTTTACTTTTTTTCCTTTCTTTTTATTAAAAGTTTTCTTTCTAAGACCTGATTGATTTTTTCCCCTTGTTGAGGCTCAAGGGAATTGAGTCTGTACTCACCAGGGAATTGGTGGGAGACAGGAAGAGAGAAGGGAGTGGGGAAGGTGAAATCCCTTTGTTTTAGATTCACGGAGCTTGAATCTGTATTACCTCTTGGGGATGGGGAAAGAGGAGGGGGCCAGGTGCACTCCTCTCTGTTTTTAGATTCAAGGAGTTTGAATCACAGTGATTTTCCAGGGTAACCCAGGGAGGGAAAGCTTGGGAGAGGCAATGGTAGGGGGAAAGGGTTTACTTTCCTTGTGTAAGATCCAGAGGGTCTGGGTCTTGGGGTCCTCTGAGAAGGTTCTGGGGGGACCAGAGTTTACCAGGCACTGCAAGTGCTGGTTGGTGGCAGCACCACAAGTTCTAAGCTGGCAATTAAGCTCAAGGGGATTCATGCTGGTACCCCATCTTTTGGACGCTAAGGTTCAGAGTAGGGATTTATACCACGACAGGGACCTCTGGATCTAAACACGGGGTTCTCTACTGCCTGATCTGAAAGTCCCAGCTTTATTAGCTCAAAGGCTGTATAGAGGCAGATTCATGAACCTCTGTGTTGTCCAGACGGCCACCCAAGTGAATGCACAGGAAGGTGCATTATATGTTTGACAGATACAAAATCCAGATTTGACTTAAGCAAAATAAAAATAGAAATGTTTTTAACAATAAATAATTCGCTTTAGTAAAAGATGCTGTGGATGGAATACAGAACTCAGTCCAAGTTACTAGGACTACTTGATATTTTTAGTTCAGCAAATTGACAAGATTAGCCACACAGAATCTGATGGCAATTTTACATCACCTTCCATGCACACGGTATTATTTCTGCCTTATTATTTCCCCAAACCTTTCCTTCAAATTCTCTCTTTCCCCTTCAAACAATATTTACCAATTTCTTCATAAGTTTTGTCAGTTAACAGCCTGTATAAGTTGCAAACAGAATGTGGCTTTGGTTCTCCTTACATTCCATTAGCACATGTACAGCAGCTATTCATATTCTGTTCTGTTTGGGAGCAAGCCAGTTTGTGAAAGTTCAGCATGTGCCTGCTTCTCCTTTCTTTGCTGTAAGGCCTTTCATATGCCTCCCTTCCTGTTAGTGTTCTTAAAGGAACTCTTTATTCCACGCTTATTGAATGGGCCTTTCCTATGTTGAAAGTGAAATTGTAAATTGCACCCTTGATCTGGGTGAAATCTACAGATGGATTTGTAGAGCGCCTGCTCAAGGCCACCTGTTCCATCTGAACCCTGTGGTGAGCCTGGGTGGTAGGTATATTACTAGGCTACAGACTAGGTCCTTCATGCCCCCTACATAGATGGAGGGTTCCATGTTACCTCAGAATAGATCAGTGCAGAAGGGATAATGTGGGTCAGAATCAAATGGGACCACAGGATCTGCATGTATGTGAAACAAGCAGACCAAAACACTCTCACAGGAAGTGCAAATGGACAGTGGCTAGTGCACAGACTGGAAGAATGGTTGTAGCCAAGTTACTATTGAGTTACTCCCAGCCACGCAAGATTTACTCCTACAGTAAGAGCTGATACACTGACTGCTTGGTACCCTGTTTGCAATGGTTTATTAAGGCCCTGTTTACTGAAAACCTGTCTGAGAAATCCTATTGAGATCAGACCCTAATCTCATAGCAGTGGTCTTTAAAATACTGTAGTCAGTGCTAAGTTATTAAATAGATTTGTACACAGTGTAATTATTAGGTTTTTTTCCTGGTGGGCTAAATCAAATCAAGGAAAAATATATTATGTTTCTAAAGTGCATTTACAAACAAACAAACAAACAAACAATCTAAAACTGGAAGGAATTTGTCACCGAATGTTCTACAAAAACAGGCACGTCTCCTGCTGGTCTAGTGCTTCATTACATCATATTTTTTTGCAGGCCATTTTTTTATTTCCTTTTTCTAAAACAACTTTTCTAGTTCCCTTCAATCTTGTAGGAGGCAGCCAGATGCAGTGCACATAGTAGTTGTCCTCGAGTCAAGACAGCCAAATTCTTGCTCCTACCATTGATTCACTTTATCACTGTGGTCAAGTCACTTAAAAGACAAATTTTCCAAAGTAGCCCCTAATTCTGAGTCCTGTTTTTGGGTGCCCAACTTAAAACACCTAAGGGTTGATTTTCGGATGTACTTGCACATTCAGCTCCCTATTTTGAGGGCTTGAGTGGGACTTACATGGTATAGACCCTCTCCATAGGGGGTGAATTTCACACTCTATGTGTCCCACTTCAAACTATTCCTAAAAGGCCATATTTTAAATAGAGATCGATCTGAACTGGAATCCCAGATCTAGAGCTGCTGAATAACGAAAAAAATATTCAGAATATTTTTTGAAAATAAATATCACAAATTTCATCAGAAATTATTTCACAGCCGTTATTCAACCAGCTCTACCCATATTTGAAATCATTCCCTCCGCTGCCTCTTCTGCCCCCCTCCCCATCAGCCTTCCCAGCCTTTGGGGAAGTTCAGCCAGACCCAGATATGAGTTTTGTGCATTGGGTCTGCTTCTATAAAAATCAGAACCAGGATTCGACATCTGAATTTGTGGAAAGTTCAGACCCAATCTTGACATCTCAAGTCTCTCTCTCTTAATACATAGAACACTCCATGTACTAGAGATTAGTTTGCTTTTAATGGTCTCTACATTCATGTGCATCTTTGTACCATACATATAATGCTCTCCGTTCATGTAATTGCTAATATTTTCTACAAGGGGTTGGCAACCTTTCAGAAGTGCTGTGCCGTGTCTTCATTTATTCACTCTAATTTAAGGTTTCGCGTGCCAGTAATACATTTTAACATTTTTAGAAGATCTCTTTCTTTAAGTCTGAGTCACAGCCATGTTAGTCTGTATCCCCAGAAAGAACAGGAGTACATGTGGCACCTTAGAGACTAACGAATTTATTTGAGCACAAGCATCCGCTGAAGTGGGCTGTAGCCCATGAAAGCTTATGCTCAAATAAATTCGTTAATCTCTAAGGTGCCACAAGCACTCCTGTTCTTTTTTCTATAAGTCTATAATATATAACTAAACTATTGTTGTATGTAAAGTAAATAAGGTTTTTAAAATGTTTAAGAAGCGTATTTAAAATTAAATTAAAATGCAGAGCCCCTTGGACTATGAGCCAGGACGCGGGCAGTGTGAGTGCCACTGAAAATCAGCTCGCGTGCCGCCTTTGGCACATGTGCCATAGGTTGCCTACCCCTGTTCTACAATATCCTGCCTTCACTTTGAATGTTGCTGCTTATAGCAGGCTGAAGCCCTCAAGCCAGCTTCTCTCAGTTAGCCCCTTTAAATTAGCTGTACTCGAACTAGCAGCAAAGTCTTTCAAACATGACATAACTCAAACGCACATGGATAACAAAGTCCTTTCCTCTCAGGCATCCCTGCTGGGGTGCAGTCTCTTAGGGTTCACCTACATGGCAATAAAAGACCTACAGCACAGTCATCGCTGGCCTGGATCAACTGACTTGAACTTGCGGGGCTATAAAATTGCCGCGTATACATTTCCCAGGCTCTCAGAGCCGAGCCTCAGGCTGAACTCCTCCACTACCATTTTATAGCCCTGCAGCCTGAGCAGGCTGACCTGGGCTCGGAGATCAGTGCCATGATTTTTTAAATCACAGTGTAGATGTACCATCAATCTTCTCCTCCACCATCTGGAAGCAAAAGTTAAACCCCCTCAGTCAAGACTGGATTTTTATTTAAAAAAAAATTAAGATATTCAATTAATTAGTTCAAAAGGAATTATTTGGGGGCAGCTCTATGGTGTTATACAGGAAGAGAAACTAGATGATTACTTTATATGCTTCACTCCATCCCACATCTTGTCCTAGTGAGCGCAGAGAGAGGGGAGTCTTGTCCTATTGTGCACTGCACCACCAGGCCCCTCCTCCCCTGTCCTAAAACAAAACAAACAAACAAAACAGTAACCTGGGTTTTCCCAGATACTAACTATTACCCCAGGACCACTTCCGCTCTCACATCATCTGCCTCTGCCATTCTCTGGGTCCTTATCTGATCCAAAACTCTTGTAACAGGTAACCTGGCCTCCTCTGGACTTAAACATTCATGTGAGGCACTGTCTCTTTAACTATTGTCCATCCCACCCTCCCTATTTCTCCCTAGGGTTGCCAATTTTGGATGGCTGTATTCCTGGAGGCTTCATCACATGACATAATCTTTAATTAAAGATTTATCTTTAAATTCCTGGAGACGCCAGGGCAATCCTGGAGGGTTGGCAACCATATTTCTCCCCACCAAATCCCTTCTATGTGCAGCCAGAAAGACAGTAAAAAATTAGCAGCTGGACAGCTTTCACAACCAGTTATTTTCTCTTTTCTGTATTGATAAAATTTCTATATAACATGGAGTACTCTGGATTCCCCAGTTAATCAGAACGTATTATCAGTAGCACTGACATGTATTCCCTGGAGTGCGGAGTCATTCTTTTCCATGAAATGTTGTTTTGATTGTGGAGTTTTCTGCATTGTTCTCCTCTCTTTCCTTTCCTTCTTTTAACATTTTTATACACTTTCCTTTCCTTGCCTTTTAACATTTTTATACACATACACATACTTTATAAAGAACTTCATGTCCTACAATCCATCCAGATTTCTCAAGTCTTTCAAAAGGCTGCAGACATCACTCTCAGTAATTGAGCGATGAGCGTTCAAAACTCAGTATTGTCATAACCTTAGTCCCAGATTTGGACTTTAGCGTCCAAAATATGGGGGTTAGCATGAAAACCTCCAAGCTTAGTTACCAGCTTGGACCTGGTACTTGCTGCCACCACCCAAAAAATTAGAGTGTTTTGGGGCACTCTGGTCCCCCTGAAAAACCTTCCCTGGGGACCCCAAGACCCAAATCCCTTGAGTCTCACAACAAAGGGAAATAATCCTTTTTCCCTTCCCCCCTCCAGGTGCTCCTGGAGAGATACACAGACACAAGCTCTGTGAAACTACACAGAGTGACTCCCCCCCTCTCTGTTCCCAGTCCTGGAAACAAAAAGTACTTTCCTCTTCACCCAGAGGGAATGCAAAATCAGGCTAGCAAATCCAACACACACAGATTTCCCCCTGATTTCTTCCTCCCACCAATTCCCTGGTGAGTACAGACTCAATTTCCCTGAAGTAAAGAAAAACTCCAACAGGTCTTAAAAGAAAGCTTTATATAAAAAAGAAAGAAAAAATACATACAAATGGTCTCTCTGTATTAAGGTGACAAAATACAGGGTCAATTGCTTAAAAGAATATTGAATAAACAGCCTTATTCAAAAAGAATACAAATCAAAGCACTCCAGCACTTATATTCATGCAAATACCAAAGAAAAGAAACCATATAACTTACTATCTGATCTCTTTGTCCATACACTTAGAAACAGAAGACTAGAAAGTAGAAACTACTTCTCCAAAGCTCAGAGAAAGCAGGCAGACAGAAACAAAAGACTCAGACACAAACTTCCCTCCACCCAGAGTTGAAAAAATCCGGTTTCCTGATTGGTCCTCTGGTCAGGTGCTTCAGGTGAAAGAGACATTAACCCTTAGCTATCTGCACATACACATACTTTATAAAGAACTTCATGTCCTACAATCCATCCAGATTTCTCAAGTCTTTCAAAAGGCTGCAGACATCACTCTCAGTAATTGAGCGATGAGCGTTCAAAACTCAGTATATTCCCAGATTAAAAACTACCTTAAATTGGAGTTAAATTATTGATTTGTTCTCAATCTAAGGGCAAAAACATTACAAGGATGTTGTAAATTATCCCCAAAACAAGCTGTACACATGCTGGAAATTAAGAGTTAAGCTTCCATTTAAAAGAGAGTGCTTTTGGTCCCAGATTAGATTCAATTTATTTTTGAAGACAAATTAGATTTTTTTCCCCCTGCGTTGTTTCTCTTTCACTCCAGTTGCTTGCTGTGTATTTCCAAGTCTTATTGTGTTTGGATTTCTTTTAACTTCAACTCTGAATGTCTTGAATTCAGAATGCTTGTTTAGTACAACACTTTAAAAAAAATTAGGATGAATGGTAATTTTTTGCAGTTATTCTTCGTAGTTGAAAGTTTCTTCTTCAAAGATGAACTTGAAAGGACTAAAGAATAATGTTCTTCAGCAGAGAATTCCATGAAGAACTGCTCCTCTTGCAAAATTGCTGCCATGTTTCATTGGTCTCAATGGGACTTGTTACAAATAAGCAGATCACGAGAGGGATACTTCTGTGGACAGCAAAAAGAAGTTGTCAGGCTACCCAGGGAAGGGTCAGATTAGGGACTTCATTTCTAGAGATATGAGATTTTCCTTTCTCTATTCCTAAGAAAAGGGAAGCCTGCTTCACCGGTCTTTGGGAAACAGTTAGTTAAGATATATTACATAAACCATTTATTTTGTTTTTACGACTACTCTCTTTTTGTAATACATCTTGTTTTCAAGACAACTGCTGTTGCACTGTGTGACTTCATGCAGAAATCTACAAAAGAGATGAGAAGCCTAGAAAAGGTTAAGAGTTGTGGAGCATGACCTCCATCTCCCCATTTTCTCAGTCAGAGGGGGCATGCTGAGGTGTTCTTTCTCATTAAAATTTACCACAAAGGGCTGCAGGTGGTGAATACAAGAGAGAAGCCTAAAGACTCAGGAAGAGACATGAGTGGATAGGCATGAGGGTGACACCTATACTCTCTGAAGAATCTTCTACTGCCATGAAGAAATGGCCAATGACTAGACCCCTGAGATAGTATGAACTCCTACCCTGTGGTGATTCTGCAAAAGGCTTGCAAAGTACTTAACCTTATTTTTACAACTGTTAAAATGGCTAACCTACAAGAGCAAGGTGAATGCTTCAAAAAAAGTCAGTGAAATTGAAACCTGAATTTTTAGTCAGAGATTTTCACTGTGTTCCCTTCTCTTCCATTTTTGCTTTTGACAAAGATTCAGGAATGATCACACAAGCAGCCAATTTTAAGTCAATGTTGCAGACTATTAATAAAAAGCTAACGCTAGTTTTGTAGATGCAAATATTTGCACCAGATGTCCCAATCTAAATTATGGCCATCCAGTCAAAGAGCAGAAGTGTATCACATATCCTAGACATCTAATCAAAATAGCTCAGTTTGAATTTCTGATATGGAATATTTACGACCAAGCCACAGACCAAGAATTTGTTTCAGAAATTATTTGGCAAATTACTTAGAAGAGCAAATAACTTTGAAATAATGAAGAAAATCATGGACAATTTGTAAATAGAAAAAGTCACAAAATGCATCTGTTTGATTTATCATTCCAGCTCCAGGAGATGTTCCAAGGTGTGTGTGCTGACTTACTGTTTGTGAACAAGCCACACAAATTGTGAAAAGTGAAATTCTCATTTAAAAAATCCTCTTAAGTGTTTAATCTAGGTTGTTAGCAAAACAGTTAAATACATGTGGTTTGATGGTGCAACTGCTACTTTTGAAGTTTATTGTTCAAAATTCTTTGGCCCGTCCATTCCCCCTACTTCCCCCCCCCCCCCGCCAAAAAATAAAAAGCCTGAGAGAAAAGTTATGTTATACTGAAACTAGAGGAGAGTAAATAAGGAACTTAATGACTCAGGGGCTAAGTCAAGAGCCTCTTACTCTTGTGACAATAATTTGAGTCCCAGCTCTAGTGCAAAGTGAAATCGATTGAGTGGTCTGAGGTTCTGACCCCCAGTGGGTAGCAGCTAGCTGTACAAACAATGCATAATATTCTGGAGGGATCTAGGACAACTGGCAGTTTGTGCTCACTAAAGACATGGGACTGAGGTGGAATGCAGAATAAACCACCTCTTATGTGTGCAGCGGGTGGTCTTCCCAAGTCAAGGTTAATGGCATTCGTGCAGGGAGTGTGGGAAAGCATGCATTACTGCTACCATTGCCACAAACGGCCTGTGAATAGATTAAGGGACTTCTGTTTCCATAACAACAAGTCACTTAATCTAAATGAACAAAACTGTATTTAAAAAAACAGAAAACAAAAATTCTATACATCACCTTCATGACATACAAAATGCTTTTGTCCCAACAACAAACCAGGGAGAAAGAGAGGTAATGTGTGTATGTAGTAAATACACATCCTCCGAATGAAGTCTTCTATGGCTTTCTGTTTACCAGTAATTAGTTTTCAGGACAGTGCCAATGGCACCAAGTCCTTGCAACTAATTAACAGCAGTTTTCTGGCTCAGTATTTTTACCCCTCTGCAATTATAGCTAGAAGACAAAACACCAGGAGCCAGCAAAAGGCTACATTCTGTTTTTTCCCTCTAAAATTTTGTTTACTCACAGACCCACCATGAGCATTGTTTCTCTGTTTTTAGGACTCATCTGTGGATTGCTGTTGATGTTTTGTTCTCACTTCCCAGGGGCAGGGAAATGCCAGCTTATCTGGGGAACAGATGAACAGTTAAGCAAGGCCATCCTGGAAATGCTACATATCAGTAAGTTATCCATACCTCTCAGGACCAAGCCTCACCACTACATGAAGTTAGTCTATCATCTACGAAACCCACTGGCCTTAAACAGCGAAGGGACTCTTGTGCAGAGTTTCAGGAGCATCCAAGGTAGGAAACTGACCACTATTTATTTGTGATTTACATCATATCTTGAATAACTTTAAGCATTACCATGATAAACAATTCCTAAGCGGAAAAACTATTGCCAGTTTGAAATGCTTTCCTTTTAAAAACAGGTTATCTAATAGATTTTCTTTTTTTTTTCTTATCATTAATGACATTGCTTTTATAAACCTATTACTTTACCATTTCAATATCTGCTTTATACATTTTTATAACACACAGCATGTGTTTTGAGAGATCTCTATGCAGTCTCCTAGGCCAGAGTTAAATAAAAAGGATCAGTTTATTTCAAGTGACTGCTTTGAGGACAGAGCAGTTTAGAAATGAGAAGCTACCTTAACTCTCAACCAACTAAACTTCAGTCACCAGTTGAAACTACTGCACGTCAGTCTTATGAAGACTATCGCCAAGACAAACCACAGCAAAAAAAGTCCTTATTCACATTACTAATAACAGCTGATATTTTTTAAAATGAGTTTTAAGAAATTTAAATTTACTTTTCACCATTTATCCAGTCTGTTTACATTGTGCTTGTCATGCTGCTTGGGCAGTGAAACCAGAATGGCCTGTGTATGTTTATAATATAACTATTAAGGCTGATGGTTCAGAAGTCTGGAGATTTCATGCAAGTGACTTAACACCCTAATTTGCACACTTGATGACTGTATCTAATCTTGTTACATGAAAGACAGCAAACGGCATGATTACCAAACAGAAGCCTGGCAAAGTTGCAGCATAAAAAAAGTTTCAGGAATACAGGAATCGCTTCAGAGTGGTTCTAGTATCTCCCTGGGTCCATGTACACATAATTCTGGGGCTTATTTGGCTGCTCCTTGTCCTGGGCCAAGTAAAGGTCTATGGTTGGGGTTACCACTACTCCTTGGTACTGGCTGCTGCTTGCCCTGTGCTGGGAAGGTGAACTAGATGTTTCTTGCCATCAACTGGGGGATGCTCTGGTTGGGATGCTGGCCCTTAGCTGAGTCTCTCTCTGGCTGCTCCTGTCCCTTATTTCCAACCTATAGGGCGTGGAGGGTGGCTTAAGCCCCAGCTGTGGTTCCTGCTTCCTGTTACAGTTTACAGGCTGAGAGTGTCTCCTAGGGTCTCTAAATTAGGATTGACCTCCTGGGCTAAACAAAAACATAGCGCTAACTTGAAGAGTAGGCTGGAGTGGGGCTAGCTCCCACACTACAAGTGCCAATGTCCTAAAAGGGCATGGACATCTAGCATGGAGGTAGGGGTAGGCTCCAGGTCTCCTGCACACATGTTGTTGTCAGCAGTGGGTGGCAGGATACAGCAAGCACTGCTTCATTTTAGAGCAGCTGTTGAAAGCACCGCTGAGCATCTTGTGTCTTATTGTGCCCCGAACCAGTGAGTGTCCTCAGGCACCCTCTGCAGCATTTATTTACCTAGGTGAGGTCTGGGTGAATAATCGAAGACAGGTGGGAACCATCTGAACTTAACCTGAGTCATTACATACCTGGGGAAGGAGAAATGGGATATTTACAGTGCCACGGCCTCCACACGGACAGGTGAATGACATGGATGAGAGCAAAAGGTGCATTATCTGGCAAGGAGAGTCGCACATCATCCACAGTCTTCCACATAGTGATTGGTGTGGGCCCTCTTCAGTTTTGGACCTGGCCAAACCGACTAGTGTGGGTACATAGTGCATCAGTCCTAGAAACTGGGTGGGTTTCTTCTAATCTGTGGTATTAGACTGGGCCCTGATGACCTATAAAAGGACATCCTTTGTGCTGGATGAGGCTGAACATAGTGTCTACAGTGTAAGGCTAAGGTCCTGTCCACACCAGGAGCAGAACTGGGCTCTGAAGCTATTTATTTCCCACAAAATCTCTTCCATTTCTGCTGTTGTATCCTTGAAGTTAACTAACCCTCCAACAGTCCATCCCCATCCTGATGAGGGTGCCCTGGGTCAGTCCTGGGAGAATGCATTCTAAGTAGGGCTGTCAATTGATTAAAAAAATTAATTGCGATTAAAAAAATTAATTGTGACTAATCGCATTGTTAAACAACAATAGAATACCACTTATTTTAAATATTTTGATGTTTACTAGATTTTCAAATATAATAATTTCAATTACAATAAGAATACAAAGTGTACAGTGCTCATTTTATCTTTAGTTTTTATTACAAATATTTGCATTGTAAAAAACAAAAAAAAGGTATTTTTCAATTCACCTCATACAATTACTGTAGTGCAATCTCTTTATCATGAAAGTTGAACTTACAAATGTGGAATTATGTACAAAAAAATGACATTAAAAATAAAACAATGTAAAACTTCAGAGCCTACAAGTCCACTTAGTCCTACTTCTTGTTCAGCCAATCACTCAGACAAACCAGCTTGGTTACAATTTGCAGGAGATAATGCTGCCTGCTTCTTGTTTACAGTGTCACCTGAATGTGAGAACAGGCATTCGCATGGCACTGTTGTAGCTGGTGTTGTAGCTGGTGCGTGCCCAATGCGCTAAAGATTCATATGTCCCTTCACGCTTCAACCACAATTCCAGAGGACATGCGTCTATGCGGATGATGGGTTCTGCTTGATAACGATCCAGAGCAGTGTGGACTGATGCATGCTCATTTTCATCATTTCAGACAGGTGCCACCAGCAGAAGGTTGCTTTTCTTTTTTGGTGGTTTGGGTCCTGTAGGTTCCGCATCAGAGTGTTGCTCTTTTAAGACTTCTGAAAGCATGCTCCACACCTGTCCCTCTCAGATTTTGAATGGCACTTCAGATTCTTAAACTTTGGGTCACGTGCTGTACCTATTTTTAGAAATCTCACATTGGTACCTTCTTTGCGTTTTGTCAAATCTGCCGTGAAAGAGTTCTTAAAATGAACATGCGTTGGGTCATCATCTGAGACTGCTATAACATGAAATATGTGCAGAATGTGGGTAAAGCAGAGCAGGAGACACACAATTCTGCCCCCAAGGAGTACAGTCACAAATTTAATTGACACAATCTCTTTTTAACGAGCATCATCAGCATGGAAGAATGTCCTCTGGAATGGTGGCCAAAGCATGGAAGGAGCATACAAATGTTTAGCATATCTGGCATGTAAATACCTTGCAACGCCATCTACAAAAGTGCCATGCGAATGCCTATTCTCACTTTCAATGACATTGTAAATAAGAAGCAGGCAGCACCATCTCCTGTCAATGTAAACAAACTTCTTTGTCTTAGCGATTGGCAGAACAACAAGTAGGATGGAGTGGACTTGTAGGCTGTAAAGTTTTACATTGTTTTGTTTTAAAGTGCAGTTATGTAACCAAAAAAACTGTATTTGTAAGTTACACTTTCATGATATAGAGACTGCACTTCAGTACAGTAACTCCTTTATTAAATTGTAGTTATGTTCCTGAAAAATGCAACTTCAAGCAAAAAGATGTTAAGCAAATCCAATTTCCCCATAAGAATTAATGTAAATACAGGGTTAGGTTCCAGGGAAATTTTTTTCACCAGACAAAAGACTAATATAAGTATAAGTTTTAAACAAACAATTTAATACTGTACACAACAATGATGATTGTGAAGCTTGGTTGAGGTGGTGCAGTCAGAGGGAGGGATATTTCCCAGGGAATGCTTTACTGCTAAATGATGAACTAGAACTCAGTTGAGCCCTCAAGGGTTAACGCATTATTAATGTAGCCTCATACTCTACAAGGCAGCACGAATGGAGGGAGCGGAGACAGCATGGCAGACAGAGAAAGACACATACCATGTGTGTGTGTGAGAGAGAAAGAGAGATGTGCATTGCCCCTTTAAGAACACTGACTTCACTCTAAGTACATTGCCTTCTTAAGTAGATCAGCAAGTTGAGACAGCAGCTGCTCCCAGCAATTTCCCTCCGTCCTGAGTCCTGTCGCATCCCCACCCTCCCCCACACCGTGCTGTATGGAGATGGGGTAAGCGGGGGACAGAAGCATGGGGGAAGAGGACACCCTGATATTAGCCCCCTTCTTCCCTCCCCGCTGCACAGCAAGCAGGAGGCTCCTGGGAGCAGCTCCAAGGCAGAAGGCAGGAATAGCACATGACAGTATGGGGAGGGCCAGCTGAACTGCTGGCAATTGATAGCCTGCTGGGCGGCTGCTGCATAGGGAACTTAGGGAGTGGGGAGCTGATGGCGGGCTGCTGGTTCACCCTGGTTCCAAGCCCCCACCAGCTAGCTCCAACGAGTGCTCTTTCTGCAAGCAGTGGACAAAGCAGGTGGCTGCCAAACAATGTTATAAGGGAGCATTGCACAACTTTTAATAAGCATGTTCTCTAATTGATCAGCAACATAACAACGAAGCCACGTTAACCGGGATGACTTTAAGTGAGAAGTTACTGTACTTGTGTGAGGTGAACTGACAAATACTTCAGTTTATCATTTTACAGTGCATATATTTCTAATAAATAATAATATAAAGTGAACACTGTGCACTTTGTATTCTGTGTTGTCATTCAAATAAATATTGAAAATGTAGAAAAACCCACAAATATTTAATAAATTTCAATTAGTATTCTATTATTCTATTCTAAGTGCAATTAATCGTGATTAATTTTTTAGTTAATCACATGAGATAACTGTGATTAATTGACAGCCCTAATTTTAAGCAATGTGTCTTTTGACTTTCCATGTCCAACTACCAAGAAGCTGCCTACTTATTTAATGTTGATAAATGCAAAGTAATGCACACTGGAAAGCATAATCCCAACTATACATATAAAATGATGGGGTCTAAATTAGCTGTTACCACTGAAGAAAGAGATCTTGGCATCATTGTGGATAGTTCTCTGAAAATGTCCACTCAGTCTGCAGCAGCAGTCAAAAAAGCAAACAGAATGCTGTGAATAATTAAGAAAGGGATAGATAATAGGACAGAAAATATGTTGCCTTTATATAAATCCATGGTATGCCCACATCTTGAATACCGTGTGCAGATGTGGTTGCTCCATCTCAAAAAAGATATATTGGAATTGGAAAAGGTTCAGGAAAGGAGAGATTAATAAGAGTGGGACTCTTCAGCTTGGAAAAAGAGATGGCTAACACAAGAACTAGGGGTCACCAAATGAAATTAATAGGCAGCTGGTTTAAAACAAATACAAGGAAGTATTTCTTCATACAATGCACAGTTAACCTGTGGAACTCCTTGCTATAGGATGTTGTGAAAGCTAAGAGTATAACAAGGTCAAAAAAGAACTAGATAAATTCATGGAGGATAGGTCCATCAGTGGCTATTAGCCAGGATGGGCAGAGATGGTCTCCCTAGCCTCTGTTTGCCAGAAGCTGGGAATGAGAAACAGGGGATGGATCACTTGATGATTACCTGTTCTGTTCCTTACCTGGCACTGGGTATTGTCGGAAGACAGGATACTGGGCTAGATGGACCTTTGGTCTGACCCTGTAGGGCCATTCTTATGTTATGTATGTTAATTGGCAATCAGATAAGAAACAAATATTCTCCCCAATCTAGGATGATTTAGTTGATTTATTTAGTGCCAAACTCAGCCTGCAGATGTGTGTGCCAGTTGTACTGATCTTGATGGAGCTGGTGTGCACATAGTCGAGTGTGGAATCTGGTTCTTAGGAACCTAAGGCACAGATCCCATAACATCCAGTTTGTAAGCAATAAGACCGTCTTAGCTTATCTTAAACAAATAAGTGTATGAAATAAAACAGAGAAGAAAAACTATTAGCGAGCAAGAGAGTTGCAGGGAAAACAGACAGAAGAGTTTAGTGAAACCCACTAGGGACCTTCGACCTTGGCTGACATCCAAAGTACTCTCTTAAATGAAATAAAAATTAGTTATACACTGACATGGTTGGAAATCTCTGTTAAAAAATTATAATAAAAGAAGCTAAAATCTGAGCTGGCAGCAAAACCCAGCTGCACATCTCCCTCCAGAAGGGCTGAACCAGTCAGATCATTAACAAGGTAAGATCACTACAGCAAAGCCATCTTTCATTAAAGGCCTGTAAACATTTCTGTTTTATCAACTGAGTGTCAGGGAGGTACAATTCAGCCATTAAACACAAACAAAACATGCTCCAAGTTGAAACTTAAGCCCATGCAAACAAATTTGTGTCTTGAAACCATCCTTTTAACAGATGTGTTTACAAATATTCACAAAGGTCATACTAAAGTTACTAAAAAGAAATAAAATATCCTCTGGAAATTTACTGATTTCAAGGTCACAGTATGTTTCTGACTAAATACAGATTTCTTATTTCAAGTTACATTTTGCATCAATATTTTTAAAGTTTTACAAGGGTAGGGTCAGATTCAGTGGTACACCCTGACTTTAAGCCACTCCAGTGCCTTACAACAGGTTTGTGGTGAGAACAGTGCAAATCAACCAGAGTATACTGGGGTACCTGGCCCTTGGATTTCATAATATAGTTTTACTCTGTTCCAGCACCCTTCAATAATTAATGGGTTCTGTAAAATGCACTTTTTGAGAACTTCTAGGTACATGCGCAGAAAGAAAATCACAGTTTAAAGTAACTGAACTGACACAATGTCAACAAAAAAACCCCAAAACTCATGATACAACAAAACTTGGTCCTCTCTGTCTTAAACAGGAAACTCATCTCCCCTCCCTGCTCTTTCCCAAAAGCAACTCTTTCAGCAAATCAGCCTCCTACTGAGGCAAAACATAAATGGGTCTTTCACAATGCCCTGAATATCAACAAACTTGGGTTCTGTTGAACTATTGAGGAAAGAAAATTCCAGAACCAACGGCTCTCATCCTCTCCTTCATCCTCCTCCTTGCCCTCCCATCTACCCACCCTCTCTGCTTCACTGAAACTGCTATGACAACCACTGCCTCAGTTTCCCCTTCAGCTTCCTTGTCTACATGTTCCATGCCTGAAATAAAATTGTACATTAATTGTTCTCCTAGATCCAGATTTTGGCATTCCAGGATGGCTGTGGTTTAATATTTCTTACCTGAAACCTTCCATGAGGCTTGCAGAATTAGTTCTTCTCAGGAAGATTCTACACCCAGAATCGCTGACAGTAAATGTTACTGTGCACAGCATCTCTGTGGTCCAGGGCAATCTCACAGAAAGTGAAGCCTTAGATGAGAAAGTGCTGACATTAGATGAGCTACCACCATCTGGTTATGATGTCTTTAACATCTCAGCCATTTTTAATACTACCACCTCAGATGTCATAGGCTTTCAGCTACGATTCACGGATGACAGTGGCAGCTTGGTTCTCCATGAAGCTCTGACTAAGAGCCTCTACTGTTTGAACAGATGCACCCAGAGTGAGCCCTTACTGGTGGCTTATCGCTTCCTGGTGACTGAGCTATATGGTGGAAGTAAACAGCAGGTCATCAGAGAATGCAAACACTGCGCTACAGAGAGAAGGAGAAACTTGCCAGAAGATTCCAGGCTACGACAGTGCAGCCTTCACCAACACTATGTGAACTTTCAAACAATGCAACTGAGCCACTGGATTGTGGAGCCTCCCGGCTTCTTCACAAGTTTTTGCAAGTAGCTACTTTTTAAATCTCTTCCATGACGTAGGAATGTGCAAAAGTTCCAGTAACTGTCGGCTCTGGGAAGTCCATTCAAATGACTGGAAAGTCAGTTTGTACCAGGTATGTCCAGCAGCACATTTGCTGGATATACCTGCTACTTTTGGCATTTAGAGTAGGAATTGGGGATGAAAATGCTACATCTTTTCACCTTGAGAGAACTGGGTTCAGATTTGGTTTATGTCACAATTATTCAGTAATTTGCTCTCAGTGTGGTACCAAATGTGCAAATATAGATATCTTAATGAACCCACTACTTAGTAAAAAGAACAGGAGTACTTATGCTATCTTAGAGACTAACAAATTTATTTGGGCATAAGCTTTCGTGGGCTAAAACCCACTTCATCGGATGCCTGCAGTGGAAAATACAGTAAGAAGATTATATATATATACACACACACACACACACACACACACACACAGAGAGAACATGACACAATGGGTGTTACCATACACACTATAAAGAGAGTGATCTGTTAAGGTGAGCTATTACCAGCAGGAGAGAAAAAAAACTTTGTAGTGGTAATCAAAATGGCCCATTTCCAGCAGTTGAGAAGAAGGTGTGAGGAACTGTAGAGGGGAAAAATAAACATGGGGGGAAATAGTTTTACTTTGTATAATGACCTATCCACTCCCACTATTTAGTAGGGTTGCCAGTGTTTAGAAACCAAACACTGTAACAGCATGGGTTTGACAGCTGTGAAGTTCTGATACGGCTTTAGAAAAGCATCTACCTACGATACAGCTGAAACACAAAGACATACCGTATGTGGTATGATTTATTCAAAAGGCATAATTTCTGAGATATACTTTGATTAAAGTATCCACAAAGTGACATGTTTTATAGAGTGGCTGGACATACCAGTCTTGTCTTTGCTTTTCTGCAGTAAATCTGTTAAAACTCTTACCTAGGCACATGCATTGTCCTGCAGCAGCAAAAGGGATCAATGAGGCCTAATACTAATCCTATTAATTGCACTCTCGGAAGTATATTGGAAGATAAGAAAAGCAGAAGCTGTCTCTCAGATTTAAAAAGAGTATCACAGACTATGCTTAAGCACCAAAATGTAGTTAGATGTCCCGTTTTAATCTGTCCTTACTCAAAAGACCAAGTGGGTTCACCTCTGTTAACTCAGACTGATTCAGCTGTTTTTATGTATCTAATCCTAGGCCAATATATGAGCAATGTAGCATAGTTTGTCATAACTGACACACAGCTGATGTATATTCTTGTGAAGCAAATTCTTCCACTTCAAGGCATCTGGGGAGAGGGAGGGAGAAAGGGAGGTACAAGTCACTGGTCAGTCCAGTGGAAAGAATTTGACTTTAGGGATGAATGGTACTTGAGCCTTTACTCTACACTTTCAAAAAGTTATTCTCTTGCACTTACAAATGCTATTTATATTGCCTTACTGAAGTAGGCGTAATGTCCTCCATTTGGTATATTGGCTAAAACCCTTGAATCATATTATTGAATCTCATTTTATAGAAATACATTCAGCTGCAGCAGAATCTAATACGACTTTTAAAAAACTATGTATTTGTGGATAATCTAAGCACTATACACAGATGTACAGACACTTTTTTCCCAACCTATATATTATATAAATTTTTTTAAACATTAGCTTTAATAAAATGTTTAACTCTTTTCTTTAAGAGGAGAATGCTCTGACGAAGAATTTGGAGAGCTCTCTGAAGCACAGCGGGGTGTAATAAATAAAACAGAAAACTGGATGAGGTAATATATTAAATAGGACATAGATACCTATATCCTTAATAAAAAACAACACAGAGCCCAATTCTACAGCTGCTGTGTGGAAGCAAGTCTCACTGAAATTAAGAATTGGGCTCAAGACTGGCGCTAGGGTTTCTCGCGTCCTAGGCCATTTCGCCGCCCCCCACGCTGACCCCGCGGCTCCGGTTGAGCTCTGCAGTCATTCCTGCAGAGGGTCCGTTGGTCCGTGGCTCCGGTGGCCGCCCCTCGAATAATCCTGGCGCCCTAGGCGATTGCCTAGGCTGCCTAAATGGTAGCGCTGCCCCTGATTGGGCTTATGACATTTACAAATACCAGTCTGCTTGAATAATAGTAGCACAACACAGGGAGCAAAAGTGTTAACTGGTCCCAGAAATAGCTTTAACCTCCAGCTGGGATATTCAAAAGGGGCCCAAGACAGACAAGTGCCCAACTATTGAAAGTTAATTGAAGTTGGACACCTAACACCCATAGTTCCTTTTCAAAAACCCAGGCTTCAATATTGATCATTCAGAAAATACTTGATGTGTTCAGAAAAACATTACTGAGAGCAGGAAAGAAGGAGCAATGCAACTGGATTTTTTTTTAAAAAAGTAGTGAGAAACATATATGAGCTATCCTTAAGTGAAGTGCCATTCATAGTAGAAATGTGCACAAACTTCTGAAAGTTTGGGGGCGGGCTCAGACCACATTTTGGGGTGTGTGGATCTAGAGGGTTTGTTCAGGTCCAGTTCTAATTCACACATAGGAAGCGACTTCCTGATTTCCGAAGTGGTGGTGCTCTGACCCAGACCCCGCCCTCCACTTCATCCTTTCCCCCAACGCCCCACCCCGTCCCGCCTCTTCCCGCCCCTCTTCCGAGGGTGCCCCATAGAAAACTAGTGCTTCCCCATACTGGGAGGGGCATGATCTAAAGGGGAAGTCATGTTACCCCCCCCACATTCTACCACTCTCCCTGGCAGAAGGGGTAACCATGCTTTCCCCACCACGTTACTTGCAAAGGGGGTGGGGGGCACGCTCTGTCCTCACGCTGTGCCTGCCCAGCCCTGCACTCTGCCTGGCAGGGGAGAGCCATTTCTAATGCTGGCCCCTCCCGGACGCTGCCTGAGGGCTGGTCTACACTACGGGGGAATATTGATCTCAGATACGCAACTTCAGCTACATGAATAACGTAGCTGAAGTCAAAGTATCTAAGATCGAATTATTCACGGTCCTCACAGCGCGGTATCGATGTCCGCAGCTCCCCTTGTCGACTCCGCAACTCCGTTTGGGTTGGTGGAGTTCCGGAATCGATATAAGCACGTTCGGGGATCGATATCACGTCTAGATGAGAAGCGATGTATCAATCCCCGAGCAATCGATTCCTACCCGCCGATACAGCGGGTAGTGAAGACGTAGCCTGAGAGATCCGGGATGGGGAGGTGGTTTTCACTCCCTGCCCAGGCTCAGCTACCGGGGACCACGGCTGAGCAAGCCAGAAACCTGCCAGGGGGAGAGGGGTTTCTGACTCGCCAGGCTGTGATTTGGGTTTTTGGGGGGTGGGAGGGAGCGAGGGAACAATTCATAACTTTCCTTGGTTCTCCAACTGGCAGACCTTATTTTTTTAAGAATAGGTCCTGTACAGTAATATATGCACCTGAAGGAACAACAGAAATCCCAGCCAGTTCCTTAGCAGGTGTAACCGGCATAGCGCCACTGATGGAGTTACACCAATTTAGAGGCCAGATTTTTAGCTGGTGTAATTGCTTGTTTCAGCTCTATAATTTGATATGGCAAATTCAGATCAATATAGTACCTGGAGATTATTTTCCCCCAAATAAAACTAATTAAAGATTTGTTTGGTTTTTCGCTTGCAGTTCCCACTGTGTGCCCCAGAAGCGATCCTCCATTAATGTGATGTACTTATCTCAGTCAGAAGATTTTGTGATTGAAAGGCTGAAGGATCTGCAGGTAGAAAGTTGTGCATGTAATCAGATGTTTTGATAAAGTCTAGGTCGCTAGTCATCCCTAAAGATTTGAAGCCTTTGTCACAACAGAACTGGAACTTTATAGATTCAGGGTGCAAAAATGTAACCCTATAATCTTTGAGATGCCCTGTTCCACTGTAAAGAGCCAGTTAGATGTGTAAATATCACAGTCTGTACAGCAGATGATAACCAACAAACAAATGTATCCAAGAATGGCTTGAGGTTGCATATAGGTTACAGCTAAATGGTTTAACCAAGGAGATCTTCAAACTCACAATACAACATTGTCACTACATCATATTCAGATTACCTATTGCCTGGATTACTGTGGTATGCAATTGAGAATAAATATATTCCTGGTCACCTTCATCAGTATTTTTTTCCAGGTGGAAGAAAAGGAGAATGTTCAGGGTTTTTCCACATTACATTTGAAAACCTCATTATGTATGGGGAAGTAACCACTATCCCATGAATAACTGAAAGATGCCAGGGTACAGTATGTTTTAATATACAAGTGTCATTGTTAAAATACATCCTTACCACAGGGCCCTCATTGCAGTGCTGTGCCTTACAGCAGACACTTAGCTTCAGTTTCCCAGCTGAGCTGCTGCTGCACCCAGCCAACACCATCTTCTGTGTCAGACAGGTTTAGCCCTGAAGCAAGATCACTTACAGTTCTTCCCCTTTTGGCAAACAAGCATGGGCAACCCAAACTTTTAAACTCTTCCTGTTTCACCAGGGGAATCTGCTCCCCTGTCCCTAGCCCATCTTCTCTCCCACAGCAAAAGCTGCAGCCACCTCCCTTCCCTCCTATCTTCTAGCCCTAACTACTCACCTTTGCTACAGGTGCCTCAATTTAGGCTGATTAAGTCTTTAGTAGCCCATTAATTCTGTCCAGTGATTTACATGCACAGATTCCCCAGATTATAGGGCCTGATACTGCATCATTTAACACACTGGGAACTCTTCCTAGGAATTAAGGATACCTAACTAGTTATTAACTCAGTTGGGAACACTGCTTTTCTCATGGTTGCTTTTCATAATTAAACTGTGACATGTCCTAGATGTGCTAACAATGTATACTGTGTATCAGACTTTGTTTAGACAAAATACCTTAAGGTGTTAAGAAAAAGGAGTGGATTTTTTTTGGTGGGGGGTGTCACTTAACTCTCAATATCAGGAAAATGTTCCTATTCATTCTAGAGTTCACTATAATCCTTTGTAACTAGTTACATATTACATAGAATATTTTTAGAAAAACAGGAAAGAAACCTGGGGACAATGTGGCTGTTGTTTTTCCTTTGTCAGACCTGTAGCTCCTCTGAAAATAGAAAGGTATTTTTTAAACTAAAGGTTGATTTAGAAAACAAATATAGTCTGATTGGTGTCTGTGCAAGACTGCAAAAGATATTTTTGAGATCTGAATGCTGAAGAGCCCAGGCAGACTAACTTCTGGTTTACAAGTTGAATTTTTTTTTTTTAATCTTTTTCAGGAGTATAAGGAGATGGTTATCATGAATGAGCCATAATAAAATAATTTTATATTAATATAGTGCCTTTCATCCTGAAGGATCCACTAACAGTTTACAAACTATAGGTCTTAAACACACAAGTAATTTTACTCACATGTGCAATATCATTGAGTTCAATTGACCAAACAACCAATATCTTATAGAAGAGACAAAAGGGTCCCCCTCCTTTGTTAGATGCTGTAAGCAAATTTAAAAAACAAGAAAACTCATTCACACTGGCCTATAAATAAAATGCATGCCTGGCTATTAAACTTTTGGCTATCCAATATATTGCTGCAGATTATAACTCCTTTGTTCTGTACAAATGAACAAACCTGAATGTTTAGATTGATAGAGAGATATGGTTTACAATAACAACATTCAAACAAAATATTGCTTTTTGAGATGGAGACAATTTATTATATGTTAAACTTTAAAAATACAATTTACTGTAATTACATCACCTTGTATAGGTGTTTTCAAGTTAAAAATAAAAGCTACTAGAGACTTGAATATAACTTTAAATGTCAAGACCCAAAGAAGTATTTCTTTACAGATGACACATACAATTTAACACAAAATGAGTCTGAAATATTGTGAATATAAACAGCATAATAAATGCAAAACATGACTAATGTTTTATGCTAATATTTGTAGGAGACTCTTATTTGATTGTTGAACTGATAGGATATTCTCTCTCTAGTTTTCGCTACTGGATTAAGAGATTTTTCTATTTAAATTGCTGCTAGTGACATCAATATACTAAAACACATACGTATTTTAAAATACCTAAGTGGCTTTAATTTTTCTAGCCATTCTGTTTAATTCTGCAAACCTATATTCATTTTTTGGGAAGAGAGTGGAGCATAGAAAGGGGAAAAGCACAGGATAAGATGTTTAACATTCCATGACTGTCTAACAAAGGCCACTTTCTAAGGGGCCACTGACACTGGAGAGATGTATACTGAATGCAGCTGGTGTTTATAAAAACCACATTGATTAGGCCTGCTCTGAGTAGGGTTACATGATAATGTTAAAAATGCCAGTTGCAGCCAGCAGCCTATCTACATTAAGACTTCCAGTATATCTAACACCAGTGAAGCTAAACCATTGTTAGCAAGTGGGAAATTTTATCCACTGTAGATGACCCCTACTTGCAGATCTAAATTTTACCGAGAGGGTGGCAGGCAAGTGATAGAGAGGGGCTTACTGTGTACATTAATCTGCCTGCACAGGTCCCAATCCACAGCCTGAACTAAACGAGACATCTTTTTAAAAACAAACATGCCAATTCCAGCCAAAAATATAATTAAGTTACCAACAAATTGTGAAGAATTTAATAGAGAAAAACTAAGATCATTTCTAATTATAATTTTCTTAAAATATTTTTCTGAAAGAGGAACCATCTCTTTTTCCAAGCTTTTCCTCTCTGTGCTCTGGGTCTCCTCACTTGGAGGTCTTTAGAGTTCTGTGTGCTCAGATGAGTTTATAGAACCTTTAATGGACCATCACACGTTTAGCCCTGATTTTACAAGCAGGTCCACACAGGCATAGAGGTCTTCTCAAGATGAACTTCTTGCAGGCCTTAGAGAACAATAAAATAGCCCTTCAGTAAATCCTAAATCCTTGTTCTCACCCTAGTTGGAAATGCCCCTAGATAGGTAAGCCTGCCCCTTCTCTATCACCATCAAAAGCCCCACTACCCTTTCCCCACAGTTGTCAAGGGCTTCTTCTTTGAATTGCATCTTTTCCTCTTGCCCAGAGATACCCACTACTCTCCTCTCTCATTGTTCTTTTATGTCCCTCTCCTCCTTCTCTTTTGAGGTCTTTCCATCGTTTGTCACTGTTCCCTTTGGCCCCATGTGCCGAGGTTCTACCAGCTCTCACTTCCTGACATCAGTGCCTGGGTGTTACAGTAATATCTACCCAAATATTTGCGCTCTTCTGTTTCTGCCCCTTCATTTCTCTCTACTTCCACCCCACTTCCTTTCATCACTGTGTCCTCATTTTCTCCCTTTTTCTTTTTTTCCCCCTCCATGGTGTTCTCTTTCTTCCCTCCTAAATTGGGCTATCTGCTGCAGCTGGCAAGGGCCTATGGACAGTTCTGTCTGCCACTGCAGTGAGGTGTATGAACCGACAGAGAGCTAGGAAGAGGATGAGACATCTTCTAACGCCTCCAATACAGCCTTCTAAGCAGACACAGAAGTTCTGAATACTCAGAACAAAGAGGCAGATAACTGGGACTCTGTCAAAACTTAGGAGAGTTCCAGCCAAATTGACGCAGGTAGCAAATATGCTTCTCTGGCGAAGAGAACTCAGGTGATGGCCATTTCTTTCCTTGCTATCCCTGAGCCACTTGGCCAAAAAGCTCAGTGGCAGCTAATTTATTTCCACTGACTTTTAACTCTCCTGGGGAGAGCCAACAATGGGTTGTTTATCTCATCGCCTCTTTTCTTGGGCATCAGGTGTAGAACTCAGGTACTGAATCAGGGAGAGCAAGGAATGCGCTGGTGGTCTCTACAGCTGTCTGGAGCATTCCCTACTGTTCTCAATGGAGTATTAAAAGTATCTCAAGAGCAGCTTTTGTAAATAGAGTGGTTAAACTCATGCATTCAGTGGGTAACCAGTAGAAGAATATATTTTAGGAGTGGAGGAAGAAACTCAAAGAAATTTTAAATGGATTTGGAGTCAGTTTAAGGAAATAAGTACATTATATTTGCATACATTCAAAATCTACAAAGAACTACCGGGCTATGATTGACCCAGGCTTTGTATTGGGACACCAGGCCATTCTCTAGAGGTGAATGACTCTTAATCATGCAACTTAAGAAGGAGGCAGGCAAACATGGACCAAACACAGAATGGAGCAAGGTAGCCTTTTAAGCTTTGTCTGCACGAGGAAATGTTACCCCCCCAAAATTACTAGTAGCAGTTGAACTGGTGTTAACACCTGTACGCAGCCTTAGACTCTCCTTTTGTATCTGAAATATATCTAAAGCATCACTTAAATGTGCAGGCAGGCGTCCCTTCAAAATCAATGGGAGCTGTGTACATACATCCAAAGGCAGAAGAGGTAATTGGCATAATTGTTGTGGTGTCAGCACTGAGCAGAAAGGACTTGAGGTCTATTATAGAATGAACATGAAAACATTAACATCAGTATCACATACTCTGCTACAAGACATATATCAAACAGTTCTTAAAATAAATCATAGGTTTAATTCAGGTTGGTCTGAAAAAAGTGCATTCTTTACACAAAAATATAAACATCAGAATAAACGAACACTTTCACCTAATAAATTTACCTAAAGCATCACAGTTGGTATGGGCATGAAGTGTGATGACACATGGCCAGATTCTGATCAAAATTAGATTGGCATGGATCCAGAAATGCCACTGATTTCAATGCAGCTATTCCTCATTTACACAAATGTAACTGAGATGTGAAGCCAGGCTATTTATTGTTAGAAATATCCTCAGTCTTTATGTCACTAACTTCTCTTCCAAGGAGAAGACCCCCAAAGTCTCTGCTGTTCACCAATAATATTCACTATACCTGTTATTAATTCTTCTGCTCACAAATAAACATCAATGAATAAATAGATTTTTAGCAAATTTATTTTCCTGTCTCCCCAAGTAAATTGATTAGGTTGATTATAAAATCTAAGTATTAGATAATTGTATAATGCAGTCTTTCATTGCTTGTTTCTCCATCCACTTTGTCTAAAATCTGTTGAAGTATTTGAATTGCCATTAAGAATCAAGTCAGAAAGTATACTTTTATTAGTATATTAAATAGTGCCCTGTTTCACAATTGTAGATATTGCCCCATTAATCCCATCACAAATGTAACTTCATTCAGCCTTCCTCTCTCCACATAACTCTGATTAAGAATCCAGTTTAAAATGCCTACTATATGGAAGGCTAGCAACAAAAGCCCCTTATTTTATGAGCATGATGCTATATTACTATTAATTCAACAATTGTGCAAGTGATGTTTATATAGAGGCAAACCCCAAAACTACAGAATCCTTGTGAAACAGAAAAGTGAAAAGAGAACTTGCTTGGAAAATGGAAAACTTAATAGGCTGTCAGCAAAATACAAGGGAAAACACTTTCCCCTACGGCTTTCACAGGAATCAGCACTTGAACTTTATTTGCATGCCAATTTGTATTCTATGCACAGAGATCAAATGTAAATAATTTTCAAATTCCCTGTCTGACCAAACCTATGGAATAATGGATACTTCATGGAAAATAAAACCCCTGAGATCTATATCTGAAGTGAAGGATGGCAAGCGGAAAAGGAGGTTTTTAATATTATCACATACAAAAATAATGCAAATTGATCTGAAATGACCTGGAATTGAATAAGACCATGAAAAGTATGGAAAAGGCCTTTTGCAACAACTGTTCTGTCAAAAAAAATAAATCTGGATATGGAATTTTTACATAATCTACTTTAAACCACGTGTAGGCACCTCTGCACTAGGATGACTGTTATCCATAGAAAATAGCATATTTTTAATTGAAGCTGGGGTCTGCACATACCAATGAATGAGCATTGCACTGAAATGTTTATCTTGTTTTTAAGAGAACATTGCCTTTAAAAAATTTTGAAACCTTTTTTGGCTAGGGGAGACATGCAGCAGTCATCTTTTTAAAAATATGAATGTGTTAAAGGAAAACTGCAATTGTATGACTAATAACATAATTCTTTGCTCTTCTATAGCACCTTTAATTCCTAGCATCTCACAGTGCTTTAAAAACATCACTCAATTAAGCCTCAACAAGCAAATTCAACCCCATTTTTACAGACAGTGAACTATCTGACTCCCATCCCAAGGCATCTGAGCATCTTACAATCTTTAATGTATTTATTCACACAACATCCCTGTGTAATAGGGAAATGCTATTATCCCTATTTTACAGATGAGGAGCTGAGGCACAGAGAGACTCGGTGATTTGGCCAAGGTGACACAGGAAGTCTGTGGCAAAGCAATGACTTATAAATAAATAGCTTCCAAGAGGGATCATTGTGATCTAGTCTGACCTTCTGTATAACACAGGCCACAGAACTTCCTGAGAATAATTCCTGCAGTATATCTTTTAGAAAAACATCCAATCTTGATTTTAAAATTGCCAGTGATGGAGAAGCCAACCAAACCTTGCTAAATTGTTCCAATGGTTAACAACCCTCACTGTTAAAAATATATCCCTTTTTTCCAGTCCGAATTTGTCTAGCTCCAACCTACTTTTCTCTGCTACATTGAAGAGTTCATTATTAAATATTTGTTCCCTACGTAGGTGTTTATAGACTATTAAGCAAGTCACCCCTTAACCTTCTCTTTGTTAGGCTAAATTGATTGAGCTCCTTGAGTCTATTACTATAAGCTGTGTTATCTAATCACTTAAACATTCTTGTGGCTCTTCTCTGAACCCTCTCCAATTTATTAACATCTATCTTGAACCAGTATTCCAGCAATGATGCACCAGTGCTAAATATAGAGGTAAAATAACCTCTCTATCTGTTCTTAAGAATCCCATTTATGCATCCAAAAATAGCATTGCTCATTTGCCCACAGCATTGCATTGGGAGTTAATCAACTAAACATTATCCATCGTAACTGCCATCTCTTTTTTCAGAGTCACTGTTTCCCAGGATAGAGTTCCTCATCATGTAAATATGGCCTACACTCTTTGTGCCTACATGTATTTAATTACATTTAGCTGTATTGTTTGCTTGTGCCCAGTTTCTCAAGTGATCCAGATCCCTCGCTCAGAATCAATGACCTGTCCTCTTCATTATTTACCATCTCCCAGTTTTGTGTCATCTGCAACCTATATTAGTGATGGTTTTTATGCTTTCTTCCAGGCCATTGATAAATACTGTAAAAGTGCAGGGCCAAGAACTAATCCCTGTGGTACTCCACTGGAAACACATCTGTTCACTAATTCCCCATTGAGGATTACATGTTGAGATCTAGCAGTTAGCCAGCTTTTAGTCCTTTTAATGTGTGCTATGTAGGGCTGTCAAGCAATTAAAAAACTAGTTGCTATTAATTGCACAATTAAAAAATTAATGGTGATTAATCTCACTGTTAATAACAGATTACCATTTAAATATTTTTGGATGTTTTCTACATGTTCAAATATATTGAGATTTCAATAACACAGAATACAAAGTGTACAGTGCTCAATTTGTATTTTATATTACAAATATTTGCACTGTAAAAAAGAAACAAGAAATAGTATTTTTCCGTTCATCTAATATATGTACTGCAGTGCAATCTCTTTCATGAAAATTGATTTTACAAATGTAGATTTATGTACAAAAATAACTGCACTCAAAAATAAAACAATGTAAAACTTTAGAACCTACAAGTCCACTATGTCCTATTTCTTGGTCAGTCAATCGCTCAAACAAGTTTGTATACATTTGCAGGAGATCACACTGCCCGCTTCCTGTTTATAATGTCATCTGAAAGTGAGAACAGGAGTTTGCATGGCACTGTTATAGCTGGTGTTGCAAGATATTTGCGTGCCCAATGCGCTAAAGACTCATATGTCCCTTCATGCTTTAATCACTATTCCAGAGTTCATGCGGTCATGCTGATGACAGGTTCTGCTCGATAACAATCCAAAGCAGTGCAGACCAATGCATGTTCTTTTTCATTATCGGAGTCAGATGCCACTAGCAGATGGTTGATTTCTTTTGGGGAGGTTCAGGTTCTGTAGTTTCCACATCGGAGTGTTGCTCTTTTAAAATTTCTGAAAACATGCTCCACACCTTGTCCCTCTCAGATTTTGGAAGATATTTCAGATTCGTAAAACTTAGGTTGACTGCTGTAGCTATCTTTGGAAATCTCACATTGGTACCTTCTTTGAGTTTTGTCAAATCTGCCGTGAAAGTGTTCTTAAAATGAATATGTGCTGGGTCATCATCCGAGACTTCTAGAACATGAAATATATGGCAGAATGCAGGTAAAACAGAGCAGAAGACATACAATTCTCCATCAAGGAATTCAGTCACAAATTTAATTAATGGAATTTTTTTTTAATGAGCATCATCAGTATGGAAGCATGTCCTCTGGAATGGAGGCCGAAGCATGAAAGGACATACAAATGTTTAGCATATCTAGCACGTAAATACCTTGCAATGCCAGCTATATAAGTGCCATGCGAATGCCTAATCTCCCTTTCAGGAGACACTGTAAATAAGAAATGGTAGCATTATCTCCCATAAATATAATCAAACTTGTTTGTCTTAGTGATTGGCTGAACAAGAAGCAGGACGAAATTTGCTCTAAAGTTTTATATTGTTTTGTTTTTGAGTGCAACCATGTAACACTCTGGTTGTAAAAAAATCTACATTTTTAAGTTGCACTTTCAGGATAAAAAGATTGCACTACAGTACTTGTATGCGGTGAATTGAAAAATACAATTTCTTTTGTTTACCATTTTTACAATGCAAATATTTGTAATAAAAAAATGTAAAGTGAGCACTGTACATTTTCTATTCTGTATTGTAACTGAAACAATATATTTGAAAATATAGAAGAACATACAAAAATATTTAATAAATTTCAGTTGGTATGCTATTGTTTAACAGTGCGATTAAAACTGTGATTAATCACAATTAATTTTTTTTAATCATGATTAATTTTTTTGAGCTGAGTTAACTACAATTAATCAACAGCCCTAGTGCTATTTTAATTTTTTATAGTTCTAGTTTTTTAATCAAAATGTTGTGCAGTACCAAGTTAAACACCTTCCAAAAGTCTAAGTATATTACATCAACATTAATATTTTTATCAACCAAACTTGTCATCTAATCAAAAAAGATAGCAAGTTGGTTTGCAGGATCTATTTTCATAAGTCCATGCTGATTGACATTTATTATATTACCCTAGTTTAATTCTTTATTAACTGAGTCCTGTATCAGCTACTGTTATCTTGCCAGGGATCAGTGTAACATTAACAGGCTTATAATTACCCTATCATACTGTTTATCTTTAAGTTTTGGCACAACATTAGCTTTCTTCCAGTCTTCTGGAACTTCCCCAGTGTTCTAAGAGTTATTGAAAAAGAATATCCTCAGCCAGCTCTTTTAACAGTCTTGGACCTGTTGATTTTAAAAAGTCTAACTTTAGTAGCTACTGTTTAACATCCTCCTGAGATACTAGTGTATTGGAAAGCGTGTTTATAATCATCATAGGATATGACTACATTTGTTTTTTCCCCCAAATACAGACCCAAATGGAGGTTTGAGAGTCTCAGGTTAGTGCCCTAACCATTGGACCATCCTTCCTCCCACTGAGGTACAGTATCCTTAGATGCTGTAATGACTGATGCTCTGTCAATGAAAACAGATGAGAGAGATACGTATGACATCAGTTGCATTTGTGGCAAAAGCTAGAAAGTAAACCCAGATCTGATTCCTAATTTTTATGCCTTAATCATTCTACGATGCTTCCTCTCTTCCTTTCAATGTATGGTAATAAAAAAAAATATTGTAATTACAAGGAATAAATTATGACAAAAATATCTTAAACATAATAAGGAACAGTAGCTGCCATCTTGACACTTCGCTAAGTTAATTAACAAAAATTCTGAAAACTAATAGAACTTACTGGTCTGAAAGTCTCCTGCCTCTCTCTTGCATCCAAATACTGAGTAACATTTCTATGACTCATACCATGCCATCAGGGGACTACCTGATAAGAAGTATCATTAAAATCACTGTCACTGAAACACCAGCATTTTGCATAGTTATGGAGATAATGAATCACACTAGGTATAATTTAAAACTTTTGAACATTTATTTTTCTAAAAATATATATTGTTGAAGCCAAATTCTGATTCCATATGTGTGAAAAAGATATAATTCGGCTATTGTTTGATAAGGCAGGGTCCTAAATGAGTCAGGTGCCTAATTCTCATTGAATTTAAGCTTCTTTGAAGATCCTAGCCTAAATTATTTAGCTATCTAAACCATCATCATTAATCAGTAAAGTTTTCCCTTAATTGCACGTTTCACAGATATTCTTTGAAATCTAAATTACTGCAACTGACAGATTCTTTTTAAAGAAGCACTTTTTTTTTTTTTTTTTTTTTTTACATTCAATCTCTCTTCTCCTAAACAGGTTTTTTCTCTAGAACATGCACGTTAGTAGGTGATGTTGGTAAGAAGGAGTTGTGAGCCTGAATTGGCATTTTAATTTTTCAGTGCGGTCTCTGTTCACCAATTTTCTATATTGCTAATGCTCAGCTGTTAGTTTCTAATGCACAAGTAATGTCCTGGGCCAAATTCTGCTCTCAGTTGCATCAATATGAATCTGGAATAACTCCACTGAAGTCAGAATCTTACCTACTATGTCAATGTGAATTAGTCTATTTCTATATACTTTCAATACCAAAGATACTTCACCGTCTTTCAACATTCTTGTTCCAACATCTTGAACATGTGCAAACCCCAATATTTTCAAAAGCAAATAAATAGCACCACCCGTGCAAATATAAACAATCTTTGTTGAACTATGAAGTATAAAAGTTTACAGTAACAAAGTACATTAACAGTCAAGACCAGTAGAAAAATAGATGCACAGCATAAGTTGGATTTCTGTTACATATATAGGAAGTGATCATTTTTATCTTTACGCTTGGGTTGGCAAAATGTTCTAAAACATACAACAAAATCTAATTTTTATATATTCTTCTGGCCATAAGGTATAAATACAATTGCTGCTCACATACATTAGAGCAACATATATAAACATAATTCCTTAATAAGTTTTCTGCTAAAATGTATTTTCTCTTCTTATAGTTTCCATTTTAAAAGTGCTTAAAATTTTAATACAATATATAAACAACCCTTCTCCAACAGAATGAACACTCAAACAGTATGCGTAAACATAGTAATAATTTCAATGCCGAAAGTTCCCTACTGAAGTGAAATTTTACCTTATTTTGTTCATGCTGATTAACTCTCTCCCCTTTAAAAAAAAAAAATCACATCTGCTTTAAGGATGAAGATTATTTTATTCACAATGCTACCATTAATGTTGAGCCTAATTGTGTTCTTGGATGTGAGTATATGTCTCCTACTAGTGTGAATGGAAGCTGTGTCTTTGGAGTACATGCTCAACTTTGCTCAGAGACATTAAGGTCCCAAATCACTATTCAAGAATATCATTGGCATGGGCAATTGAGGTGAAGATCTTGAAAAAAAAATGAGACTAAAACAGTATTATAATGAAGGCCCTGCATAGGCTTTTTATCATGATTCTCTTATCAATAAACCTCATCGCCCAACTTGGGGATAATGTACTAAACAACAATGGAATCTCAATGGGCTGCATTGTGCCAACTCACCTGGAAGCTACTGCGCTTTGAGCCCCTGCTTCAGTGGCCTGGAAGGGAAGGCATCCTTCTCACCAGCTTTGCTGGAGCTTGCATTTACATTTTCTACTATCAATGGGTAAAAATTAACTGCCAAGAATGAAGCTAGGAAGACCTGCTCCCTCAAGATTCTAAAACAAACAAGCTAAGCATGTAGCAAGGAAGAATATCTATACGGGAGTTATATTCGAGGACTAAGGGCATCAAAAGGTACAAAATTGTCTTTATATGCCTATTCTGCTTGTGCATGCAATGTGGCTGCCTCCAACAAGAGGCTATTAAAAAAAGAAGCTACTTTAATCAGAAACATCACAAACACAATTATAGTGGGGAAAAAAAAACTTTTGGTCTTGTTGACTTGGGAAGGCTTCACTGAAGAAACTGGGGAAGCTGTTTTGTATTCCTGCAACTGATATCATTACTAATGCGATGTGTGTGCCTGATGCTCTGGACCAGGATATATCACATTATATACTAAACATTTCAAGAAAAGTCTTCCACTATAATTTTTAGGGTATGATCTGCAAACACCTACATGTACAGTTTTACTGAATTCATACATGTAAGTGAAGTTACTCATGTTTGCAGGTTCAGGTTCTAAGGCTCTGAACCAAGGCCCACTAAAGTCAACGAAAGTCTTTCCATTCATTGATTTCAAAAGGCTTTGGATCAGGCCTCACATCTAAGGCCAAGCATTTAGAGCCACACTATTTTCTCAGATAGAGGATTCTTTACTGTTGCTGCAGCTCTGAAAATTCCTTTGTCAAGAATACATATATTTATGTTTAAACTAAAACTTTACTAACAGCCTTAGTTCTTTTAAGAAGATCTACGAGGAGAAAATTACATCTTGAAAAAATCTTCTAGAAAGACTAATCATAAAATTTATATTAAATACTTACTTTTTTTTTAAACTTCTAAATGAATCTTTCATTACCATTAAAAACCACTAACTGAAGAGGTGTACATTTGAACAAAGCTTTTTTTACCTTGGTTATTTTCTTCCCTCTCCCTGACAGTAAGTCACATATAGTGACTTCATCTCTTCGTATACTCATATACTTTGACTGAAACCCAACAAGAGTGGGAAGGACTCCCTGCAATCACTTATTTGGAATGAAACACAGTATTGCAAGGCAACCATAACTGTGGCTGTGCCTAATTTTGTCTTGAAGAAGATTTGTAAAAATATTTCACTGAAGACAAAATTAGTGTTCTTGAGATGAATTTAAGTCCTTCATAGTTATTTGGCTGAAAATTATTGTTTCTTTGATACACAAATTTCTGTTTCAGATGTTTGCCCAATATGTGACTGAGGCTACCAACATGCCAACAAATTTTTTCCAAGGGCACTAAGGTCCTAATAAGTGCATTGCAGAAAACCAAGTTCCCATGGAATGCTGAAACTATGACATAAAATCATCTGCTTCACTGCAGAAACAATATTAGTTTTTCACATTAAAAAAATAAAGTGTTTGAATTAGACTTTATTGCACCAGCAACTGGCTTTTAAAATATACCCATTCAAATTAAATATTAAATTATTTTATGAAACAAAATATAAGTTCTTTCTTTAAAGTATCACACAGATATATGGTATATGCACCTTAAGTAAGGCTAAGTTTTTGTCACAGATATTTTTAGTAAAAGTCAGGTACAGGTCAAGCAGCAATAAACAAAAATTCATGGAAGCCCATGACCTGTCCCTGATTTTCACTAAAAATATCCCTGACAAAAGTGGTATGTGGGACTGCTGCAGTCAGTGGGAGCTCTGGGATCCCCTGCTGCTGTGGGGAGTGGGAGCTGCGGGGTCCCCTCACCGCTGGGTCTCTTGCCGCCCATCATGGCTGGGAGATGCAGGGTCCCCAGCCACTTGCCATGGCTGGGTATCTGAGGGGAATCCCCACAGCCAGACGTGGCTGGGCAGCTTTGGAGGGGTCCCATGCCGCCCACCAAGGTTGGACAGCTGCAGAGTCCACCGCCTACCCACTGCAGCTGGGCAGCAGCAGGGAATCCCCTTGCCACTCACTGCCATGGCTGGGCAACTTCAGGGGGTCCCCTGCTGGGCCTGGGCAGCTGCAGGGTGCCCCCACCAGTTCAGGAGCCATGGGGGAGGGGCTGGGAGCTCCAACCCAGGGCAGAAAATGTCAGAGATCAATGGAAGTCACAGAGTCCATGACTTCCGTAACCTCTGTGATATAATCATAGCTTTAACCATAAGAAAAAACAGCCTAAAAGGATGACAAACATCAAATCACAGATGATAGAAAATATAATAATTAGTTGTTTCTTTTTCATTCTGTCATTTACATGATTTTTTTTAAAAACATTCAACCAAGATCACATAGACACTTGAATTCATGGAAAAAGATCACCCTTCAGCTAAGTCAAGGCGTAGAAGCTGGAGTCATTTTCAGGCTGTCAAGTGCTGCATGAATCCTGAAGTGTAACCTGGACTCCATGGAGTATTCCTTGTAGTTGTTTCTGCAAACAATAAAATTACTTCATCAGCCAAAAAAAAACCAACCACCACCACCACCTCACCGTAAAACCCCACCAATCATTTAATCTCTCTATCCTCTGTTCTCTTCCCTTCACTTTATATGTCCTTTTCAACAGCTCTCAGCCCTTTAGAAAAGATGAGTCATGCCCAACATGAAGATGTGAACAAAAAAACCATATGGGAACATAGCATATTAGTACACTTCTGTCAGCTGAAAAAAGTGTGGCCAGCCTCAAAACACAGCACTCAAAGGTTCAGTGTAATTGTACAGAAACCAATCCAAAGTACACAGCAGGGTACAGGAAATGGCATTATCTGATCCAAAACTTTTTTAGCTAATGGTGAAATTGATCTCTAGGTCTGAAAGGTTTTTAGGAGGCCACCATTGACATATACAGTACTTCCAATATCATGTAGACACTTAACTTTTTAATAAAAATATTAAGGGGCAAGTGCTGCCTCCAGCATACAGACTGAGTGAATGGGCTGTGCTCTGAGAAGATCTGCTCTCTACCTCCCTGCTCTGGGGGATTCCTGGGGAGTGGGGAGGTAAGGGGGAGAAGAGAGGAAATGGGCAGAGGGTAGATACATGAAGCCACAGATCCTGTCGCTGCTCCACCCCATCCTCACTCAGCTCATGGACTCTTCCACTGCAACATATAGGGAGGCCCACTAAGCTATTCTCTATGTCACACAGGAGGTATGCATCACATACACTGGCTCTCCAACTCTCCCTGCCCTTCATACAGCAAAGCCACACCTTTTTTTTTTAATTTTTTTACTTTGTCTAGGGCCCTCGGCACCTATAAAAGTTTGAGTGGGAAGGAGACAGGATTTGCCCTTAATACTATACCCCATTCAGTCTGGTTCAATTCAGCATACCAGGTGTGAAACATATGGCAGAATAGAAGTACTATATCAAAGAATTGATACACTTTAAAAATTCAGTTCTATTGAAAAACATTTTCTAAGTCTTGAATACAGAGTTATAATAAATAATTTATTTTGCCAAGTTGCTAGTGCAGTTTTGCAGAAAATGTAATGTCACTTCAGCTGAATTTGCAAACTTATTTAAAAAGAGACAGAGGAAGAGTGAGAGATTCCTTTGGTGCTTGGAGTGCCTCAGTTACTCTGAGTCTTAAAGAGTGCACAGAGACAAACATGAACTCTACTTACTTTGCAGTTTCTATATATCTTATTGCTCTCTCTCTCTGGTCCTGCTGTTTGTATAGAAGTCCCAACTCATACAGAGTGAATGGCACCAAATAGTTATCATATTTTATCTGCTTCTCTCTAAGAAACCAGAGAGATCAGAAACTGGTTAAATATAATAAACATATGTCGTACTGAAGTTATAGGATTATTAATTTAAATACAGAGTATACGCCCACCTAAATTAATATTTGAGCACTTGCCTGATTTCCAAAAGTGCTAAGCATTGAATAGCTTCCATTGACTTCAGTGGGAGTTTCACTAGTTTTTAATATCAGGCAAGCACCTAATAATGGTTTCAGAAACCTAACTTTAGGCTTTAGTTTTGAAAACCAAGGCCCTAGTGGCTAAAATGTTTTCTGTGGCTTAGTCAAGACAGCATAGATAGTAAATTCCTCCTCACTCAATCTGATAGGCAAGAAGACAATCAATTGTCACATAGGACTAAAATCAGTGGATTGATCCCTCCAACCAGATCAATCCAAAGATCACCAGGGTTCACCAGCAAATTACATCAGTTGAAACACACAGGCAGAAAACTAGAACTTTAGTGGCACAATATCCTCTTCACATCTGTGACTGGGTGTACTGGCCCCGCACTGGAGTGGAAGGGGTTAAAGCAGCTGCAATATAAAAGGGAACAGCCTAGCTCAGTCTTGGCTGGACGCCAAGGAGGAAGGATGCACCTTGCTGGCTCCAGACGAGCAAGGCACCAGTCAAATGGAAGAAGCAAAGTAGGGAGCTCTAAAGAATGGGAAAATCCTGGACAGTGACTGGTTATCAGCAAGTGAGAAGAAACCCAGTGTCCTTCCTGTTGTAAACTTAACCACAGAATCAGACATATTATTGTCTGGGTAATTCAAAATTTCAGAAAATATATTTCATAATGGACAAAGATGATCGATAAAGACAAATCAGTTAATCTTCATAACACTCCTTTAAGGCATCTAACATATCTAAAGGGTACCAGATAAGTGCAAATTATTATGATTAGCTCACTAATTCGTAGAAAATTATAAAAGTCTTTAAAACAGTCCTTCTAGAATAATATAATTTCAAAAATAGCTGCTAATTGTTCTTTGTACTTTATATATTATCAATATGTTCACACTAAAATCACCACTACCACACAAATTCTAAATTCATTTTCCACAGCTTTGATTTCTTTTGTATGTCTTTACAAAACAAGCAACATAAATGAAAAAAGGAAATCAAATGTACATTTCTTATCCCCCTTTAACTAACCAAATTTTATTTTATGGAGACTGTTAAGAGATGCTGTAGATCAGTGGCTCTCAACCTTTTCAGACTACTGTACCCCTTTCAGGAGTCTGATTTGTCTTGCGTACCCCCAAGTCACACCTCACTTAAAAATTACTTGCTTACAAAATCAGACATAAAAAATACAAAAGTGTCACAGCCACACTATTGCTGAAAAATTGCTTACTTTCTCATTTTTACCATATAATTATAAAATAAATCAATTGGAATATAAATAATGTACTTGCATTTCAGTGTACAGTATATAGAACAGTATAAACAAGTCATTGTATAAAATTTTAGTTTGTACTAACTTTGCTAGTGCTTTTTATGTAGTCTGTTGGAAAACTAGGCAAATATCTAGATGAGTTGATGTACTCTCTGGAAGACCTCTGTGTACACACATCCCTGGCTGAGAACCACTGCTGACGATTAGAGAGGTCTGCACTTTATAACTAATGTAATGCACACGGGGGTGGTTCCTATCCAACTTACCAGTTTCCTGGAACTGACCTTCATTGCGTTATCAGTGGCTTAACTCAAAGCAAAAAATTTTGAGGGAGAACTGTATTTACAAATAGTTCAATATCACACTTTGTACCTAGCTTTTTCTGAGACAACTGCTATCACAGTATCAAGAGAAGTGCACTTAGAGTGGAACACGGAGAGGCCCTGTTTGTTTGCTGGATTAGAAAGAAGGCCCAGAGTCAGTTCAAGATCACCTTTTTATACCAAAAGCCCTTTCTTTGTCTCCTAGTCGGGAGAAAACCCAGTTTGAAGCAGTATTTGCAATCCATTCTACCAATATCGATCTTTTCCTGCGGAAAATTATTTTATTTCAATGAAATCCCATTTTCCAAAGGAAAACTGTTTTAAATTTTTCAACCAGTCCTAGTCCTAAATCCTGACAGTGTGCCACAAACACCGTACTCAAGAGGGAATTTTAAAGACTACATTCCTTGAAATTGGTTACAGCCTAGAGACAATTACAGTATGTCTTACATAGTCTCTGTCTGTATTCTGAGATATGGTAGCAGAAGGTCAGATGTCACAGAGAAAGGTGGCAGAGACATCAGAAGCAAACTTATTCTTTCTTCTTTCTTAAATGTGATTATTTTTCAATTATCTTTTGGTCTTTATTAATTAGAATTGAACAACAAAGTTATTTTCTGTTTTCAAAACTACTCTTCTACAGCATGATAAAACTGAGTGAAATCTCTCCATCCCACACACCCCCTTGAGGAATTCTATTTCATGCAGGAAAAGACATGAGTTTTCTGAAGAGACAGAACTGACTCATCTCCCCAAGTAATAAGTAGGCCATGGAGTCACAAGTGTAGCCATTCCATAGCTTCAGCCAGTGCTCCCCCATGCCCTTTTGGGGAGCATTTGGACACTAGATCTGCATCAGAGGAACCTTTGTAGGCACTCACTGGCTTGCCTTCAACTGCCCTATCCAGGAGCTACACAGAGCCCACATCCATCCCACACAAGGGGTGAAGTGGATCAAAGTAGAGTTTAAGTGGGGTAAAAGCCCTTGTGTGGGCCCTGTACACATGGGTGAATTTCATCCTGAGGCCTTTTAGATGAGGTAATAAAGTAATTAATGTAGTTTATAAGATGATCTGATATCCTGTTGGACTTTTCATTCTTCTGGTTATTATTTGCATTACAGTAGAGTCAGTCTATAGGCACTTAAGAATTAGTGCTACATGTTCCAGGTGCCGTACCAATATGTACCAAGGAGCGTGCAATCTAGCCCAATGATAACACACAAAAGGTGAAAGGAACAGACAAATGGCTAAGATGTGTGAGGGAGCAGATGAGGTAACAATAACATGAGTCTGTTTTACATAATCAGCACTAACAGTTCCCCACCTGCCTAGCCTTGTGGAAAGAGATAACACTGTTTTAAAAGCCTATTTCTATTCCACAAATTTATTTTTGAGTTTTATTGTTATTTGAAACTCTAACTGAATTTGCAGTTAGCACTTGTGCATTTGCATTCAGTGGGCTAAATTCAGCTACTGGTGTAAATGAGTATAACTCCATTGGATTTGACTGGGGTTTTGTCTTCGTACACCAGGAGTTAGAGATATTCTGTAGATTATGATTTCTTAAATTAAAGTTGCTACCACTTTCACTGGCAAAATTAAAAATCCAATGTTTTCTTGATTTTACTAGCTACTAAAAATGTCACCTCAATGCTTATCCAGACAGATTTTCTTTGTTTATAACATTATCAACTGTTTATCATTTGTTACTACGAACTCATCAGTATTTTATTGTTAACAGTATATAAAGCTAAAATATAAGGTTACTATAGCTTTATTTTATTTTTTTACCTTTGGATAACTTGATTAAAACACAGCTCAGCTTGCAAGAGTCTTCCTAGGTGTTTCAAACAAAGGCCTTTTAGTAACTGCAGCAAGCACAAGTCATCTATAAAATATTCAGTGCGACCTTTAAAACAAAAACACAGACAAATTTCAGAGATATACATGGAAATAGAGAGAAAAAAGGTTAAAGGGATTAGAAGTAAGAGATATAGCCATACTTCAGAAGTTTTGCCTATCAAATTTTGCAGCCACATAAGAACATACATAAACCTCTGTACAACTTTTGAATAATGCCTAATAAGGATCAGAAGAGCAAATTTCCAAGCATATCAATACACTGATTCTGGAAAATAAGAAATCAAAAACAGTGGACCTGGTTCTCCACTTTACATACACTTTATACTAGGTACAAGAAACTGTAGAATCAGCCCCACTATTAATAAGTCTGAAACTCTGCACACACAGCAAGTTACTATGCAGCAATCCAAGGTATCAATCTATTGAACAGCAAGCTGGTGCACTGTAATGTACTGTAACGTGAACACTGCTACAGTGCAGTGAAAGTCCCTGGGTGTGGCCTAACATAGAATCATAGGACTGAAAGGGATCTCGAGAAGTCATCTAGTCCAGTCCCCTACACTCATGGCAGGACTAAAGTATTATCTAGACAATCTCTGACAGGCATTCGTCCAATCGGCTCTTAACAATCTTCAATGATGGAGATTCCACAACGCCCCTAGGCAATTTATTCCAGTGCTTAACTACCCTGACAGTCAGGAAGTTTTGCCTAATGTTCAATCTTAACTGCCCTTGCTGCAATTTAAGCCCATTGCTTCTTGTCCTAGCCTCAGAGGGTAAGGAGAACAATTTTTCTCCTCCCTCCTTGTAACAACCTTTTATGTATTTGAAAACTTATGTCCCTCCTCGGTCTTCTCTTCTCCAGATTGAAAAAAACCAATTGTTTCAATCTTCTCTCATAGGTCATGTTTTCCTAGACTTTTAATTGTTTCGTTTCTCTTCTTTGGACTCTCTCCAATTTGTCCACATTTTTCCTGAAATGTGGTGCCTAGAACTGGACACAATACTCAATTTGATGCCTAATCAGCACGGAGTAGAGAGAAAGAATTACTTTTCGTATCTTGCATGCAATACTCCTACTAATACATCTCAGAATGTTTCAGGTTTTTTGCAACAGTGTTACATTGTTGACTCATATTTAGCTTGTGATCCACTGTGACCCGCAGATCCCTTTCTGCAGTAAGCTTTTCTAGGCAGCCATATCCCATTTTGTATGTGTGCAATTGACTGTTCCTTCCTAAGTGGAGTACTTTGCATTTGTCCGTATTGAATTTCATCTTATTTACTTCAGACCATTTCTCCAGTTTGTACAGATCATTTTAATTTTAATCTTTTCCTCCAAAGCACCTGAAATTTCTCCCAGCTTGCTATCGTCTGCTAACTTTATAAGTGTACTCTTTATGCCATTATCAAAATCATTAAGATGCTGAACAGAACCAGACCCAGAACTGATCCCTGCAAGACCGTATTAGATATACCTTCCAGCTTGACTGTGAACCACTGATAACTACTCTGTGGGAATGGTTTTCTAGCCAGTTATGCAGCCACCTTATAGTAGTTCCATCTAGGTTGTATTTCCTTAGTTTGTTTACGAGAAGGTCATGTGAGACAGTATTAAAAGCCTTACTAAAGTCAAGATATATCACAGCTACCACTTTCCTCTTTACCATAAAGCTTGTTTCCCTATCTAAGAAAGCTATTAAGTTGGTTTGTCATGATTTGTTCTTGATAAATTCATGTTGACTGTTACTTATCACCTTATTATCTTCCAGGTGTTTGCAAACTGATTGCTTAATTATTTGCTCCATTATCTTTCTGGGTGCTGAAGTTAGGATGATGGGTCTGTAATTCCCCAAGTTGTTCTCATTTCCCTTTTTTATAGATGGGCACTATCTTTGCCCTTTTCTAGTCCTCTGGAATCTCTCACATCTTCCATGACTTTTCAAAGATAATTGCTAATGGCTCAGATATTTTCTTGGTCAACTTCTTGAGTATTCTAGGATGTATTTAATCAGGCCCTGGTGACTTGAAGACATCTAACTTGTCTAAGTAATTTTTAACTTGTTCTTTCCCTATTTTAGCCTCTGATCCTACCTCATTTTCACTGCCATTCACTATGTTAGACGACCAACTGCTATTAACCTTTTTGGTGAAAACGGAAACATACTACTACTTCAAAGCACAGCATGCAATGCTAAGCCACACTCCAGGACATTCACTGTGCTATAGCTGTGTCCACGTGAGATGGTACTGTGTGGCAAGCTGGTGTCCTGTAGATTCACACCCTGGCTTGCTGTGCAGTAATCACCACATGGATACGTTTTTTCTTAAAATCTCCCACCATTCCAAACCATTGGTGCAACTCTACCGGAGCCAACAATAGGAGCGTTTGTGTATATTGTCTGCCATTGTTTTTACCACCCTCTCCTTTAGAACTCTAAGCAGGGGAGAAGGTATGGTAGTTAAAATGCTGGAAGCCATTATTAGTGCTCCCACCATTACTACCACTGGAGGAGCTGCATTAGCAGAGTTCCAACAGCAAGTGAATTTAACAAAGAAGATATATGCAAACACAGCGTCTATGCAACAGGACCAAAGACATCACATGAAGGAGTTTTGTGAAGTGTTTCAGAAGTAAAGTAATAACAAGGGCAGTCCCCTTTCTTGTTGTGTTGGTTATAATATTTGTTGGCTGCAGTGAAGAAAAGCAAAGAAAGCGCACATATGGACAAACAGATGGCTGCACATACATTAATGATTCAGGAAGCAAAACACACTCTTTTCAGATCATCTTGTTTACAACTAATTACCAATTCTCTGAGGTTACATCAATTTTTTTAAAATGGTCTGCCAAATAAAACTATACAAACAGTTCTGAAAACATGGAACACAAAAGCAACTTGAAATATTTTTCACTGTCTAAGATTTTTTCTGTCTGCTTTTAAATATTAGTTTTGATCCCTTTATATAATGATGCAAAAGTCCATAATTTTCACTAGCAGGTACACGTAGGTAAGGTGGGGTGAGATGGCTATTTTGCATGTCTTTGTAAAACTGAGTAGTGATCAAATGTCAAAATCAGGTCGATGTCTCCTACAGGGACTGATTTCTTGCAGTTGCTGGGGGCAGATATTGACCACTGTTTTCTATTTCAACCTGCTGTGTTCCTGAGATTTCCTCCCAGAGATAAAAACTAGTAAGCCGAAGTGCCACCATTATAATAGCACTTGAAGATTACATGAAGTTAATACTGACAGTCTGGCAATAAATGGTAGACAGAACCTTCTTGCAGCCTGACTGTATCTACATGAATTCTATTCTGAGTATATAATAAAGCTGCAAAACCATCACTCAAATTTTTCAGATTTTCTCTTAAATTATGAATACATTATTTTCATTTGGGAAAGAATACACAGGAATGATGGTGAACTGGTAGAATGTCTCTGCAAGCCATTTCAGAACGTCAGAAATTATATTTTCCTTTTTCTCAGTCTGCTCCTTCCTATGAATTTTAGTAAAGTTTTGTTGTGCAAACAGAACTGCATACAAATACCCAAATAAAACTTTTATATGTGTTCATGAAACAAAGTACCATGGCAGACCAATAATGCTTTTCTTTTCAAGAGACACATTCTCTAATTCAGTTGATTAGGAGGGACACATCTTGTCTTATAGCTCAGTGTCCAAAAAGATTGTACAAAAGAACTCCTCATATTAATATCATTTTATCTGCAAATGTCTGTCTTAAATGTATTTGCATTTTGGTTGTAAAGTAGCATGCAACAGTAAATAAATCACTTAAGATCTGACTGGTGCAAGACTAATTTGGCAGAAGATGAACATTTTGACAATGGATGAAAGCCTAACACTGGGCCACATTCAGACTGGGTGTAAGCAAGTCAAAATGGCTGACTACATTTACTATTTTATTGTTAAAACTTACTAAGTATATTTTTAATCTTTACATTATATAAATTTAATAGTTACATTAATTTCCTAATTGTTACAAATTAGGAACTTTAATGTCACTCTAGCAGATTCATGGAATGTGTCACATTTGTCTACAATATGGAGTTTACCCACTGAATGATTCAAGTGACTGTACAGATAAAACAATCCAGGCTACCTGTGTCCTTTGCCTACTTGTCCTTCACCCCATTCCTTATTGGTCAGAGCACTGCTGAGAGCTGGATGCCAACCCTTGCCTTTCACCTACACAACTCTTACTTCACAGATAACATCCTAGGCTGAGCCAAGACAAGGGGTAAAGAGTGTCATGCTAAGTGCTCCCAGGAGAAAGAGAAGAGACTGAGGCATAATGTTATAAAGTAAGCAATACAGGAGGCAGTTTACCTGGAGAGAAGGCTCACCTCAGCTCAGGAAGAGAAAGACACTTTAAAATAGTAAGATGGAATTAAAAAACACAAAAATTGGCAGGAGGACTCAAGGGCTGGTTTAAGACTTGAAATTTCTTTTAAATCTTTAATTGTCTATTTCAAGGTGACAAGGTCCTTTTATACACGAACATGCAATCTACATTTCAAATATGGGCAAATCATAACTGGAGATTTTGGAGTCAACTCTAAAAGACTTTAGGGAAGCAAAAAATAAAATTATAGTTTCGTATGTGCCATGCTAAATCTGAAAGGTTTGTGGTATAATTCCAAATTTTAGGGTTTTATGTCAGTAAAAGAAAAAAAAAACTGGGAGCACAGAATAATAGAAAAGTAGAGCTGAAAGGGACCTTGAGAAGCCATCCTGTCCAGCCCCTTGTATTGAGGCAGGACCAAGTAAACCTAGACCATTCCTTGCTGTATGCAGTGCTGCTGTAGCTGTGATAGTCCCAGATATTACAGCGACAAGGTGAGTAAGGTAATATATTTTATTGGACCAACTGGTGAGAAAGAGAAGTGTTTGAGCTTACACAGAGCTCTTCTTCAGGTCTGGGAAATGTACTCAGAGTGCCATACCAAAATACAAGGTGGAACAGATCATTTAGTAGAAGAAGTTAACACGTATTTCAAGGGACCATTCAAGGTGAAGTGGCCCATTAAAACCCCTCTAGTCATAACCCATAAATCCATGTTAAGTCCATGTTTTTTAATGTCTAGCAAAGTTATGAATTTAAGCTCCCAAGTTCATCACCTGTGGGTGACCACTTTTCACAAAGTAATCATTCTATATCAGTCCTCATCCCCAAAGGAAACCTGCACAACACTTTCAAAAGACAAGCCTTTGAGCTTAAATTCATAACTTTATGAGACACTAACAATCATGGACTACAGAAAGACACTGGATTTACTGGTTATTATAACAATCTATAACTCACTAACAACCACCCCAGCTGCCTTTCTCCCCTGACTGGAGGGGTGTTAACAGGCCACTTCACCTTGAATGGTGCTACAATCTGGTCCACCTTGTATTTAGCTGTGACTCTCTGAGTACTTTTCCCAGATCTGAAGAAGAGCTCTGTAAGCCTGAAAACTTGTCTCTCTCACCAACAGAAGTTGGCCCAATAAAAGACATTTCATCCCGCACCTTGTATCTCAATTGTAGACCATCCCTGACAGATGTTTGTCCAACCTGTTCTTAAAAATCTCCAATGACAGGGATTCCAGAACCTCCCTTGAAAGCCTATTTCAGTGCTTAACTATGCTTATCGTTAGAAAGATTTTCCTAATAAATAACCTAAATTTCCCTTGCTGCAGTTTAAACCCATTATTTCTTGTCGTACTGTCAGTGAACATGGAAAACAACAGATCACAGTCCTCTTTAAATCAGACCCTAATTTATTTGAAGATTGTTATTAGGTCCCCCCTTAATCTTCTTTTCTCAAGACTAAACATGCCCAGTTTTTTTATCCTTTCCCCACAGATCAGGTTTTCTAAACCTGTTATTTTTATTGCTCTCCTCTGGCTTCTTTATACACATCTTTCCTAAAGTATGGTGCCCAATATAGCATACAGTATTCCAGCTGAGGCCTTACCAGTGCCAAGTAGAGCAAAACAATTACCTCCTGTGTCTTACATACTACATTCCAGTAAATGCACCCTAGAATGATATTAGCCTTTTTTTGCAATTGCATCACATTGTTGACTCATTCAGATTGTGATCCATAAACTGCCAAATCCTTTTCAGCAGTACTATCACTTATCTAGTTATTCCACATTTTTTAGCTGTGCATTTCATTTTTCCTTCCTAAGTGTAACAATTTGTATTTGTCTTTATTGACTTTCATCTTGTTGATTTCAGACCAGTGCTCCAATTTATCAATGTCATTTTGAATTCTAACGCTGTCCTCCAAAGTGCTTGCAACCTCTTCCAGCTTGGTGTCATCTGCAAATTTTTAGAAGCATACTCTCCACTCCATTATCCAAGTCATTGATGAAAATATACAATACAACCGTATACAGGACTGACCCTTGTGGGACCCCACTAGATACATCTTCCCAGTTTGAGAGCAAACCATTGATAACTGTTCTTTCAGTATAGTCTTTCAACAAGTTTTGCATCCACCTTACAGTAATTCCATCTAGATCACATTTTCCTAACTTGCTTGTGAGACTGTCATGTGGGACTGCATGAAAAAGCCTACTAAAATGAAGATATATCACATCTACCACTTCCCCCATATCTTTATCCCTATCAAAGAAGAAATTAAATTGTGTTGGGCATGATTTATCCTTGAGAAATGCATGCTAGCTATTCTTTATAACCCTATTATCCTCTAGGTGTTTACATGTTTAAAGTTTAATCATTTGTTCCAGTATCTTCCCAAGTATCAAAGTTAGGCTGACTGTTCTATAATTCTCCAGTTCCTCTTGTTCCCCTTTTTAAAGACAGGTACTAAGTTTGCTCTTCTCCGGGACCTCACCTGTTTTCCATGAGGTCTCAAAGATAATTGCTAATGGTGCCGAGATTGCTTCAGCTAGTTCCTTAACTACCCTAAGATGAATTTCATCAGGCCCTATTTGAATACATCTAACTTATCTAAATATTCTTTAACCTGTTCTTTCCCTATTTTGGGTTCCATTACTTCTCCTTGCTGTTAATATTAATTGTGTTGAATATCTGGTCACCATTAAACCATTTAGAAAAGACTGAAGCAAAACAGGCATTAAGCACCTCAGCCTTATTAATCATCAGTTATCTCTCCTTCCCCACTAGATAACTTACATTTCCCCATGTGTTTCTCTTGCTCTTAATGTATTTAAAGAGCTTCCTCTTACTGCATTTTATGTCCCTTGCTAGGTATAACTCATTCTGTGCCTTAGTCTTTCTGATTTTGTCCTTACATACTTCTGCTATTTATTTGTACTCTTGTTTAGCAATTTGTTCATGTTTCCACTTTTTGTGGGATTCCTTTTTGATTTTCAGGTCATTAAAAAGTGCCTGATGGAGCCATATTCTTCCTATTTTTCTTTTGCATTGGGAGAGTCTGCACTTGTACATTTAATATTGTCTCCTCTAGAAACTGCCAGCTGTCTTGAACTCCTTTATCCTTTAGATTTTCTTTCCATGGGACTTGTGTAATACTTCTCTGAGTTTGCTGAAGTCTGCCTTTTGAAGTCTACTGTCCTTATTCTGTTGCTCTCACTTCTTCCTTTCCTTAGAATCATGAAATCAATAATGTCATGATAACTTTCCCTCAAATTGCCTTCCACCTTCAGATTTATAGCCATGGTGATGGGTACTTCCTCCACTCCATTAGAGTTATTTTGTTGAAAATAGAGTATGATATTTAGGGATGGAAACTAGAAAAAAATCAACTTTCAGGCAGAAAGGTGGTGCTTTACTTTGGTTAAACTCAGAGAGAGAGAGAGAGAGATATTTGGGTTTGTTTTGTCTGAAAGAAGTATTTAGAGATGGGATAGTGGACTTGCCTTTAATATTGGTTTCTGACCTGTTGTAGATTGATTTTTGTTTGGGTGTCTTTTCTCTATTCATTAGAGATTAAAATCTCATAGGAAGAGGTGTATAATTTCCATTATTATTGATACCATTATTTAGATTATAATTAGAATCAGAATTTGGGTTCACATGCTGTCTACTTACCTCTATGTTTTTCTTTACTACCCAGGATATTCCATTCCTTCCATTTCCTGCTTTCAGACTGTTTTGCCATCTCTCTCTGGTTCTTATTTGTAGCCCAGAGTTCAAAGAACTGTTTACAGTTCTCCAGGTTAGGTTCTCCAGGTTGGGGCTTCAGTGCTTTTGGTGGCTTTACTGAAGCCTGGCTGGAATTTTATACCTTGAGGTACATTTTTCAATGTAGGAGATTTTATTACTAGCAGCAATTAGAAATGGGCTTATAGTATAACTGAGGATCCTGAACACCTCTGAACTCTGAGGGTTGTACGGCCCAGGTCCAAACGTTGTGACCTTATGTCTTTGTCTAATAATAATATTAGTTAGCACTTCTATAGTGTTTTATATTTTCAAAACACTGTACACACATTAACTACTGATATATTACTTAATCACAGACATTTTCACCAGGAGGTGGAGGGGGGGATTTCTGTTATAAATTACAGGGGAAAGTGTGGTTAAAATCTTCGTATTAAACAAGCATTTTTTAAAGCAGAACATTAATGAAGAAATACACTTTTTATTTGTTTAAGTAGCTAAGGTTCATGAGTAAACTGATGTGGGGTAATTATATTGTCTATACAATTCATTTTAATACTAGAACTCAGTAGAGAGCTGTACTGCTGAGGCAAAACAGCAACGGGTGAAGCTGTGTTGCTTGCCTAACAGGCAAAAGCGTCCTTCGGAGGAAACCTGGGTCAGGGAAAGTGAATACAGCCATTAATTTTTGAAGTGCATGTTATTTTTATATGCCTTTCTTTTCATCTTATATAAATCATCATTAATTTATGAACCAGCTGTTTGAGTCTGAAAGTATTTATTTTGAATACTCACACTTCCAAGAGCCCCAAACTCTGTCTACAGTCAATAGCTAAATTTTATTGTCTTTTAGTATTCATTGCAATACTACTAATTTTATCTTTCTTGTGGGTGTGGTAGGTGAATCCATTGATATTGCTATGTCATTTACTATTAGTCAAGAAGTTCCACTTATCATCGGTCAGTGTCCTCCACAATGCAGTTACACTATGGAAGAATGACTTGAAGGAGAGTTAAATATTTTTAGACTTCTCAAGGAAGATCAGTTTGGTTCCTTTCCTAGAGATCACTCCTCAGAGATAGAATTCTCTCTCTGAGACCCAACAATATCTTACCAAAATATACCCAAGTTCCTCAGTTTTCCATGCTCTCCTTTTGGAGCCAACCTGATTTTGAAAGACATTTTAGAAGTACCAGTAAGTAAAAAATACTACTGCAAACCATAATTACAGCAAATATTACATTCCATGAGATCAGCCAGGGAGTTTATATCCAGAGCCAGTTCTTTCCTTGTAAGACACATTAACATGGTACAAAAAACTTACCTGACCAGGTTTCTGAATAGCTTTTTACATTCTTAGCCTAAATGACTACTTACTAGTTTGATTCTGTAAAGCAGTTTCTTCTTTCTCAATTGTTATCAGTAAACTTTCTGTGAGGTCAGCCCTTTTGCCTACGATTGCAAATCCATTCCAGACGTACATCATTTCCTGCCAAAAGAAACAAGAACAACCCCCTGGATCAATAGCTACATTTAACCAACAGTATAATTTGGATGGCTGCTAATTATGTCTTTTCCAGCATACACTATACATGATTGTAAAGTTAATAAGTGCCAGAATTAGGGTTTCCTGGCCACCTCGTAAATATGGAAAAATAGTACATGATCATGTAATTAAAGACTTTATCATAATGCATATGCAAAATAGAGGCGAATTAAGGTTGCACAGGCAATGTTAATTCTTGCATTTCCGAAGTTATGAGTGCTTGACGTTGCAACCGTAACAATGTTATTTTAACATAGTTCATGTGTGTAGTTCCCTAGATTTTTTTTTAAAAGCAAACAAAAAACCCAGAAATGGCATCATTTGAACACCCACATGATTTACCAGTAGTGTCAGAATTCTTAGATTCACCGTGCAGATTTCCCCTCAATCTGGCCCTTGTTCCCTCTGTATTTAGATCAGTCAACTTCCTCCTCCACAGTGACTGGGTACCAGCAATGGGTCACTGAGAGCAAGTGTCTGCACTCTCAGTTCCAGTGACTAGCCTGGAGCAGTTATGTGGGGATGGAACATTCTCAATCCAGTCAGACATGGAAGCTGTGAGGGGCTAGATCATACCCAGTGAGGGTGGAATCTTCAGAGATTCTAGCTGCTGAATTCTAAGAAGTCACTACTGAGCATATTTGAACTGAGATTTTTCAAAGGTTTATAATTTGGCTAGTTGTTGCTGGATTTTCACATGGATAGCAATGGCCACCTCTGCAGCCAAATTTGAAATCCTTGCTCCATATCATGATGGTGCTAAAAAGTTTCTCAAGAGAAAAGGTAACCAGAATTTTTTAACACTGCAAAACAACATATTTTCCTGAAAGTTTGTTCTTTTTCCTATTTGATATAAGTACTTATTTTGTTATTTAATCCAAACTGAAAGAAGGCAGCTTTCAATACCAGGGCAGGTAGTATAAGCTTCACTGGCTGAGCACCATTATACCGTCGAGCTTTCCTCACTGCTAACTTTTCTGTTGGGATAGATTTTCCTGCAATTCTTTGTCTTAGACCATCCACTTGTCTGTATGGGGAAAAAATAGATAATAAACAAGGTAATAATTATAATGTTTCTCTATTTATAAAATAGAAACACTCCAATTCAAGACATGAAGTAGTTTCTCTTCCTAAGATCCCTTGTTTCCTGTGCCTTTTACAAGTGGTTCCCAGCCAATGACCAGGATTATTATGGTAAAAGCCTCTTACCTAGAAAGCAACATAAAAAAAAAAAAAAGTTATAAAACATAAATTAAACAAAATAAAATCTATGTAAATGAAAATGCAAAAACAAGAGTGATAATCTCTTCATTTAATCTTTAGTTGACCTTTACTTCTTTTCACTAGATTTGCTAACTTTTGTGTTAAAAGTTATAAGCTTAAACCTTTACAACAAGTTTAACACCACTTAACCAACAGATGCTGGTTAAATGTTTGCTAATATCATCCCAATTATGCAGCTGTCATTGGTATTTACTATGTTTGAGAAAAATCAGTTCCTCAGAAGGTGTTCCAGTTAAACTGATTTCCCAAATAAATGAATCCCGATTAAGCCCATAATAATACATTAGCCCAGAGCTTCAGCCTTGTCACTGGTTCTCTAGGCCTTCCACACCTTAACAATGAGAATCCATGTAGGATCGCAGTATGGCACTCAGTGTTGCTATATATGCTCATCTGCTCTACCCATTTTAGTAAGAATATAAAAGTTTACCTGAACAAAGACACAATATCTTCTCCAGTTGTTTTCACATCCTCATCTGGAAGCATACACAAAATTGCAGCTTTCTGGAATACATATATTGCCTACC